>NC_037672.1:45431131-45769266 GCF_003255815.1 Theropithecus gelada
AGGCCAACATCATCCTGATACCAAAGCCTGGCAGAGATACAACAAAAAAAGAGAATTTTAGACCAATATCCCTGATGAACATCGATGCAAAAATCCTCAATAAAATACTGGCAAACCGGATTCAGCAACACATCAAAAAGCTTATCCACCATGATCAAGTGGGCTTCATCCCTGGGATGCAAGGCTGGTTCAACATTCGCAAATCAATAAACATAATCCAGCATATAAACAGAACCAAAGACAAGAACCACATGATTATCTCAATAGATGCAGAAAAGACCTTTGACAAAATTCAACAGTCCTTAATGCTAAAAACTCGAAATAAACTTGGTATTGATGGGACATATCTCAAAATAATAAGAGCTATTTATGACAAACCCACAGCCAACATCATACTGAATGGGCAAAAACTGGAAGCATTCCCTTTGAAAACTGGCACAAGATAGGGATGCCCTCTCGCACCACTCCTATTCAACATAGTGTTGGAAGTTCTGGCCAGGGCAACCAGGCAGGAGAAAGAAATAAAAGGCATTCAATCAGGAAAAGAGGAAGTCAAATTGTCCCTGTTTGCAGATGGCATGATTGTATATTTAGAAAATCCCATTGTCTTGGCCCAAAATCTCCTTAAGCTGATAAGCAACTTCAGCAAATCTCAGATACAAAATCAGTGTGCAAAAATCACAAGCATTCTTATACACCAATAACAGACAAACAGAGAGCCAAATCATGAGTGAACTCCCATTCACAATTGCTTCAAAGAGAACAAATACCTAGGAATCCAACTTACAAGGGATGTGAAGGACATCTTCAAGGAGAACTACAAACCACTGCTCAACGAAAAGAAGACACAAACAAATGGAAGAACATTCCATGCTCATGGATAGGAAGAATCAGTATTGTGAAAATGGCCATACTGCCCAAGGTAATTTACAGATTGAATGCCATCCCCATCAAGCTATCAATGACTTTCTTCAAAGAATTGGAAAAGACTGCTTTAAAGTTCATATGGAACCAATAAAGAGCCCGCATTGACAAGACAATCCTAAGTCAAAAGAACAAAGCTGGAGGCATCACACTACCGGACTTCAAACTATACTTCAAGGCTACAGTAACCAAAACAGCATGGTACTGGTACCAAAACAGATATATAGACCAATGGAACAGAACAAAGCCCTCAGAAATAATACCACACGTCTACAGCCATCTGATCTTTGACAAACCTGAGAAAAACAAGAAATGGGGAAAGGATTCCCTATTTAATAAATGGTGCTGGGAAAATTGGCTAGCCATAAGTAGAAAACTGAAACTGGATCCTTTCCTTACTCCTTATACGAAAATTAATTCAAGGTGGATTAGAGACTTAAATGTTAGACCTATAACCATAAAAACCCTAGAAGAAAACCTAGATAATACCATTCAGGACATAGGCATGGGCAAAGACTTCATGTCTAAAACACCAAAAGCAATGGCAACAAAAGCCAAAATTGACAAATGGGATCTCATTAAACTAAAGAGCTTCTGCACAGCAAAAGAAGCTACCATCAGAGTGAACAGGCAACCTACAGAATGGAAGAAAGTTTTTGCAATCTACTCATCTGACAAAGGGCTAACATACAGAACCTACAAAGAACTCAAACAAACTTACAAGAAAAAAACAAACAACCCCATCAAAAAGTGGGCAAAGGATATGAACAGACACTTCTCAAAAGAAGACATTCATACAGCCAACAGACACATGAAAAAATGCTCATCATCACTCACCATCAGAGAAATGCAAATCAAAACCACAATGAGATACCATCTCACACCAGTTAGAATGGCAGTCATTAAAAAATCAGGAAACAACAGGTGCTGGAGAGGATGTGGAGAAATAGGAACACTTCTACACTGTTGGTGGAACTGTAAACTAGTTCAACCATTGTGGAAGACAGTGTGGCAATTCCTCAAGGATCTAGAGCCAGAAATACCATTTGACCCAGCCATCCCATTACTGGGTATATACCAAAAGGATTATAAATCATGCTGCTATAAAGACACATGCACACGTATGTTTATTGTGGCACTATTCACAAGAGCAAAGACTTGGAACCAACCCAAATGTCCATCAATGATAGACTGGATTAAGAAAATGTGGCAGATATACACCATGGAATACTATGCAGTCATAAAAAAGCATGAGTTCATGTCCTTTATAGGGACATGGATGCAGCTGGAAACCATCATTCTTAGCAAACTATCACAAGGATAGAAAACCAAACACTGCATGTTCTCACTCATAGGTGGGAACTGAACAATGAGAACACGTGGACACAGGAAGGTGAACATGACACACCAGGGCGTGTCATGGGGTGGGGGAGGGGGGAGGGATAGCATTAGCAGATATATCTAATGTAAATGACAAGTTGATGGGTGCAGCACACCAGCATGGCACATGTATACATATGTAACAAACCTGCATGTTGGGCACATGTATCCTAGAACTTAAAGTGTGTGTGTGTGTGTGTGTGTGTATATATGTGTGTGTATATATATACACACACACATATAAACCCAGTTGAAAAAAAAAATTACTTCCTTGAAATCTATTGCAGCTCCAAATTTATGTTTCTCATTCAGTAGTTTGCCGTCTAACTCTAGGTTAAACCTTATGATGATGAGCACTTTATTACCTCACGAGAACACCAGGGAAATTTGCAGGCATCTTTAATTTTTTCATTTACTCAGCCAAAATTGTGTTTCTGTACTTTATATCCACTTAAGGTAGTCGGAAGTGAAATTAGTTTTTTTCTTTTAAAAATTTTTAATTTTTTTTTTAAATAGAGATGGGGTTTCACTATGTTGCCCAGGCTGGTCTCGAATTCCTGGGCTCAAATGAGCCACCTGGCTTGGCCTCCCAAAGTGCTGGGATTATAGGCATGAGCCACCACACCCAGCCAGAAGTGGAAATTTACAATAATGGTAGCAAATAGAGCACTAACTGACATAAACACAGTGTGACATTTTGTGTTCAAAATATTTATTCTAGATATTAGAAAGCATAATTTTGGAATATATATATTACATATGTAAAATAAAGCCATTGAATTAGGAGAACAAAAGCATGAATCCTTTCTAAAAGCCAAGCGGAATTTAGAGTCATATAGTGTGAGAGGATAGGAACTTGTTTTCACTCTTAACAAAATAAGAACAGCTAACAATAATGAATGCTTTCTCTTTGAATTCCATTTAGTATAGGTCATAACTTGTTTTTATAAACATAAAAGATTATGAATAAGTCATCTTTTAACCTATAATAACTATTTTACTGTTTAGGAGATGTATTCGAAATAAATGTGTGATGTTTACTACTTAATGTCAGCAAGAAATTTCTTTTATCTTAAAAGACTTCTGAATTACTCTTGAAAACACCATTTTATCCTCTAAAATATGAAACTAAGGTGTATAGAGAAAATTAATTCATGTGATGTCAGTAACATGTTTTGAGTATCTCAGAGGAAATTTTTAATTTACAAAATAACATTTTATGGAATTAATGTCACTATTGGTGGTTTCTTTTTAACATTTAAGTGTCTCTATATGTTCAAAATATTATAAAACTAGATGAATTTAAAACACACTGAATGTATTTATTTTAGGGAAAAGTGAATTCTCAGGACAATAACTTTATATATCTACATATTATCTACATATTTATATCAATTTTCTATTTCATTCATCTTCATTTTAGTATTTTTCATGTTTACTAGAAGTTATTAATTATATTTCCATTGTTATCCTTATATTTTATTGGATACATTTCAATATTGTCCCTAAAATATAAATTTATATTATTCATTATATTTGTAAAATTTTGTATTAATCAAATCAGTAAAAAAATTACTTATTTTTGGTATTCACTTTAATGAGCTATTTATTCATGCAAAAATAAAAATTGTGTGTCCTTTCAGCAGAAACAATTTCATAGTATCAATTCTCTCCCCCATTCACTTGTGTAATATCTCTCATTCTAAGGGAGAATAACTTGAAAGAATGACCTCCATTATCTGAAATGTCAACCACTTGGAAAGTCGTGTGTTTCCCACTTTCTACAGCTATGACTCTTGACCCAGTACAGCTGTTAGAGGCCTCTAGACTATTTTGTAAATTCAGGTTTGAATGTTTATAAATGAGATAGGAAGTAAAAATATTCTATGACAACATAATCTTTGGACCTACAGTAAGATGGACCACTAATCTTAAAATAGGTTTTCCTCATTCCTGTTTGTGCTTTCCTGAAAAAATTATCTGAACGATACTATCATGTACTGTATTAGACAATAAGATTTGTTTCTTACCCTTGTAAATGGACAAAAAGAAGAACCCCAGGGATTATAAATCAAACTTTTTAGGCGAGAAATTCAAAATGTTTACTGTTTTTTACTTTTTAAAAAACACAGCGTATAATTTGGATAATATTTCAAGTTATGGCATAATAACAGATCTTAGTATTTGTTCTGATGAAGCGTATACAACCTGGTGATAGAATCATTGAAAGAGATGATTGCAAAAACTAACCAAAGTTACAAAATATTTACATTTCTTGAGGAATTTAGACTTTTGAGAGTTTAGTATGGTCATTAAACTTGGAAAGCCAAGACCAAACCAAGTTTTAGAGCTTCTCGCATGACACTTTCTCAAATACATTAAATATGACTTTGCTTAATAGTTTTTTCTCAATCATAATATACTAACCCTTTTGAATGAATGAACGTTTCCATCTTTGCCTCCTAAAAATTATATGCTCATTTGAGACCCAAATAAGCAATATTGCATTGAAAAAGTTGGCCCATATTATTCCCAGCAGGGTCTGAGGCAACATCTCATAAGCAAACATATTGGCATTTCTTTGGAAAATTATATCACTAATAAGACAATATGATGTATCTATGAAGATTGTAAGAAATAGATCTATCTATCTGCATATACCCATTTAAAAAAGAACAACAAATCTAATTATCTGATATACATTTGAACTGGTGAAAATATTATTCTGATGTCCAATCACAGTATGTAATAACAAGGTGGGGGGTGTGGGGAGGGGATGATGCCTCAGTGGAAAAAAAAATATTGTCTTACTATCTTAAATATAGTCAATATGATATAAATTATCATATATCATATATGTCTTATATATCGTATTATCTTATTAGTCATACTTTGTGTACGTGTGTGTGTGTGTGTGTATACACACACAATGTAATAATACACCCCTTACTCTACTGGTTCAATGTAAATTCTACTACCAAATGAATTTGCCACAATCTTGCCAAATTGATAATTTGGGTTTTTAGAAAGTTTGTGGTTTCTAATGCTGAGAATAATGGATCATGGTGGTGGTATTCCAACATTTTAGGAATCTTGATCTTCCCTGCATAACAAATTTGCCTCCAGGGTGGAACTTTGACACTATGGAGAGTCTGGATACTTCTTGGATTTCTATAAATCGTTGTACTTACTGGGCTGCACTTAAACAGAAGGGCATTCTCTTTACACAATGTCCTGCATATATTATAGTCCTAGGATTCTGGTTCTTTCTATCAAAGTAAAAAGTTATTTTGGTAGGGTGCAGTGTCACGCCTGTAATCACAGTACTTTGGGAGGTCGAGGTAGGCGGATCACCGGAGGTCGGGAGTTCGAGAATAGACTGACAAACATGGAGAAACCCTGTCTTTACTCAAATACAAAATTAGCCGGTCATGGTGATACATGCCTATAATTCCAGCTACTCAGGAGGCTGAGGTAGGAGAATCACTTGAACCCAGGAGGCGGAGGTTGCAGTGCGCTGAGATCGCACCATTGCACTCCAGCCTGGGAAACAAGAGCGAAATTCAGTTTAAAAAAAAATGTTATTTTTAACACAAGAAACATTTGATTTGCTCCTGCATCTCTAGTGACTCTAGCACAGAGAAGCAAAGTTTATTATTACAGTGCAGAGTAAAAAGAAACCTGGCAAGTTCAAGTAAGTTAGACATGTTTCTATTGATTACAACACTACTGAGAGGAGGATGGGGTAGATAAAAGCCAGAAAGTTGGAATTAGTTTAAAATTATCTCTCTAAGGACTGAGCCCTTTGGACAAAGCAGTGGATAAGTTATAAGTTGCATTTTAATAACCTTCAAGCACAAAACTGTGAATGTACTATATATATGTTCAGAAAGAAAACATAATTGTAATGTTATTTAAATACTTCTTTTGAAATAATTAGTAGATTTTCTAAGGAAAATTGCAAGAAATATCTTGCAGTTGCCATGGGAGCAGAGTCAATGTGTTTTGAATGCAATGACCTGAACTATTGAAAAAGAAAGAAAATATGTACCCCTGGTGTGCTTTGGGAACAGTGCTGCGCATGCAGCTTTCAGTGATTATGCACATATGGTGGCCACTAGCCACATGTTGGTGTAGAGTTTTTGAAATGTGGCTCCTGTGACTAGGGAAAAGAAGTTTTCATTTAATTTTATTTCAATTTAAGGGTAAATACATGTGGGCAGTAGCTACCCTATTGAACAGTGTAGCTATGGAATTTAACATGTATTAAACCTGTGAGCTTTTTTCCCTACCATCTCAAGGTTGTAAAGATTGTAGGAAATAGATCTATCTATTGGATAGACCTATTTAAAAAATAACAACAACTCTAATTATCTGATATACATTTGAACTGCTGAAAGTATTATTCTGGTGTCTAATCACAGTATGTTATAACAAGGTGGGGGAATGGCATAGGGATGATGCCTCAGTGGAAATATAAATCTTAGTTACATAAGTCTAAAGTAAGTCAGTGCTCCTCAAACTTGAGAGTATGTAAGAACCAAATGAAGAACTTGTTAAAGTCCAGAGATTCTTATTTGGTAAGACCAGGATGGGACCCAAACATTCTCATTTCTAGTAAGTTCCAAGTGACTCGGCTTGTGGTGATCCATAGACCAAATTTTTAATAGTACTTACTGGTTCCTTATCCTCAGTGTAGATTCTGGACTAGCATCTTTACCAGAAGAATTACTTTGGAACTTGTCAGAAATGCAAATTATTACCATTAGGACTTACCCCAGATTTATTAAATCAGAAACTCTAGGGCTAAGCGTAATGTTTTCAAAAGCCTTCCAGGTGAGTATGATGCATGCTAAAGTTTGAGAGTCACACTGACTTGGTGGATTGGGATGTCCTAAGAGCAAGAAAATGTGACTAATTACGCATTAATATAGTCTGAGCAGATAAAGTTACATTTTTTATATTGATTCTAATAAAAATCAATTCATTGCTTTGTATTGATTTATTAAACTATAACATAGTAGCAAAATGTAGAATTTTTTTTTTTTTTTTTTTTTTTTTGAGACGGAGTCTCGCTCTGTCGCCCAGGCTGGAGTACAGTGGCCGGATCTCAGCTCACTGCAAGCTCCGCCTCCCGGGTTTATGCCATTCTCCTGCCTCAGCCTCCCGAGTAGCTGGGACTACAGGCGCCCGCCACCTCGCCCGGCTAGTTTTTTGTATTTTTTAGTAGAGACGGGGTTTCACCGTGTTAGCCAGGATGGTCTCGATCTCCTGACCTCGTGATCCGCCCGTCTCGGCCTCCCAAAGTGCTGGGATTACAGGCTTGAGCCACCGCGCCCGGCCAAAATGTAGAATTTTAATAGAAAAATTATGTTGTGACAAGATTTTGAGATTTCTGTCAATTACATAAAATGATTATAATATGAAATCTGCACTATAAACTATGAAGTAAATAATTTTAATATGCACTGCCTTATGATGTGTTAACATACAGATAGTACACCTGAGGCTCTTTCCAGGAGATTTCAATAGAATTAACTTAGTTCTATCTTCTTTCTGCATTGTCAACATTGAAACATTTGCATCTGGAGAATGTGTAAATCTCAGAAAGATTTACTTTTACAGTGGAGATAGGTGATTCTCTATACCCAATATCCTGTTTTGGAATAATTTATGGTATAATAAAAAAGATATTTGTTTTTCATCCCTAGTACAAAGCTCCTAAGAGGCTTGTAATTTGTTGAGTGATAAAGGTGAAAAGAACATATTTTGTTCTAAAAAGGCAAATATTGGCAAGTCCCTAGAGAGCTTCAGGATAGGAGTTGATTGCCAGAAAGACCGAACATTAATTAGAAGCGTGGAACTTTTAGCACCTCCTCCCAACCTTTGGGAAGGGTGGAGGGGATGGAGAATGAGTTAATTACTAATATCCACAATTATACCTATATAATGAAACCATAAAAAACAAAAGACAACCAAACCAAAAAAAAAAAAAACAAAACAAAAAAAACAAAAACAAAAACAAAAAAAACAAAAACCCTCTAATCAAAAGGGTTTGGGAGCTTCTAAGTTGACAAACAACACATCTACATGCTGAGAAGGTGGTGCATCCCAATTTCATGGAAAAGAGAATTGTGAGGTTGGGACCCTTCCAAATCTAATCCTATGTATCTCTTCATCCAGCTGTTCATTCATATCCTTTATAATAAACTATAATGTTAAGTATAGCATTTTCCTAAATTGTGTGAGCAATCCTAGCAAATTATCTAACCTGACAGGTGGGTTTTGGGAACTTCCAACTTTGTAGCCAAGTGGGACAGAAGTTTATATAACCTGGGGATAGAGGGCTGACACTTGTGACTGGTGTCTGAAATGAAGGCAGTCTCATGGGACTGTGCACTTAAATGTGTACAATCTGATGCTAAATCTGGGTATTTAGTGTGAGAATGAAATTAAATTGTAGGACATTCGGATGGTATTGGAGAATAAGATAATTCGTTGGTGTGGGAGAAAACTTCTCAAGACTGTTCAACATGAACTACCACTTAATGACTTGGCAAATGGTTACCCTATTTATATTATCAATGAAAATAAGAAATTTAGGAGATTAATTATTAGGAAAGTATGCTGTGGGAGACAAGGTCAAGGGTATAGCTGTGCAATTTTTTTTGCTGAAGAAATTAGACTTATGAATAAAGGATTTATTTAATCATTTCAGTGGAAGTGAGAACTAAATGTGAGATTTTCTAGGAGCAACTGCAGGACCTTCTTAACTAATGGTGTGAATTTCTATGATATACACAGAAGTTCCATAAGGTTTCTGAGAGTGTTACATCATCAGAAACATGGTCAGTTTTGAATGAAAGAGAAATAGGGCAAAATGAAGGAAGACTATGAGACTTGGGGGACTCTATAGGCAGGAAAAAAAACAAAAAAACTGTTGGAGCTTCTCACCAGCAAACATGTGCTATCCTTCAAGAAAGAGGACGAATTACTCCAACAGCAGAGCTTTGAGCCTAGAGGTTAAAGCTGCAGCTAAAGAGATAAAGGCTGGGACACCCAGGAGCACAGAGGGCAGAGCTAGAGACCTAGAAATAGAGCCTCAAGTGATAGGGGATGATTCTTAGGCCTTGAAACCTAATGAAATTTTCCCTGTTGGATTTAGAACTTGCTTGGGATCAAAAATCACTTTATTACTCTGTGTTCTATTTTAAAAATGGAAATAGCTGTGACTGTTGTAGTTATCCTGTTGTACCATTTTGGAAGTAGACAATTTGGAAGTAGATACATAAACCTTTGGAAGTAGATAATTTTTTCTGGTTTCTTAGGTCCACAAATGTAGTAGAAAAATTTTGCATGAGGATGGATCATATCCAAAGTCCTATCCATACCTGATTTAGGTGAATTATATCATGACATTTGGCACCTTTGAACTAATAATATTTAGATGAGATTCTGAATTTAGCATTAATGCTTTAAATGGGCTGAGTATTTCGGGGAAGTTGGGTTGGGGTGAATGTACTGTGAATGTGGAACAGATGTGAATTTTGAGTAACAGAGAGCAGATTGTAGTGGCCTAGATGGTGTCCTCCAAAATGAGATTATTACTTTATTTTGTAAATGATGTTTTCATGTGAGGATTAAATTACAGGTCTTGAGAGGAGAAGCTTATCCTGGTTTATGGAGTCAGACCCTAAATGCAATCATGCGTATCTTTATAAGATAGAGGGAGATTAGACTGAGGAACACAAAACGAAACAAATACAGAGAAGAGGAGGAGGTCATATGACTACAGATACAGAGATTGGAACGATGTGGTCATAATCCAAGGAACACCTGGAGCCACCAGAAGCTGGAAAAGGCTAGAAAAGGATTCTCCCCCCGGGGGTTTTACAGGGAATACAGAGGTGCCCACATTTTGATTTCAGACTTCTTAGCCTACAGAACTTTGAGAGAATAAATTTATGTTGTTTTAAGCAACCCAGTTTCTGTTAAGTAATACAAAGAAACTAATACATTTAACAACTAAACAACTAAATCTAATTGTACCTCTCCAGAGAAAGTTGGCATACAGAGAACTAACTGGAAAATTCATATGTTTGCCTTTTCCTCTATCTTTATCAGTGTCATTTATCCTCCTTTTGCTGCTTATCAGGTGGTAATGAGGTAAAAGTTGCTATGTAAGTGTAAAACATCTTGTGTAAGTAGCTAGGTACTCCCTGCTAAGTTGAGAACATCAATAAAAATGCAGACAGTATAATAGGATTTGAACTAATATTTTATAATAACTCTTTCAAAATGAAAACCTTTCATAACAGCAAAAATAACTGCATGATCTTTAAAAAGCTAAAAGTGTAATTATTTCTCTTTCACATTTTTCAAGTTATTTTTGTTACCACAATTAACAAGTCAATCTTAATAAGTATAATCATTTATAAATAGATTCTACAATTGAGTTGTTAACAATATTAAGGCAACATAGTGCATACAACAGTGCATATTTTCTAAGGAGGGCATGTAGAAACTATGAAAAGTTGTAGGGCCAAAACAATGATTCTTAAATGGGTTTAAAGTGATGGAGAAAATAATAGAGTTATCTGTCCTGCTTAATCTGCTTGTGCCCTCTGAGGATCTCATAGATCCCCTTCAGGAAAACACACTTTTTGCCTTGAAGAAAATTACTGTTCCTACAAGCTGTTTACTAAAGATATTTTATAATTTTCCTCTGGCATATTGCAATAGAAATCAAGTATTAGCTAGGGTTTAGTGTTCTGTTTATAAGTCAACATCATGTATGTAAAAATGTATGAAAAATTATTCATCTTTATTTCTATAATATGTGTCTTTACACACATACAAACACACACACACACACACTTTATTTAAAAATTGCCTTTCTTAGGTTTCACAAAACCAATAAAAGACTGTTTATTTCTTCCCTGGCAATTTGCCTGCATTTTTGAAAACAAGCACATCAGTAATATAAGACTATGACATCATTGTTACAACAGTTAAGGTTACTATGGTTTAGATATGGATTCAGGATTTTTCTTTTTTCTTTCTTCTTTTCTTTCTTTCTTTCTTTCTTTTTTTTTTTTTAAACTGAGTTTTGCTCTTGTTGCCCAGGCTGGAGTTCGATGGCATGATCTTGGCTCACTGCAATGTCCACCTCCTGGGTTCCAGCGATTCTCCTGACTCAGCCTCCCAAGTAGCTTGAACTACAGGTGCCCACCACCATGCCCAGCTAATTTTTTGTATTTTTAGTAGAGACAGGGTTTCTCCATGTTGGTCAGGTTGGTCTCGAACTCCCGACCTCAGGTGATCTGCCTGCCTTGGCCTTCCAAAGTGCTGGGATTATAGGCGTGAGCCCACATGCCTGGCCAGATTCAGGGTTTTTCAACCAGTACTTCACAGAATCCTTAGGTATCTTGAGATGCCATTAGGTATTCTGAGAGATCTTAGGACTAAAAGGAAATAATTTTGAACTGTGTGGTGCACAATGATAGAGTTTCAGACTGACAGACAACACCTCTAGCAATTCTATTAGCATCTTTCAGTCCTGTATAAGAGTGCACAGTAGCACACCATAATGATTTGGTTGAGCCTTTTGTGTATGTTCTCAGGTTTTGACATCAAATTGGGGACAGGTAAGGGGGTAGGGGGCATTACAAATCGATGAGTGCTTGTATTAGTCCGTTATCATGCTGCTACGAAGAAATCCCGGAGACTGTGTAATTTATGAAGAGAAGAGCTTTAATTGACTCACAGTTCAGCATGGCTGGGGTGGCCTCAGGAAACTTACAATCATGGGGGAAGGGGAAGCAAACACGTCCTTCTTCACGTGGCAGCAGCAAGGAGAAGTGCCGAGGAAAAGGAGAAAAGCCCTTTATAAAATCATCAGATCTCATGATTACTCACTATTATGAGAACGAGGTAACCACCCCCATGATTCAATTACCTTCCACGGGGTCTGTCCCACAACATGTAGGGATTATAAGAACTACAATTCAATATTAGATTCGGGTGGGGACACAGTCAAATAATATCAGTGCTCTATTGAGAAAGAGGAGGACAGTAGGCTGATAATGTCACCCTCTCTGTATTTTTACCTCTTTGAGCCTTCTCTTAACCACCACCTGTTAAATTACAGGAGCAAGTCCCACATGTATCATTGAAAATGTTTCATCTAAAAACAAAATTTTTATGCTGCATGAATTGGGAATCCTCCTAATCCTTTGCTATTATTGTAAGTGCTGCAGAATATGAATAGTGTAGGTTGGAGTAGTTAACTTTTAACATTGTTTGTTATTTTCTTTTTACATTATTTATCGTCCATTTTTATGTTATTCATATTTCTGTTTACAAACATTGCTGCATGTCCATAATGGTGTTTCCTTAACTTGAAGAGTGAGATGGAAGAGGATGATTTTAGACATGTTTCTATGGATATTTTGATAAGATTGGTAATACATGATTAAGATATTCAGTCATTTCAAAGTAATTGGCACCACGGCAACCAAGAAAAATACAAAAACTACAGCAACAACAACAATGAAACTTGTCTTTACCATAAAAGTTAATTATTAATTAGTTTTACATGAACTAATAATCCAAGCTGTTATATCCTGTTGCAAACCATTTCTAAATGAAGGAATACTTTCAACAAATTTGAAAATATACTTAAATAAACTACATTTGCCCAACAAGTAGAGGTGCTATAAATGGTACTGGAATCATCAATAAATTCAATAAAGTTTTTGTAAAATACAGTCACATTCAATAAAAAGTCTCAATAACCAAGTTATTTAGTAGCAACAATTATTGACCAAAAAAAGGAAAAGTTAAACAGTTGGCGAGAACATAATGATGCCAGCTTGTAAAATTGTAGTGATAAATGGTAGTTCAAGATGTAACTGGATAAATTGAAGACCCCACTGTCTAACAGTATGATAAGCTGAAATACTGAAGGTACATCACCAGAAGCTTGAAGACATTTCAGGGTGACAAATGGAAGAACAGCATTTTATTCTTGTAGATTGATGAGTTAACTGATTTTAACATTAAATGTCAAACTCTAGCATTTGTAGAAGGTGTAAATGTTGGTGAAATTCATGAACAATGTTTCTCTGCTGCAAATTACTATCTAAAACAAGAAAATCCCAAGATATATTTAATGTTTTGTTTTCATATCTAGAAAATTCTGTTCAGTAGGAATTGTGTTGGTTTCTTTACCAGTTATCCCATGAGTGGTTGGCTCTATGACAGGTTTTGCCTATTGTATAAAATAAAATCTTGAAACTGTCATATAACACTTATTTATTCATAGAGAAATACTGGTGTCAAAAATACTTAAAGAGGAAATGAAAACTTAAGTGTCTGGATAATGGCACAAAATGATTAACTTTATTAAATAATGATCAGTTTACTTGAGAAAACTTTTAAAATATATAAAAACTTGGACAAAGAGCACATAAATCTTTTAAAACATAAACAAATTTGGATTCATAATAGAGGGAGAGCTCTCGGGAAAAACTTTGGAGCTGAAAGGTGAATTTCAGTGATATATTTGAGGAAATATTAAACCAAATTTTGTTGAATTATTTGAAAATGATAAATGGTCACCCAAACTAACCTAATTAGCAGGCATTGTTTCTTCACTTGAACCAGTTGAATAAGTCTCTGCCAAGTACTATAGTGACAAGATTTTTATGCACAAATGAAAACTAAATCTTTGTAAAATCATGTTGGAGAAGAAAATCTTCATATGTTTATACTCTGGGCTGGGCTTGAAAATGAAGTATACCAGTAAATCTCATCTCAATCCTGCATTAATTAAAGGTGCTATTAACAGCTGGCCAGAAGAAATTTTATTTAGGAAAAAACTTAATAATACAAGAGCCTCTACTGATATTATAAGGTTCTTAATAATATTTCAAGTCAGTTTTATCAATGTCTAGTTCTATTTGGGCTGCTATTAAAAATACCATAGATTGGGTGGATTATAAGCAACAGAAATGTATTTCTCACATTACATTTCTGGAGGCTGGGACATACAAGATTAAGGCCCTAGAAGATTCAGTGTCTGATGAGATCCTGTTTCTCATAGCTAGTGTCTTCTCACTGAGTCTTTATATGGTGGAAGGTGTAAAGCAGCTGCCTTGGGCCTCTTTTATAAGGGTACTCATCTCACCATGAGGGTTCCTCATGACCTAATCATCCCCTAATGACTCCACCTACTAACAACATCAAATTGATGACTAAGTTTTAACAGAAATTTGGGAAGAGCACAAACATTGAGATCATAGTAATCAAATAGCACAATGCAACAATTGAAAATCAAGGGAAAAAAATAGAAAATGGAAACAGATCATTAAGAAAACAGATTTAAAAAATGTTAATTCACATAGTCAAAAATACAGAAAGATAGAGATTTGAAATCCACCAAAGATAATCAAATACTCTAAAACTGAAAAAATAAATTAATAAAATTAAAATTCAGTGAACATTAATAGCACACTAGACAGAGCAGAAAAAAGAATTAGTGAAGCAAAGATAGTTTAGTAGAAAACACCAAATTGAAGTTCACAAAGAAAAAATAACTGAAGATGAAGAAAAACTAATAAGAGCTATAAGGTATATGGAAGAAAGTCTAATATTCAGGTATATTGGAGTTGCAGAAATAAAGAGGGGATAGGATAATCTGAAAAACAGAGAGATAAAAATTTTTTTAATAAGAATTGATTTCAGGCATATATTAAAAAAGATATCATTACAAATTTGACTTAATCCACAAATTCAAAATAGGTTCAGCATTTGTATTAGTTCATTTTCACATTGCTGCAAGAAAATACTTGAGATTTGGTAATTTATAAACAAAGGAGGTTTAATTGACTCACAGTTCTGCATGCCTGGGGAGGCCTCAAGAAATTTACAATCATGGTGGAACGGGAAGGAGAAAGAAGTACCTTCTTTACAGGGTGGCAGGAAGTGCGTGACTACAGGAAAAACGGCCATTTATAAAACCATCAGATCTTGTGAGAATTCACTCACTATCAACAACATGGGGGAAACTGCCCTCATGATCCACTCACTTCCCACCAAATTTCTGCCCCGACATTTAGAGATTATGGGGATTACAATTCCAGATGAGACATAGGTGGGGACACAGAGCCAAACTACATAAGCATTTAAAAATGCATCAATGTAATTATCTACATTAACATAATATGGAAGGAAAATCATCATATGATTATACTAATAAATGCAAAAAAAATTGGTAAAATTCATCAACTATTTATAATTTTAAAAAATAACAAGCAGACTAAAAATAGAAGAGAGTTTACTTAATATGATATAAGTATCTACCAAAATCTTATAGCTAACATCCTATTTAATGGTAATATATTGTAAAAATTTCCCTGTGAATCCAGGAATGAGATAAAAAAGATTTCTAACATCCTTTCTATTTAATACTTTATTGGAGAGAGTTTATTGTTGAAAGAAAAATAAATAAATGGCATAGGTATTGCAAAGGAAGACATAACACTGTAATTATACACAGAAAATTTTAGTATGTAGGAAATTCAAAAGAATATTAGAAAGACAATTAGAGTCAATATATGACTTTAGAAAGGTCAATGTATTAAATGTTGACATAAAAAAGTAAGTTTTTTTTCTTACAAACAATAGCTAAGAAATACAATTTTAAAAAGATATTATTGATCAAAAAATGAAACTCAGAAACTTGCTTAAGACTTCTACAACAAATAATATTAATTAGATAAATTAAGAAAGATTAATCAATGGAGAAGACTTTTTGGTACACACTTGTCACTTCTTCTGAAATAATACTATAGATTCAATGCAATCTCAATAAAAATATCAGCACTGTGTAATGGATGAGCTTATTTCAACTAATATAGAAATGAGATAACTAAGAATAAGGACAATTTTTAGGAAAAGAACATTGTTGGAAGATATAATTCCCAATTGTCATCAAGGCTTCTAGTAAAGTCTCACATATTGGAACAGTTGTATTAACTCAAGGATAAGCAAATAGACTAATAGGATGTAATAAATAGCACATAAACTGACTTGAATAAGACAAAGATGGCTCTGCAATACAGTAGGGGAAAATGCTGAGTAATTGTATATCTGCATAGGAAAACAAACCCATCTATTCACATTGTACACAAAATCAGTTCCAGATAGATTGAGATCTATATTTGACTATAAAATAAATAATGCTTCTAGAAATAATATAATATCTATCACTTTGGGGGTAGAAAAAGAATTTTTAGTTAGTACATTTTGTAGCAAAAAGATTAGTAATTGAACTCCATTAAAATTAGAAATTTGGTTTATCAAAAGAAACCATTAAAAGGGGGAAAATGCAAGTCACAGAGTGAGAAAAGATACATTTATATTCAACAAGGGACTTTATATAGAGAATAAACACAGAATTCCTAAATAAGTAAAAAGAAAAACGCAAATTTTATAACATCTATAAGATTTGAACTGGTCCTTACAAAAAGGAATCAAATGACCAATAAAATCAATGTAAAGGATTTCAACATCAATAGCTATGAGGTAAATAAAAACTAAAGCCTAAAATGAATGCTGTAGCTTCATCACAGCAGTGGCAATAATTAATAATATAATAAAAGATGATTTTAAGTGTTGGTGAGGATATGGAACAAATAGAATGTTCATTCACTATTGGTTAGAATATGGATTGGTACAACTGCTTTAGAAAACAGTTTTACAATATTTACTAAAGTTTAGCTTATAAATACTTAATGAGTTATTAAACATAGACCAAGATTGTTCGTGGCAGTTTTTCCAAAATCTTCAAACACCACAAATGTCCACCAATAGAATGGTAAATTCTATTGGGCTCTATGAAGCATGGAAATCTCACAGACACAATGGTGAGTGAAAGAAGCAAGACACAAAATAATTTGTAACATTTTATATGATTTCTACAAAACTCAATCACAGGTAAAAAAATTATGATGAGAGAAATCAAAGTAATAACTCTCTTTGACATGTGGTAATAACTGGGAGGGGATGAAATGGAGACTTCTGGGATGATGGTAATATTCTATATCGTCATCTGAATTGTGACTGTGTAAATGCACTATCACTGAGCTGTACAAATTATAATCTGTGTACTTCTCTGTTTGTGTGTGATACTTCAATGGGAGTAAATTGAGATTAAAATAAATTGTGAGGCTGTAAGAAAAGAAGAAAATGAAATAGTTCTATGTAGCTAAGATTTTATTTGTCTTTGATTTACTATTGTATGTGCATATTAGATGCTAAAATCTACTTTATTTTGGACAAAAAAAAACCAGTCAAAATTATTTCAAAAGAAAATTATTGTTTAAAAAATATTATAATTCCACTTTGTCAAGTACATGTCTTTAAATTGTTCTTAGATTAGTAAATAACTTTGTAATTAACTTTTATCTAGGTGCCAATTTGGGATATAGCAAATCTATCTTTGGACTCTGTTTTTCTACTGATTCATGAGGCTATGCATGTTCAGAAGTTCAATTATGTTATTCATTTTATTTTTTGGATAAGTTTAGAATTAGCCTGACTGTTTCCAGTAAGGTGTAAAAACAATATTGGCATTGTTCTGTAGCTATATTTTCAAATTAGACTTCATTGAATTAATATTGTTTTCCTAGCTAACGATAGAATGTGTATTACCATTTGTTCAGCTGTTTGAAAATGTTCCACAATGGTGTTTAATAATTTTTTTCATAGAGATTTCTTTTTATTTCTTATATGTTTATTTCTTAGTTTTCTATCTTTTTCATTATACTGATGGGTTATTTGATATTGCATGGTGTTTTCCTTCATGGAGTATGGGAAAGCCACTTAAAAAAATAAATGATCTGATAAACAGCTACCTAAGCACATTCTCTTAGAGTACAAAAAGACTTCGTTGTTGTTTTTCTTGTGTTTCTAGGTACCCAGTTTTACCATCTGTAAATTGTGATAATTTTATTTCTCTTTCCAAGTTTTTGACCTCTAATTTCTTGTTTCATTTTTTCAATTGCAGTAGCCCACTCTGCTCATAAAAATAACACATGCTTTATGAAGTCTTGATTAGGGATCCAGCTCAGAATCTGTAGGCAGGGAAAATAGGATGGTTGACCAAAAATAACAAATTTGGTGTTCATCTTCTGCAGTCTTCTTAAAAGACATTACATGGTGAGGAAGAGGAAAAAGGAGAACTATACTCTTATAACAATTATTATAGGGCCAGGTACAGTGTCTCACACCTGTAATCCCAGCACTTTGGGAGGCTGAAGTGGAAAGATCACCTGAGGCCAGGAGTTCAAGATCAGCTTAGACAACATAGCAAGACCCCATCTCTTAAAAAAAACAAAAATTAAAGTTAGCAGGGCATGTTGATACATGCCCGTAATCTTAGCTACTCAGGAGATTGAGGTAGGAGGATCACTTTTGAGGATGAAGTGAGTTATAATTGTGCCACCATACTCTAGCCTGGGTGATACAGAACCTTTCTCTAAAATAATTTTTTTAAAAAATTATTGTAACATTTTCCATAAAGAATTGAAGTAAATTTATCATTATATATAATATTATATATAAAACTCTATATGTATATTTATATACCCTAGGCTTCTAACAGATCACATCTGTTTTCGGCACATGGGAACAACATTCAAATAATCACTCTAATTCAAGGCGTGCATATTTATAATCTTAAAATACATAACACATCTTTTTAAGCTCATTTATAAGAGTTTATGTACTAGTCAGTGAGTGGACAGGGTTATTACAGAAAACTATACTTGGCTGGAGACAAATTTTGTCATGAAAACATGAAGGCAGAGCCCTAATTCCACTGTGCAGTACTTATTTGCAGGGAAGGAAATAAAGATTGTCATCCAAGTCATTACCAGTGATGAAATAACTTCTCCCTACCTCAGATTCCACCAATAGTATCTTCTGGGTTTTCAAACATTTCCTTCTAAAAAGTTCTAGCAGCAAATGTAGTGAATCTATAATGGCAAAAGGGGGATTGAGGAATGGAATCTCAAGAGGCTCTCCATATATGTGAACTTTCTCTTAAGTGTTCTCTTTTCTGTAAAAGAACCTCAACATTTTTTCCTCTTTACCATGACTTATCTATATTTGCTTGCATTTAAATATATTTTAAAGAATATTAAAATTACTTTCCTGAGAGATGTGCCAGTTTATTTTGTGGCTTCCACAGGGTGAGGCCTGCCATTTGAGAAACACCTAACTTTTATGGTAGATTGTAATATTCCATATGTGACTCCCAAGCTCTGAGCTAATAGAGTGGCTGAGGCCAGTACAAACCATACATTGTCATTAGTATTTTCTAACTTACATCCACATTTCCATCTTTTATTTCAATCTCTGAATAGAGCCAGGTGACTTATCATCAAAAATATATTTCAAGAAATGGTTGCACACTAAACAACACCACTCTGCAATGCAATAAATGAAGCATACTTTTGTTTGCTGCATTGTCATATTTGTTTGAGCCAATGGTGGTATATATGCCAGAATTACTTTGTATAAATAAATAAAAGGCTAAAAATTATGCACTTTTGTAAGTTCTTGAACACTACGTAGGATGAAAGGAGAAATAAATATGAACAATATTGGCTTTAAAAAAACAGTCAGGCTCTAGCAACTATTTCGAAAGGCTAGCAATCTTACTTTTTATTTATTTCAATCCCCTTAGCTATTCTGAATTATTTAAATGATGTATGTTTATACCATGTAGAAGCCATTTGTGTCTTTATCCAGGGGCAAATTATAGAACAATGTGTTTCGTATAGACGTCTATTTTTGATGTTCTATTTTTCACACTAAAAAACTTGATGCAGCATGGGTCAGTGGGCTGAAACTTGTGCCAGTTCTTTTTATTGCAACATTAAATTTGGAATCTTTCTCTGGAGTAGGCAGAAGACAAGTAATCTAGTGTGGGCAAAAGATTTTTTTTTCTCTATGACACTTGTATTTCTGTTTTCTACATGTCGTTACTCTAATTATTCTATTATTTTGTGACAAAAAAGCATGTAATTGTGTGTATGCATATTTGTATGTATGCATAGATATATCTGTGCATTGTGTATAATATAATGTATTAAATTGAAAGATATAAAATGGAATATAATAGTGGTTAAGATAAATAGTTAGCGAGTAAAAGCAGATAGCTTACATTCCAGCTGTATCACTACCTGAGTGATTTTGAAGTTATTATTTAACCCCTTCAAGCCTTAATTTCCCTATCTATAAAGTGATAAAAATAAAAATTTTTATTCCATAGATCTGTTACCAGAATTAATCTAGGTGACCCATGTAAAATATTATGCAATTGCTACTTGCTAACTCCTATTATTACAATTAGCTTTCAATAAAGATTTGAATATTGGCAACAGCTTTTTAAAGCCATTTAGTTATAATTATATCATCATCCCTTGGTTCCAAAATTTACTGTTATCTCAGGCAAGTTATCTACCCTCTCTGAGCCTCAGCTACTCATTCCTGAATAATGATAATAATATTACCTATTTCATGTGTTGTCCCAAAGATAAATGAGATGAAACATGGAAAGTGTTCAGAACTGGGTGGCACAAGGTAAGTGCTCAATAAATATTTGTCAACATTATTGTTGGCTTTTCTACTAATATTATATTTTAATTTAATGAACTAAGATTTAATATTTTACTTAATTTCTCTTGTTCTATCTTTTATACTTCTTTCCAGTTTCAAGAAAATCTCTTACATAAAACTTCATTCTCTATAAATTATATATGTGTCATTTTTTTTCCTTAAATCGGTAACTAAACTTCCTTAGGAGACTATTAAATACGAAGTGCATATTTATCTTTATTTTCTACCTCAAGGCAAAGAACTCACCTTTTATATTACTTGATGATGAATGGCAAGGTTGTTGCTCCTCCTCTGGTACCCTCCACCAGGGCCATATTGTATAGTAGAGACACGTCAGTCAAAATACACAGAACACCATAGTTCTTAGCAAGGGCTAATAAAACATAAATTGCAAGCAGACTGTTTGATTGTTATTGCACTTGTCAAACCAAACAAGCTATTGCTTGAGTGGTATGACTTAGTGGAAAGCCTTGCAAGTAAACCCCAGCACTTGTATGACCCTGCGGGACTCATGAACTCTCTAATGTCAGCAACATTCCACTGCATGAACAAAGTCATTGCATAGCATCAATGAGCACACCCCAGAGGCTCTAAGGACAACCTGGGCATAGCTACAAAAAAATGCATTAGTGTCTAATGATACAGAGGTTGCTGTTAGTACCTGACAAATCTATTCATACCTATCTTAATACAAAACAAATGTATCTTCAAGTGATAGCACCAAAGCCCATTTTATGTATCACTTCAATCTCCAATCACTTCAATCTCAGCATATTATCACTTTTTATGCTTTATGGATCTTTCTCCACTATTACATCTTTCATAAATAAGAATGTATAATATTTAGGATTCTTATGCAAATTAAATAATGAGTATGATAGAACTTGTATTACCTTCTAAACCAAACCCAAGAGCTCTGAACATAGCAGCAAGTAATGTTTTCCTTCAACCTATTTTTTTTTTTTTGGAGGGGAGAGTAGTGAAAAAAAACATATAATTTTGTTATCCTGAAACTAATTTATCATGTTTCACTGTTTTCATCTTTATATTATTTCATAAAACAGTGTTTTCCTAGTATTTATATGAGTTGTTTACTGTTTCACATGGTTATTGCATATTGCCCTAATAAGTACTTAAAGGGAACCATCCATATTTCATGCAATGTACAGTTTAATTCAAATTGACAAACTTTTTTTCCAGAAATTAAGATTGTCAGAGGATGTGCCTAACTATGATGGTAGAGTTTGCAATTTCAATAATTTTTAATCATGTCTCTTCATGTTGTTAAATGTTGCTAGTTGCTACCATCTATGTCATATATATTTTTCAACAAAATACATAGATAGCATATATTCTGGAAAATGAGTTAATTTGGGCAGTGTTTCCTTCTATTTTCTTTTGTTGTGTTCTTTTATATCTGAAGCACTTGCAAATTTCCTGTGTAAATATTGAAAAAAATTAGAAACGATATATGTGTAAATGAATAAAAGAAGCAGATGACAGTTACCCTGTTACTCTTAAATATAGTACCTTTGTTTCTTGGCAGGGGCAAGATGGCCTATCTGTTCTTCCTACCTTCCACATTCCTTTGTCCATTTAGACACATTTCTTGACATCTGTAAGTCTCAGTATCTTCACCTGTGTGAAGAAAATAATACTTCCATATTCTTAGGTTTGCCCTGAGTCTAAAATGAATGATGCATATAAAATGCATAACACAGAATAGATGCTGGACAAATTTAATTCTTCTCTTCCTTTCTCCTTTTGTTGAAACTAGTAATTAACAGTTGAAAGTGGAATCTCTTAACTGTACATTTAATTTGAGATGCAATTACAAGGATATGTTGGCTTCTGAATGAGAAATTGATGCTTGATTAAGGTAATTCTTACTGGAATGAATAGAAATGAATTGAAGATTAGAGACTTCAAAGCTGTGAATCTATGTCAGCATATAGGTCTTTGCACAGACAAACTGCATGGCATTGGGAGATTATGATGCAAAAAATAGATTAAAAATAGGTTTTAGAAACTCTTTGAAGCGAAATAATTATAGTTTTTATATGATAGAGAATAAAAAAAGAGAGGATTACCTTTTCATTCTAAATCTGTTTAAATTAAATAATAGAGCTTACAACAGTATTGTCAAAATTTTAATTAAGGACACTCAGACTGTCTCAAAAGTTATGTTGGTTTTTAGAACATAAAGCTATGGATTCATATTATCGAGTAATAAAAATGTTAGTATGAGTAAACTAAGAGTGACACATATACCTATTTCAAGCGATGAGATCAATTATGAAGTTCAGACAAAACAGCAGTACATGGAATGATAGTGTATGTTCCAAAAGAAAACACAATATTTAAGACTATTACTATACATAGTAAGAGGTGGGGCAGAATAAGTTATGATGGCCGAGGGATAACTAGCTGATGCATAGCTCCTCCATCCCCTAAAATGGAAATTTCACTTCAAAGTGACAGGCCAAGGCCAATCCTTGGTAAGGGCCAAAAAGAAGGAGGGTCTCTATAAGTTAATCATTTTGAGCTGACCTCAATTGTTCTTCATGCTCCACTAATGCAGAGATAGGGCGACAGCATTTCTTTTCATTGATAATTGCTGACTGAGTTTGGAAATACTGAATTTGAGAAGAGAGGAGGAGAGGTAGGGAAAACAGCTTTTTATTCACTGCATAAATGCTGCCTATTCAGCTGTGGCAAGCGGGAAGTTGCCAGTGAGAGAGGAGAATCACAGGGTGCCTATTAAATTCAGTTTCTGCTCTTGATTCAGTCTTATCGCTTGGTAAACAAAGCTTGGGTTTAAATGATTTAGGCTTTACGAGTCCAGACCAAGTTTCTTCTACTCAAAGAGTTGGGTCAGTTTGTGACCAGCCTAACTAAAAATTCATAAATATAATTGTTTAATCTGTTGTGTATTGAGAGTCACTCTGGATTTTTAATCCCCATTTACTTTTCATTCAGCAATGCTCTGCTGTCTCCAGCATGAGAGGAATCTGACTCATACACAACGGGAAGCTCTAGATGTTTTTGCCTCTGAGACGTACTCAGTTTATTGTGGTTTCTCCATTCATCATTTTATACTGCCCTTGACTGAAACTGGACTTGAACAGAACTCTCCTGAGTTACCTCAGAACAGAAAATCTTCGTCTAGTCACTGTTTATTAATGCAGACAGTAATACATAATGAAATGCCATTAATTCACAGATGCAATATTGGTTTCTAATTTGAGGCATCACATATAATTATCAGTAGATTAGTTACTCAGATTCACAGCCTGGTGACTGTGGGGAAAATGTGCCTAATTCTACTACCTGAACTGTCAGAAAATAGAATGATGTCTATTTCTTATGAGGGCAACTAGGAAATCTCTGAAGCCTTCACATCGTTATAAATTTATGGCTCAGTCCATAAAGAGAGCTCCAGAAAATCAGCCCTGCTGCTTGTTATTTCTCCACAGCTCTCATCTCAGACTGTGCTTGCAAAGAGCTTCATCTTAGAAAAAGCACTTTATTTCAGTGCAACAGTTAGAGGCCATTATCCTGCTGGATTTGGGGGTAAAGGGCATCAAAACATGGCAGCCGTATTTCTAAAGCCCTGACTTCGGAAAGTTTAAAGGAGTTCAACGTTTGATCAACCTTTTGGGGGGCATGCTTCTTATTCATGGCATGAATTCCTAACCTCTGACTCTGTGTTTGCTTAGCTAATATAAAGCATTTGCACCCCAGAGCAACCCTGCTTATGCTCACAGCTATTGTTCAAGACTAGGTTCAGAAAGTGCTTTTCCATTCTGGGAAAGAGGAACAAGCATACTGAAGCTTCGATTATATATTCACAAAGGCTGGCCTTTTTGCAAGGAAGTATAAATGTTTGTAGAAAACAATGTCTATCTTGGCTTTGAGGCAAACACAGTCAGCAGGGAAGTGTAGGGATGTCAGGTAAACATAATCAAGCCATTTGTGGGAAATAAGAGAGGAGAAAGAGGGAGATTAATGAAGCCTGGATTCAGCCAGCCTGTTTCCCAATCTATTTAGCTAGATTGTCTTTCTCTAATTGTTTTTCTCCCAGGATCTTAAAAAATAGAGAGACAATTTCAATATTATAAAGCTAAGCTTTATTATTAGCAACTTCAATTCTTTCACAAAGAAATATGTACAGTATTATGGTAGCAACCAGTAAAAACTCTAGTTAAGGATTTGCCAACAATTCCAGGATAGACTCTTGTTTGGAGATTTCTGTTTCAAAAGTTAAATATTTGCTTTAGGGTAAAATGGTACAAATATTCTCATCCCAAGAGCATTTTCCTTTGTTCAACATTTTTTTTAATCTTCAAAAAAGTGAGATTTGTCGGTGTTTTTCTGAAGACTTTCATTCATATCTTACATGAATGTTAATAGTGTGAAGACATAAAATTAAGATTCAAATTAGTCATTGAGAGTAGAATTATAAACAGTAGTAATCATCTCAAATTCAAAACTATTTTTCTATTATGGTGAATCTAGCTGAATGTCAATCGTCTATAAAAATGGGAAATAAGGATGGGTAAATTAAGTACTTAATCTATTCCTAAACCTCATGTAAATTAATAATTTTCTTCTTTTCTTTTCAGTGGTCCCTACCAACCGTCAATCAGACCAATAAATAAACTTGAAAAACAGTAGCACTATTTTGTAATCAACTTTCAGAGACATACATACATTATTAAGCAGGAAAATGGTCATATAAGCAATAAAAAAGAAGGAATTCAACAATGATCTAGAATGAGATTTGTGACTCATGGATAGACTTTGAGGAAATTCATGGATCCCAGATATTCAACAGGTTTAGTGTATGTGCATGCATGTGTATGAATATGCCTATACAGGACTATGCATACTATGTATATACTATGTATATGTGCTTGTTTTTTTCTGACAAAATCAGTTTAAGTGTGAACTAATTTAAATAATTCCATTTATCGGTTTATGAACAATTAGTATATGACTGTACTATAGTAGAATTACCCTAGCTCATCTTAGTATCTTCTACTGAAGTATCTAGAACCTCTAGGAAAATCTAATATAGCCTGAAATGTTCTTTCAAGTATATGCTTCATAGCTAAGTATTCATCATTTTATGCAAGAAAGAAAATGGTGAGGATAAGAATGTAAAACTTAATATATTAGGCAAAGCACTAGTGCACAAGAAGCCTTGAAGAGAAACATTCATAAAAATTATAGTGAATGGAAACAAAAATGGGTGATAGAAGAAGTTTATGTCTTTGTCTCAACAATGTGACCTTGGGCAACTCACAGACTTTTCAGCTTTCTTTGTCTTCATGTGTAAAATGAGGCTGCTAATGACTCTAACAATACATTATTGCATGATTTCTTTTTATCAGTGAACACAGATATTCACTTTTTTCCTATCCAATTTTGGGTTAAGAGAATTTCAAAGAAAAGACAGATTTTAGTTAAATTTCTTAGAAATCTTTGGGAAATTTTTAATTATTTTTATTGTAAATTCTAATGAAGGTTGGGATTATTTTTCTTCTCTTTGTCTATTTTTTGTCTTATATTTTCCTTCCCCCATAATCAAAAGAAAGCAAAACATAAGGAACTTTTTCTCTTTTTTTCTGCTAAGATGATTGGTAATCCTTAAGTGGCTACAAATATCAGATAAATTTAGACACAAAGACATACTAGACCTGAAAGACTTGCCTGTTAGTCCTTAAAAGGTCAATACTGAAGCAGTACCAGAATATATTGGAAAGTCAGTGGAGTGGTATTGGATGACATTACAGCAAGAGAAAAAAAAGATGAATGAATAGAAGCATTATATAAAGCTGTGTTAGTGTAGGCAAATACTTAATCTTTCTATTTTCTAAAATGGGGACAATAACAGAATCTAAATAGCAATGTTAATATGAAAATAAAAATTATACAGAATAATTATATAATTCTTAGCTACTATTTTTCTTATTAATAACAAAGTCAATTCACAAACAATTATGTGTAGCACTGCAAGGTATTGAAAGAACAGACTTTGCAAGTGTATACTGGAAGAGAACTAAAAAAAAAGTTGGCTCTACTGGGAGCACCTTTGGAATAAGGATGTACTACCTGTTCTTCCCTCCTCTCCTCATAATGTTATATATTAGGAAACTACTTCAATGAGATATATTCGTTAATGCATATTTGCTATATAGCCCCATTACTTCATTAGTTGCGTAGTGATAATTCAGAGGCTTTATATTATATGTGCATTCCAAAGCAGATAACAAGATGATAAAAATATTTTTTTTCTGAGCAAAGCATCATCTTCACACTGACTTAAAACAGTATTTTTGAATTCTGTACAGTGGCGTTTTGAATGTTTCTTTGTTCATAATTATATCCCAGTCTAGATATGAATTTTAAGAAAATTTTCCAACATTTATGAAGGCACGGAGGAGTACTGAAGCCTATCAGATCAATGATCTTAGCATTGTAAGTTATTTCAGCTCCACCACACAGCCTCTATTCAGCACTATTCTAAAACTCTCAAAGTAGGAACCATAAAAAGTACATTAAAATTTTATCTAATGTTGATTCTGCTTTTAAGAATATATTTTAAGCAGTTTAGATATTTATGGTAGCTTATATTTTATTGAATTTATTTAATACATTTAATCAATTGGCAGAAAATGTATATTATTCTCTGGGGTTTTCACGAAGAGTAGTCATTAGTGTCATCATCACTATTGTATTCTTTGGTTAAGAAACTATTCATTATCCTTTTCTTTCTGTTGTGAAATCGAAGAACACATCACACTAACACAATATTTTGTTTCCTTTACCTCAGTTTTGTTTCCTTTGTGCAGTTTCCTCCTACAACTTCCTTTCATCTCTTTCAACTCTCTTTCTGACAGGATATGGACCTAAGCTATATAACTATATAACATATCACATATATTGTAATGAAATATTTACATACATATTTATACATGCCAAAACACTCATTTAAACATACATAATGTGATTCAGCATTCAGCTATTTTACATTTTTATCACTCAACACCTTGATGCCTACAACTTCACTAAATTATCTGTTGCTGCATAACTAATAACACTAAAATTAGGAAGCTTGAAACAAAAAATATTAAGTATCTCACATAATTTCTAAGAGTCAGGAATCTAGCAGCAGCTTAGCTCTGTCGTTCTGGCCCCAAGTCTTTCTTACGTCAGTCAATCTGTTAGCCCAGGTTGCATTTTTCTGAAGGCTTGAGTAGGGCTGGAGAATCCATTTCTCAGTCCACTCACATGTCTGTTGGGCGGAGACGTCAGGTCCACACCACGTGGACTGTTCATAGAGTTGTGCACCACATGGCTTGCTTCCATAGAGAGATTGAAAGAGAGTGACCATGATGGAAGCCATGGTATCTTTAGAATGTAATCTTGGAAACCACAACCATCATTTCTGTTGTATTTTCTTGGTCCAATGGACAACTTATGTGGAAATGAACTATATAAGAATGTAAGCAGATGACAATTTAAAGTAATCATGAGGACTATTATAGCCAGCATTAAAACTAAATATTTGGATAGCAACTGGGTTTTCATTAACATTTTCTGTCTCACAGTAATAAAGCTTTTAATTTAGGAGTATGTATGTGTAAGTTTTATTGAGATATCATTTGCATGAAATGTATTCTTCCAAAGTGCATAATTTGGTGTGTTTTGTTTTATGTTTATGCAAAACAAAGTTATACAGCCATTACTGCTATCTAATTCCAGACAATGTCATTACCCCAAAAGAAACTCTATGACAATTAGCAGTCATTTGCTGTCCTCTCTCCTTCCTACATTCCCTGATGACTAGTATTCTATATTCTGTACGTATGGATACGATTAATCTGGCCAATTAATATAAATTGAACTATATAATATGTGGCTTCTTGAGTTGATATCTTTCTTTCATTTAGCATAATTATTTCAAGGTTCATTTATGTTGTAGCATGTATAAGCACTTAATTCCTTTTTATGACTGAATAATATTCCATTGCAAGGATATAGCACATTCTGTTTATTCATTCTTCAGGGGACAGACATTTGGATTATTTCTACTTTTTGAATAATATGGATAGTACTGCTAAAAACATATGGGTAAGTTTATGTTTAAGCCTACATTTTTATTCTTTTGGGTATATACCTCGGAGTAGATTTTCTGGGTCATTTGCCTGGTTTTAATGCCCTCTCCCACTACCTGATCTTAAGAGAGTCAAAATATTTACTATTTTGAGGAACTGCCAAGATGTTTTCCAAAACGGCTGCATCATTTTGCATTTTCACAAATAATGAATGAGTTTAAATTTCTCCACACTTTCACCAACACTTGTTATTATATTTTTTATTTTAGCCATTCCAGTTGATCCATCTTATGGGCGTAAAGTGATATCTCATTGTGGTTTTGATTTGCATTTCACCTTAGTATATGTCTTTTTTGTAAACATGTAAACATCCCTGTTGGAATAGTATGCAGTCTTCAAAGGAAAGAAGGAAGGAAGGAAGGAAGGAAGGAAGGAAGGAAGGAAGGAAGGAAGGAAGGAAGGAAGGGAGGGAGGGAGGGAGGGAGGGAGGGAGGGAGGGAGGGAAAGGAGGGGAAAGGAAAGGAAAGGAGGAAGGAAAAAGAAATGAAAGAGTACACACACCTACATACCTATATGTACATTTAACAAGAAATCCTTTAAAAATTGAGGACATTCACATATTAAGTTTCCAAGTAATCAGCCTCAGATTGGCATTGGTATTCAATGTGTATTTATTGTTTTAAATTAAATGTGTTAAATACAAGGAAAAAAAAAAAAAACACTGTTATCATTAATCCTGAGTTATAAGCCAAAATCAGAGTTGAACTCATCAGGTTCCAGTAGATTCCATACTAACAGGAATCCAGAGATAGATTCTTGATTTGTCGTCCTGTCGTGTTGATTCCTGTCATGGGGCTACAAGACAGGGGTGGTAGTTTCAGATTTAAATAAGCCATGATGAAGCACTGGAGAAAAAGTATAGTCAGAAAGAACAGGAAGACCCTCTTAAGATCAAGTAGAGGGAGAGTGTTTCAAAATAGAGAGAATAAGACTGTGGTTGCTATGTGTATAGCAGTCTGTGCCAGCTACAGAGGCACATTTAGATCTACCCTCACAAAACAACTAGATTGTCAGATTTTCAGCTGTGAAGAGTTCAGTTAGCTGACACTCTCCAGTACCAGTGCCTTCAGGATGTAACATGGCATTTGCCTAAAGCAATGTGCCTCCCATTTTTTGCGGACACACTTTGCCAATGGCTGGGCATGGTACAGATACAAAGCCTGGCCATTTTCGGCTCATTCAAGACTCCTCTTCTAGCAATCTTTGTGCTTGAGCTTCGGATTAGGCTGGGTGGGACTTTTTCAGAGCTGTAGTGCAGTGCAGTCTGAGACATTTTCTACCTAACCTTCCATCATTACCCTTTTCTTTCGCAGGTGTCAGACCTATAGGACTGTCTGAGAATTTCACCACCTACTCCTGCTACAACTGTTCACCTTTATCTCTCACCAGTTTTCCTCCAATAAATTTCTTACAATTCTAACTCTGTCTTGACATGTGTGCTAAGTGGAGGACCCAACAGATACAAGAGCTGTCAGTTCTTTGATTTGAAGCCCTCTAAAAATGTGCTATGTCTCCTGTGTGGACGGGGGAAAGAAGGGCTTTACAGTTTCTTAAGAGTATAAGCACATCATAGAAAGCATGCTTGAAATTCTGCAAGAGGCTTATATTTCTAACATCACCATATAATTTTAAACCATTTTAACAATTTTCATGTAAATATTCTTAAATGTAATATATCCCCAAACAACAAAGAAGGTAGATTTTTCTTAAAGGCTCTGAGTCTCCTTTAAATTTTGTCTTAATAACTAAAAATATAAACTATATACCTATAGGTTACTAAGAGCTATAACACTCTTTTCTCACAATAGCAATGTTTGTAGGCTGCTGATGTCTCACTTCTTACAGGCATGTGTTTCTGTTCTGGTCCTGCATGTCTAAATGAAAAAAAAAAAAAAAAAAATGTGTGTCTGCAGCTATCACAAGTCTGAACACTCAAGAATTGAGTTTATTTTCTGTTGTTATTTCCATCGTCAACTCATGGGCTAGTTTTGACTATTGATTTCATTCACGTTAACTCCTTCCTCTTTAAGTGTATGAAGTTTACTATAATAAAAGATAATACATTAACACAAAAATATATGTATTTGCTAAGTTAATGATAGATGGATCCAGAAGCAGTGTGGTGAAGTAGTAGAAAGAACACATGTTTTGGAATTTCATAAAATCTTATTATCCATGTGTCCATGAGTAAGGCAAGGCATTTTACTATTCTAGACATCTCCTTTAGCATCTGACATATTTAATAACACTACAGGTACTCCATAAGGCTGCTGTACAGATTAAGCAATATAAATGTTTACAAAATTTATCAGTATGTAGCACAACTCTTGGTACATAAATAATAGTCCTCTTTAACTTCCTTAAAAAACAGGGAAATTCTTTGTAAGTTAACCAGGGTTTTTATCAAACTGATATTTTTTAGCCAGCTGTGGTATAGCAGTTTACCTACAGCTTATGGCTATATATGATTCATAAAACATGTTAAAAAAATTTTGTTGAGAACACATGGACACAGAGAGAGGAAAAACACACACCAGGGCCTGTTGAGGGGTTGGAGGATAAAGGGAGGGAACTTAGAGGACAGGTCAATAGGTGCAGCAAACCACCATGGCACACATATACCTATGTATCAAACCTGCCCGTTCTGCAGATGTATCCAGTTTGTTGTTGTTGTTGTTATTTTTACAAGAAATAATGGAAAAAAAAAAAAAAAAAGAAAAACTTTAGATAAATATAGTAGCATTTACGTGAACAAAGAACAACTCATGAATCAGAAGCTCACAGAAAGAGAAGAGGTTCAGAGAGTTCTCCTGCAGCAGCATGGGCAGTGATACAATAAATGTGACACATCATATCTACAGAGTGACGGATGATAACCATGTGATCATCTGAATAGACCCAGAAAAATAATTTGATAACATTCAACATTCCTTCATGATTAAAAATTCTAAACAACTTATGAATAGAAAGAACATATCTCAACACAATAAAGGTCATACACGACAAACCCACAGCTAACATTATACTGAAAAGAAAAAAGCTGAAATCTTGACTCTAAGAATTGGAACAAGATGGGGAAGCCTACATTCGCCATTTGTATTCAACTGGAGATCCTAGCCAGAGCAATTAGGCAAGAGAGAAAATAAAAGGCATTCAAATTGGAAAAGAGGAAGTCAAGTTGTCCCTTTTTGCAGCCAACATGATCTTATATATAGGAAAACCTCAAGGCTCTGCCAAAAAAAAAAAAAAAAAAAAAAAAAATCTTAGAATTAAAAACAAATTCAGTGAAGTTGTAAGACCCAAAATCAATATAAAAAATCAGTCATGTTTCTATATACCAATAATGAACTAGCTGAAAAAGAAATAAAGAAAGCAATTCCATTTACAATAGCTACAAAAAATAATAAATTTAAGCCAGGAGGCGAATGACGTCTACAAAAAAAAAAAAAAAAACATTAATAAAAGAAACTGGTAACGACATAAACAAATAGAAAGACATTTCATGCCTATGTGTTTAAAGAATTAACATTCTTAAGATAATCATACTACCCGAAGCAATCTACAGAATCAATGCAATCTTTATCAAAACACCATTGATATTCTTCACAGAAATAGAAAAACCAATCCTAAAATTTGTATCAAACCACAAAGAACCAAATAGCCAAAGCAATGCTAAGCAAAAAGAACAAAGCTGGAGGCATGACATGACCTGACTTCAAAATATACCACACAGCTGTAGTAACCCGAACAGCATGATATTGTTTTAAAAACAAACACATAGACCAATGAACAAAATAGAGAACTTAGAAATAAATTCACATATTTACAGCCAACTGATTTTTGACAAAGTTGCCTAGAACATACTTTAGGGAAAAGACAGTCTCTTCAATAAATTATTTTGGGAAAACTGGATACGTATATACAGAGAAATGAAACTAGAGCCCTGTATGTCAGCATATATAAAAATCAGTTCAATATTAATTAAAGACTTAAACATAAGACCAAAAACTCTAAAACTACTGAAAAATATAAGAAAAATGCTTCAAGACATAGGTCTAGGCAAAAATTTTATGATTAAGACTACAAAAGCACAGCCAACAAAAACCAAAAATAGACAAATGAGACTGTGTTGAATTGAAGAGCTTGGACACAGCAAAATAAACGTTCACCAGAGTGAAGAGAAAAACTTAATAAAGGGAGGAAATATTTGTAAACTATTATTTGACAAGGGACTAATATCCAGAATATATAAGAAACTCAAACTCAACAGCAAAAAATAATAAGAACAACAATCCAATTAAATTGGGGGTAAAGCATCTTTATAAACATTTCTCGAAGCAAAACATGCAAATGGCCAACAAATATATTTCAAAATGTTCAATATCACTAATCATCAAGGAAATGCGAATCAAATCCACAATTTCACTCTGGTTAAAACAACTATTATAAAAAATAAACAAAAAATAACAAATGCTCTCAAGAATGTAGAGATAAAAGAACGTTTATACACTGTTGGTGGAAATGTTAGTTAGTACAGTCATTAAGGAAAATAATGTAGAGGTTTCTCAAAAAATCAAAAATAGAACTACCAGGCAATTCTACAATCCCACCACTGGGTATTTATTCAAAGGAAAATAAATCAATACATCAAAGGGATATCTGCACTCCCATGTTTATTGTTATCTTCATAACAGCTAAGATATGGAATCAACCTAAATGTGTATCAAGAGATGAATGGATAGACAAGACATGGCATATATACACAATGGAATACTATTCAACCATAAAAAGAACAAAATGAATTCACAGCAAAATGTTATTCACAGCAAAATGAATGAGTCTAGAGGACTTTACGTCAAGTTAAATAAGTCTGTCACAGTAAGATAAGTACTGCATGTTCTTATTCATATGTGGAAGCCAAAAAAAATTGAGTTCATGGAAGTAGAAACTAGAATTGCGGGTATTAAAGGTTGGGAAGGGTCGGAGGGAGGAGAGGATTGGGAGAGGTTGGTTAATGGACACAAAAATAAAGCTACATAGAAGGAATGAATTCTGGTATTCTGCAGCGCTGTGGAGTGAATATGGGTAACTATAACTTATTGTATAATCTCAAAAGGCTAGAAGAGAGGATTTTGAATGTTCACAAAACAAAGAAATGATAGATGTTTGAGGTAATGGATATGCTAATTACCCTGACTGGATCATTACACATTGTGTACCTGTATTGAAATATGACTTCGTATTCCATAAATATGTACATTTATTACATGTCAACTAAAAGTAAAAGGGAAAAATTTTAAAAGAACAAAAATACTAAAACAAATGACACTTCTGCGAGTAGGTCTCATAAGTTACACTAATCAGATTAAAATTTTTGTACAGTCCAGAGAAATGTAGATATACTTGAAAAACTTTTAAAAGAGAAAATAAGGTGATGATAATATTCAACTCAATGTAGAATTGTATTTATTTGTGATAAAAGCTATCCACCAAAACAATGTATTATTTACAGAGAAACACTAGCACAGAGCATGTTGAAGCCCTCTAGCTTTTTTTGTCAGTTAAAAATAAAACACATACACTTTCATACACACACACATAAACACATAACTAGGCAGATACTTTAAACGAAATGCACAAATTCCAGTAATCTAATTATTAAGGTACATTTGCTTCTCTTTAATGTTACAATGCAAGTATATAGATTGATTATGTTTTACACTGATTTTGGTATAAAATATTGTAAACATACAGGACTAAGGAGAATTTAAGATAATGAATATCTGTATGGCAACTGTCAAACTATATTTATATATATGTATTATGTGTGTCATGTATTTTTAACCAAGTGAAAACTAAATAAATAAGTAAAACTACCTCTGAATCCCTAACTACATTCCTTACCTCCTCCCTTAGAGATAACAGTTTTCATAAATTTGCTAACATTATTTTCATGGATGTGTTAATACTTGCACATTCATAAATAATATATAACATAATTTTGATGGTTTTTTGTTTTGTATATGTGAAACTATTTTCACATGTAGCTGTAACTCATTAATTTTAACTCCAGTACAGTACATTGACTTAATATCACTCTGTGTATTTATCCTTTGTCTTATTAATGGATGTATAAAGTGTTTCCAAGTATTCGTAATTACAAACAGTACTGCAATCAATACTCATCTATTTCGTTCTTTGAGCACATGCTTGAGAGCTCTTTAGGATAAACCTAGCAGTGGAATTGCTATGTAGTACGGTATATTGCATAATTTTGTCAGTTTAGACATTCACCAGCAACATATCTGTTACCTGGTTTGCACATTGTCATTTGGTATTGTCAGTCTTTTACTTTTTTCAATTTTATGTACATGAAGTATTATCTCACTTTAACTTGCATTTCCCTGATTATAAGCTACTATAATGAGATGGGTCATCTTTTTATATTTTCATTATTATTCAGGTGTTTTATTGGACTTTGTCTTAGATTTATTAACTTGAACTCACTCTTCTATATTAAAATATTCATCTAAGTCACTGGCCTAACACTGAAAGCCTAAGATAGAAATATATGACCAACTGCAATTTAAACCCAGGCATCCTGTAATTAAATACCTTGTTTACCATTTGTTCATATTTAATAAGTAGTATTGCCCATTATATTAAAATAAATTTTACATGCCAATCATTAAGAGTATCATAATAAATACATTCAATTTTAGCATGCTATAAAAAAATCAATGAATTATTTTAAAATTTCCTATGTAGATTCCAAAACTATACATTAAAGCAAAAAGTGTTAATGAATCAAAATATGAGAAATAATTATCTAAAACATTCCCAAAGGAAAAAAGTACTTAGCTTTACTTGTCTACTTATTCCCATGATCTTTTCTGCTCTATTAAAAAGAAAAAGGAAATTGCCAAGTGTTATTTAACTTTTGCTGAGACTTCTCCCTGGAATTTAGAAAAACGGGTGATTGTATCATGTTTATTTTTTCTTTTCTGTATTTTACAAGCATGCTCTTGTACTTTGATTTTTTTTTATTCTGTAATAACACACTAAAATAAATCACAAAGTACAGTCCCATATATTTTATTTTGTTTCTGTTGTTTCTGAATGATCTCTGTTTTGATGCCTCCTCACTACATAGCTTCATGTATTTCACCCTGTATGTCTGATGTCTCTTCCGATGGCTAATTTTTTCAGGCTTGTTTATAGTCACCAATTATACAAATAGACATTGTTTGAAGAGTTAAAAAGCACAGCTCTCTCCACAGGTGCAAAAATGAATGTGCTTAGAACTAGGTTTCATTTTAATCATCAAATCATCGATATTGATGAGACAGCAGGCTCTTTTTATGATTCTAAAGCCAACATTGTGTTTGCTATTGGTTTTATTGAACAACTGCATGACGATGCTACTGATGAAAGAGGATGCAGACTTTAAAGCTGCTATAAAATTTGCTTTAAAAACTGAAAAACACAGAAATCTGGATACATGAAATGGTTTTTGAGTCCTGAGAGGATTGATAGCTAATATTAATGTCAAAATACTATCATTAACATACTTCTTATGGGATTGAAACATAAATAATGGTTGGTAGACTCAATACACTTACTGGAAAGTGAAAGTTGCCTATAAGTCATTATACCATATTGCCTCTGAAGTTATATAAATAGAATTTCAGTTCTAGTGGAAGAAAATATAAACCTGAGCTGTGAGCTGTCGGTTGTTCCTTTAGGTATACACACACACACACACACACACACACACAGAGACATATAATTCATACACACAGTTTTTTCTATAAAAAGGAAGTTCAATTAGATGCCATCACTGAAGCACTGAGGTGTAGAAGACCAGCTAGTTCAAAACTCAGTGCAGAAAAGGATATAAATTTACATGGGAAATGTTACAAATTGGTTACATGATTCTGAAAGCTCTCATCCCCATTGAGGGTGTTTAGGGATAAGAATTTGGGAAAATATGGTTTCTCTAGAGAGAGCTGGGCTATGCTATGAGTCTCCATCCCTAATCTCAGGAATAGAGTTGCCTGCCCTTTCCCTCAGTCTAAAAATGAAGACTTCAATGAGATCTTTCAGAGTTTGGGATCTATTCTCTGAAGCAGGGTGGATGCAATGACCCAGGGCTGATGGTAGAAGTAAAGGAGAGGGGACCACGTTGCTTGGCAAGTCCTTCCAGAGTTTGTTGGACATGTGAATGTTTCCCATGACTTGAGTTGTGCTCAAAGGGCTTAAGAGTGGAACGGAGAGGAAGAAAATAAAGTGAAAAATGATGAGGAAAGAAGAAAGAGGGAGTGAAAAAGGGAGAGAGAGAGAGAGAGCATGAGACTCTAAGATTTTGTCCAGTAAGTTTGCCATTTGGAATCTGAATAAGCCTCTTCAGAGACAAGGCAAAGTTTTCCTGGGATTTCTATTTGCATCAGAAGAAATAAATTTTGAGCTATGTGGTGGCCCTCCACTGTATCACCTTAGTAAAACTGGATGTACATTTCCTAGAATTCCCTTCTCTGTATAGTATCAGGCTATGTTGGCCATAGGAGAAATCTGAAAGGCATCGGGAAGGGAGAAGTAAAGCTTAACCATTGAGCTCTGAAGGTCAGTAAAGAGGTCAGGCATTTTACAGCCATAGTTGTGGGTTTTCTGGCTCACTTAGTTAGCATGATGCCAAATCTGAACCCGTAACTCCTCCACGTCCCTTCAGATGTTCTTTAGTTACTCCAAGTTCTTGGCCAAGTGTATGTGTGCAGCTCATGAGCAGAGTGCCATTTTTTCAAAGGCAGGTGTGAACAGCAACAACGTTGGAGGCAATGAGTCTCTGACATGGGTCATTTTATTAGGCCATTCTCACACTGCTATAGGGAAATACCTGAGATTGGGTAATTTGTAAGAAAAGGAGTTTTATTGACTCACAGTTCTACAGGCTGTACAGGAAGCACAGTGGCATCTGCTTCTGGGGAGGCCTCAGGAAGCTTCTAATCATGGCAGAAGGCAAAAAGGGAGCAGGCACATTACACGGTGAAAGCAGGAGCCAGAGAGAGAGGCAGGTGGTGCCATACACTTTTAAACAACCAAATTTCACTAGAACTACTCACTATAGTGAGGACAACACCAAGAGGGTGGTATTAAGCCATTCATAAGAAGCCACCCCATGATGCAATCACCTCCCATAGGCCCCATCTCCAACACTGGGGATTACATTTCAACCTGAGATTTCTGTGGGGACACATGTACAAACTATATTAGGCATAGTTTGTCCTGAAGGTCCCACTTTGTCCATGCTAGTCCAGGCTGTCTCTGCTTCCATCTGTATCCAGGTTTCCGTTTAGACTGCCAGTCTAGCTGACCTATAGTATCTACAGGTTCCTCATCAGATGCAGAGCAACTGACTGCTCTACTAGCTCCTCTCATTGTGAGATGCCTATGATCAATCCTTATTCTGTGTCTCCCTTAGCAGTTTTGCTTCTCTGATCAAACTCAGACCGATATAAGCTATAAAAGGAAGAGGGTGCATCAGTAAAAATTGACACCCTCAACGATACGGGGAGGGATTAAGGGGAATCCCCAAAGAAACCATGAGCGTGCCCTGCCCTCGGGAAGGAATCAGCTTTCACCTTCAGCCAAGCCCAGAAAACAATTTGATTGGCACAATCTGTAGCCACAGGAATCCAGGTTTTCTACCTACAACAGAGCCTGACTGGAGAAAAAGGAGTATCTGTCATTTTGCCTGAAATTGGATACTTTGCTTTTTAATTTACAGGTGTGGGCATCCATTGCACTGAAATAAGACTGATTTTGTGACTTAAGGTGATAACAGCTTGAGGGAGCAGAAAAAGCTATGGGCTGCCAAAATTTTTATCCCAGCTACAGGTGAAAAATGTGCCCCACTAACAAAGTTAAATGTGCAGGATGATAAGACATAAATGTGATTCCGATTGCATCCACTACTTGTGTTTATTCACTACATTCATTGCACCACTATTTTTGCTTTATTTCCCAGGTATGTGTTTGCTTACTTCACTGTTCACATGTTCAGCTTCTTCCTTTTTCCCCTATTTTCTTTTACTTTTGTGTTTTCTGCTTTGCACTAACATTATCACCTATTTGTAAATGTCTCTTTAAGCAATTCTGATTCTATATTCAGCACCTGTTTCACTTTTGTTCAGTGACAAAACAAGCAAAGTTGCAGCATCAAAGAAAAATTACTAGTCGAAAGGTTTGAAATTGTTTCCCCCTAGAATGAGAAGGAAATAACCACAATCCTTTTTGGAAAGCGGCAGGGTATAAGGCTGATTAGAAAAAAACACCTGTTTGCAATTTAGCTACTGCAGGTCCATGAAAATTGTGCTTATGCAATATTACTGAGGACTTTTAGAGAACACAGCCTGATAAAGGATGAGAACTTATTTCCTAGTGAAGACTACATCCCAAGGGAAAATGGGCTAAGAAAGTGCCTAAGTGTGGGGGTTTTTTAATTCACAATAAACATTATGATCCAGAGCATCAACTAAAAGATAAAATGAGTAACAATAGAAACAAATTATTGATATGAAAATAACACTAAAGATATGCAAAACAACCTCATCTTTGACCTGCTTATTTGCTATACAGACTGGTAAGTCTGATGGGATTCCACTCCCACTTTTAGTGACTGGTTTATGGTGGCTAAATTTTCTCTTTCTTTCAAAGAAATTATTTTGAATAGAAATTAATTAGAGAAGAAGGCATAGAAAAAAATGTTATGTGCAAGTGGAAAATAACTTTGAGAGGAATTAATGTTGGTTTTATACCTATTGCTCATTTGGACAGTCCAATCCTGTCCTCTAGGGCAGTAATAATGACAAATAATCTAAGCCTACAGGTTGCTGTAGATACTCTAATGCAAGGAAAACTTGAAAAGTTACCAGAAGAACAAGGTTCTTTGACTCAATAAGACTCAATGAGCTCCCAATGCTAACATTTGGCATAACATTGAATGCACAGTATTAAATAGATATGGAAATCTATAAATAAAGGGGAAAGTGCTCATGTTCAGTAGCAGGTAAGAAAAGAGTAAGTTTAAGAGAAAATCAGGAGAGCAGATACACTTTGGGAATGGGGGAATCAGAGAGTGAAAGAGGCAGAAACTGTAAACTATTCACAAAAAATTGAGTGGCTATTATATTACAGCGCAGGTTTATTCAAGAAAAGTTAAGTTTTCTGTAAAGGCAGCAATGCCCATTCTCCACTCTTGTTACCCTGGCAACACAAATTCTTTCTCATAATAATGTCATTATAATAACAAAAAAATGAACAAAAATGATATGAGAAGTGATTAGGGGGCAGGTCTCAATCCACCTTGGAAAATGCTCTGGGGAAGAATATGAAAGCTATTTGTTCCATAAAAGAGTGAAAGCATGAGGAAGTTCCCTGAATTGAATGAAAATAAGTTGAGTGGATTATCTTTAAATGCTTGAACTGACATACATACCACACAGTTCTATGCTTGGATTGAGGCAAATGGAAATCCTGCCTGCCTTGTCATGTACTTGAGAAGGCCACACTCTAGTCTCTTTCCAGCTGTATCTCTGTGCATGAGGTCAGCTGTTGCTGGGTCCATCGGCATATATGTAGCCAAAACCCATGCATCACCTTCCAGACCATGGTACTGGTTCTAGTGCCCCATAATTCCCTACCTGAATCACTCCAAGTCTGTTTTCACGGCCTACAAGTGTCTGCTTTAGGATAGATTACCCCATTGTTGTGGGTACTGCTAGTCCAAACTGTTGGCCAGGGGGAGGTTGTTTGTGGGAACTAGACAGATTTAGAAGTCCAGGCTGCAGTGTTCAGCCCCACAGTGTGAGATTGATCCAGGAATGAATGAGCATTGGGACACTGTGTAGTCCCATTAAAGCACTAAATTCTTTATTTCTAGGTAATTATGTGAAGTGTCTTCTTCAAAGTAAAAGATTTGATAGTGTTGTCCAGGCGCGGTGGCTCACTCCTCTAATCCCAGAACTTTGGGCTGAGGCGGGCTGATGGCAAGGTCAGGAGATCGAGAGCATCCTGGTCAACATGGTGAAACCCCATCTTTACTAAAAATACAAAAAATTAGCTGGGTATGGTGGCATGCACCTGTAGTCCCAGCTACTCAGGAGGCTGAGGCAGGAGAATCCGGGAGGGTTGAGGTTGCTTGAACCCGGGAGGCAGAAGTTGCAGTGAGCCGAGATTGTGCCACTGCACTCCAGCCTGGTGACAGAACGAGACTCGGTCTCAAAAAAAAAAAAAAAAAAAAAAAAAAAGAGATTAGATAGTGTTTAGCTCTTGGTTATTTTGAGTTTTATGTGATATTTAAATGTTTAGACATATGGAATATGAGTCACCATTTCTGCTATCATCCTGAACTTGCAAATGTTAAGTGCAGACCTGATGCTGCCTGTCATAAATAATTACACTTTAGTTTGTGTTGACTATTTTTTTTTTTCTGTAAGTGCTTTAAAGGCAAAGATGAATAGTAACTGAAACACATTATGAACACGTTTGGAGTATGATTTGGATAATCTGTAAATACAGAATTAAAACAATTCATCTTAATTTTATATATACATGAAATTGCCAAAGGCCTTCTATACATGCTCTCATCAAAGACCAAATAAAAGGAAAAAAAGAGCAGATCAGAAACCAAGGGAGAATGTCTCTGCAAAGTTAGCAACATGAACTTTTTAACTACGTTAAAAAGTAAAGCACATGCGTTAGCATTATGAGTATAATTCAGGCAAGGTACAGACTTTAAAAGTATATTATTTTCCTACAACAGACTTATGGTGTTGGTAACTTTCTTAGTTTTTGACTAAATATCTACTCATATTTTATAAATATTGTAAATGGGATGAAATGGATGTGAAATGGATATGAAAGCACTTTGAAATTCTATTATATACATATAAACATTTTTATATATGTTAATTTTAGAAGTAAAAATACATATCTATATGTAATATACAGTGAAACTGTACTCTATAAACATTGACCTAATTATGGAAAACATTTAAGAAAATGCCTTTGTGATAAATGTTGCATCATTAGTATTGATTTTCAATAGATTATGCGGCAAATACTGTTAAGAAATGTCTAAGCACAAGCTAGAAGATCAAACCTATTTCTCCCTCACATTTCATTTTAGTATTTAGTATAATCTTCTTTGCACAAGTTATTTGTGTATATGTGTAAGCTCTGACCTTTTAGAGTCAAGTTCCAAAGCATGGTGACATTCACCAAAAATAATGTTGAGTAGCAGGTGACATTCACTGTGCAGAAACCTGGAAATAAGCAATGAGCAAGAAGAGGAGGTCCCTGCTTCAATGGAGATGGCAGTCTAATTGGAGAAAGGTAATGAAGAAGCCCAGTGTGTCAGCAGACATGTATAATTTTACTTATTATAAGCACATTATCTGAAAGGAAAATGGTCTAAAAGGGCATTTCATTAAACAGTGGTTCTTAAGCTGTAGCCTGCATTGCAGTCACCTGAAGGGACTGTTGAAATGCAGATTACCAACCTAACTCCATTATTTTGCATATATAACTACTTCTCAAGTAATGCTGATGCTACGGGTCCCAGACCAAACTTTGAGAAGCACTGTTACAAGGAAATCTCACCTGAATTGGGAGATGGAAACTCTTACATTTGGATCCAGTACTCAAAACATCTTGACATCAGCAAGGGCTGAATAAATGTCTGTTGATTTAAATTATGTGCTTCCTGTAACGTATCCTACTTACCAGGTATTTCATTCTTCTTATGACCATTTACTCAGTGGTAATATCGAATTTATTATGACAAACACAATTGTGGCAGAAAATCAACAGGTGGAAGTTTTATGACCAGAGCTAAAACCTGAGCTTTTCTCTTTGATAATTGTTGCTTATAAAATTATATTTTAATTAATAGGAAGTTCAGGAAATTTTCCATGAGAGAAAATGAAGAATGGCAATTATTGTAAGTAGAAGCAATAAGAAACTATACAAGAAAAAAAGGCAAATTATATAAAAGAGTAACTTAAATAAAATGTTCTGCCAAGAAGAATTGGTATGCAACCTATCGTTTAGTTTAAACTGGGGAAATTATACAAATGCAATCATTAGAATTTACATGTATTTGAAACATAGTATGTCAAAATCGCATAGCTTGCATGCAAGCTACACTAAAGTAGTTAAATGCTGGTTAATTTGACAAATCACATTCTTAATATTTTGTTCCAAGCTACTCTATTTTTGTGATCTGAAGAATAGGATTATATATATTAAACTGAAAAATTAAGCATTATACAAATATAATACTGTATTCAGGCTTTATGTCTGTTCTTACTAAAATATAATTATACAGATGGAAATACAGAATTAAAATTCAATGTGGTTATACTTTTATAATAGTATTTACTTTATAGATATTTTCATATTAATAAAACGAATGATTATAAGAAAGAAATTTTAGAGATAATGTTGTACACGTGTTGATAAATTATTCATTATTTTTCCTCTAGGCTACAACTACACAATGCAAAACACTATAATATTTGAGTAATGAAAGAAATGACCTTTGTATGCATATAAAAGAAGGTATTCCTACATGTTTCCCTCAGGCTATTAAGTCAAATCAAAATTCTTCAGCCTGACATTTTTGAGGATTCTGTCTGCATCTATAAAAATCAAGTTGTTTGTTTTTTAATCCAAAAAAGCAATTCTAAACAAATGTGAGCTAATGCTGCTCAAAGAAACTTTTGCTCAAAAGATATTGGCTTAAGAATAAACTGAAAGTATTAAATGTGTGTTAGCTGGCAATTGATAGATTGATTTATCATAATCACAATATGTCAACTAATGTAATTTATGTCTACACTGGAACACTGGATAACTTTTTTTTTTTCCTTTTTTCTTTTTTAAGGTGAGGTCCTGACCTGTTGCCAGGCTGGTGTGCAATGGCATGATCGCAGCTCACTGCAACCTCTGCCTTCCAGGTTCAAGTGATTCTCTTGCCTCAGCCTCCCCAGTAGCTGGGATTATAGGCACGTGCCACCACGGCCGGCTAATTTTTTGTATCTTTACAAAAAATGGGGTTTCGTCATGGGTTGATCTCGAACTTCTGACCCTGGGATCCACCCGCCTAGGCCTCCCAAAGTGCTGAGATTACAGGAGTGAGCTACTGTGCCTGGCCTACACTGTATAATTAATTAGAAGCAAAATTATAAATAATTTCTGTGATCTTCTATTTTTCATTCTTACAGAAAATTATGGGGAAAATATGGTTGAACTAATAAATGCAGACTGTCTGATTCTGACTTGAATTGTCTTTTCTATATAACCATACCTGGGTTAGGGTGAAGTACAATTAGAATTCATAAGAGTTAAATTATTATTAATTTTAACATAAGTAAGTGAAACTACCTTTGCAAAAATCGTAACTGAGGAAATAACTAGAGTGAAAGATATCTGACCTAACCAATTCTATATTGTCCATTCCTGGCCATAAGCTGAACTAACTTTGGGAGGAACTTAGTTTATAGTTTAACATTGAAACAGAGATGATAACAGCCCTTTCCCAGAACAAACCCCCCTCCTTTCTGGAGACTAGACTGCCTTTACAGGACTAACAAATTAGCCACAAGTTTAGAAATTACGGTTTAGGAGCCAAGCAGCCTCTGATTGTAAGAGTCTGAAACTCTCCAAATTGCTCCTGGGAAAAACATCCCTGTTGTATAAGTGCTTGAGATATTGTGCAGACCTGTATTCAAGGAATCAGCTGGTACCACCCAGATCAATAAACTGGCTCATCTGTCTTGTGGTCCCCACCCAGGAACTGACTCATCGCAAGAGGACAACTTCAGCTCCCTATGATTTCATCTCAGAGCCAGCCAATCAGTGCTCCCAACTCATTGGCCCCCTACTCACCAAATTATCCTTAAAAACTCTGATCCCTGTATTCTCAGGGAGACTGATTTGAGTACTAATAAAACTCTGGTCTCCCACACAGTCGGCTCTGTGTCAATTAAACTCTTTCTCTATTGCTATTCCCCTGTCTTGATAAATTGATTCTGTCTATGCAGAGGGGAAACCATTGGGAAGTTACATAAGTGTCCTGAAAAAGTAGCAGAATCTACCCAAATTATTTAAATGCTGGTTACAAGACTCAGCTACACTGCCATCTCCAGAAAATTCCTTCTCCACCCAATCTGTTGGGGGTAGAGTGTATTAAATGTCCCTCCACCATTCATTAGTACCCAGTGCTTGACTGCTATAGTCTAGTGTACCATATGTTATTGATAATATTCATTTACTTGTCTGTCTACTCATTTGTACTGTGAACTCCTCAGAGACAATGAATGTGTCTTACTCACTTTTGTAACCCAACACTCAGCACAGTGCCTGGAAAAAAGTGTCATCATATTTTTGTTCAGTGAAAAATGAGGAATCTTAGTTTGTATTCACTTCCTAATTTTTAAAAAAGGCAGTTGACAAAAATGTACACTAAAATAAAAGTTAAAAAGTGATCATTTTGAAAAACAAATTATTAGAATGTTAGCAAGCAGGAAAAAATATAAATTTTTAATAATTGCTAATTCTAGGTTAAAGTTCAATTATTGGCATCTTACTGGCTACTTTAAATAAGAGAATGCTATTGGTAAGAATGAATCCCATGATAAATAATAAATGCAATTACTAATTTGAAGAGAAATATGGTTAAAGTTAGCACTCAGAAAATATAACAAAAAAACTCTGAAAATGTTGTTAGTTCTAGGTAAAAATTGAGCTCTAAGATTGTCAGAAACTAAAGAGAGAAATATAATCAATTTTAATATTCAAAGTAATCATAAAATGACATATTTTTTTTCTGATTTTCCAAAACTAAAATTCTAGAGGATTTTCCTTGATGTCTCCTGAAGGGAACACTGTGCTATAAGGCCAGGGTCCCCAACCACTGGGCCGCGGACTGGTACCAGTTTGTGGCCTATTCGGAACCAGGCCACACAACAGGGAGTGAGCAGGAGGTGAGCCACTGGCATTACTGCCTGAGCTCCACCTCCTGTGAGATCAGTGCGGGTGTTAGATTCCCTCAGGAGCCTGAACCCTATTGTGAGCCGCACTTGCAAGGGATCATCTAGGTTGTGCATTCCTTATGAGAATCTAACTAATGCCTGATAATCTGAGGTGGAACAGTTTCATCCCAAAACCATCCCATCCCTTCCCCCAGATCTGTGGAAAAATTGTCTTCCTGGCAACCAGTCCCTGATACCAAAAAAGCTGGGGACCACTGATGTAGAGGGCAGTATGCTTTACAAATCCACATAATGATTATCAAGGCAAATTTAATATAATAGCTTCTACAGCCTTTCTCAATCCATGAGTACATGATGCTATAGAAAATTCCAGTAAAAGCAACTATTCAAGATGTGAAACATTGAAGTTCAAAAGCAGTTCCCAGTCTGGCTTGCAACAACAATAACGCTCTCAACATCAAGGGTGATATATGATTCAGCTCATCCGCTAAGAGTAATACCATTAATGGCAATCATAGTTTTTGTTTGTTCATTTTTATTTATCTTAAAATTGAGGAACAAAAAGTATCACGTTATGAGACTTGATAGTCATTTTGTTGATTAAAGGTAGGCTCACATGCTTTAAAAATCAGCTACAGATCGCTGATATTTGATAAGAAAATTAGTTTTCAAAACAAGAAATCTTGGCTTAAGAAGTCGCCACATCATCTTTGAATGAGGATAGTAGGAGAAAGTGTTCAGGGCCTGATATTTCTTTGGCAAATAATTCAGGTCTGTTCCAACATAAAATGAAATATATTATTAAGGCCTGGAAGACTTCTACCATCCTGAATAGACTCAATAATTGTAGCCTCCACCATTTTCATAGCAAATATTATCAATCATTCTCCAGGGCCTATAAAATATAGCATTTTATGCAATTTGACTTCCTAGTGAACCAGTAAAAGCTAAATTAGTTGTAAAATATACCCTGAGGTAACTAAACATGTTAGCATGCTTGATGTGGTTGTTGGAAATAAGCCAATTAGATACTGGAGAACATGTACCAAAAACTGATTTGAGTTTTATAGTTGATCCTGAGTTATCCCATCAAACAACAATGTATAGCTACTAGACGACAACAACAACAAAGTAATGTCATCAACATGTTGCAGGATATATATCTTCTGCTTTTCCATAGTAATAGCACATATTCATTCAGTTCACGTAACAGCTGTGGTTATTAATCCAAAGTTAAAGAGAAAGAATGTCAAAAATTATGATTTTTGAGAAACTGGGTTTTGATGTGATTTTCAACTTCATATCACCAGCAGTTTCATAGGTAATAAAATTATGTACCTATATATTACATTAATCTACATTGTTTACATTATAATTAAACAGAATTTAATATACTGCTTGAAAATTAAATTTATATGTGCAATGTTATAATGATATAAATCACTTGAAGTCTTTAATTTTAGACAAAAGTTAGTATAACCTATTTTGCTATTTTTCAACCATCCTATTCTTAGTGGATGTTTGTATTTTGTCATGTGTCAGCAGAAAAAAAAATGACAGAAATTTTCATATGATTGACTATGAGAAGTAATACAAGCAAAGTGCAATATCTAAGTTGTACTTTTATCATTGTAGAAGAAAAAATAATGTAATCTTAGTATTGAATTATTTCAATAGTACAGAATAAGACAATTTTGCTAGATATTCACTTTCTTATGACTCCTTTTGATAATTTAGAGCACATGACATTCAGCAAAAAGGAATAAAAAAGTCTAGACTAACATCATTTTCTGCAATAAACTTAACAAATTGTACCACTTGCTGAATATTATTCCTCATAAAAGAATATTTGGAGAGCTGAAGTTGTATAATACAGGCATAGATTACTCATGTTGATGATTTAGGAAACTCTCGAAATAGCTCATCATTTTCTAATCCTTTATACATTAATCCTGGACAGCAATATATAACCAATGAGTTTTGTTTAAGAAGATTGGTACCAAGACAGTTAGTACTGAATAACATCCTGACTGGACCACATTCCAGACTTAGTAGGATGAGGGGAAGTAAGCAAATGGAAAACAGCATCTGCTCTGTCTCTTAAATGAAGCTGGTATAACAGAGGTTTTTATAAAGAATGATAACATCACGGAAGCATTTAAACATAATTGGATTACTCTTGGTACAATTACCCCTATAAATGAGCTTTGAATCTTCCTATGACCTTCTACATCTAATTGGCAAAATTTAGTAAGAGGATAGAAAAGCAATAAATACAGGATGTTCATTTCAGTGTTTCAGCAGCATAATTGCTACTTATTAATAATAAGTATTGCTTTTCATCTTTTTGGACCTCATTTTTGAGTTTCTAAAATATTCTTATAATATTCATAACCTTTATGCATATATTCACACACATATATGAATAATATGTATTTTATTTGAATTTGTATCATTGAATAACAAATTAAATTACTTAGTACTTAAAGAAATAAGTATTATTTCTGTATCATTTGTCTCTAAAACCTTTAGTGCTTTTCATTAAATTAATGTAGAGATAGTCTAAGATTCTGTTGTCAAGCTCTTTAGGAGACCTAGTAGCAGAGCATGGCAGGAAATAAATACATCAATAAGGACTTTTAAGGTTAGGTGTTCCATCTATTTTACTAATATCCTGTCTTTCCTTGGAATGGTGTTGATGCCTAGCACACATACCTTTCACATAAAAATCGAGATTAGAAGGACCTAGTTGAATTATAATGTCAAATACAGTCACGTGCTGCATAATGACATTTCAGTCAAAAAGACAGAACACATATATGACAGGGGTCCCATAATATTATAGTAGAGCTGAAAATTCCTATTGCCTAGTGATTTTGTAGCTGTCATAACATCATAGTGCAATTCATTACTCACGTGTTTGTGATGATGCTGGTATAAACAAACCTACTGAACTGCCAGTCGTATAAAATTATAGCACATTCAATTACATACAATACCTAATAATTGATAATGGTAATAAAGGACTATGTTACTAGTTTATGTATTTACTATACTATACATTTTATTGTTATTTTAGAATGTATTCCTTCTACTTATTTTTTTAAAAAGTTAATGGCAAAACAGTCTCAGGCAGGTCTTGCAGGAGGTATTCCAGAAGAATGCATTGTTATCATAGTAGATGATACTGCCATGTGTATAATTGCCTCTAAAGACCAACAGTGAGACAAGATGTGAAAGTGGAAGATAGTGATATTGATGATCTTGACCCAGTGTAACCCTAGACTAATGTGTGTGTTTGAGTCTTAGATTATAACAAGAAAATTTAACAAGTATAATCAAATGAAAAAAATTAAAAATAGGAAAATGTTTATAGAATGCAAATATAAAGAAAGAATTTTTTGTATTACTATAGAATGTGTTTGTGTTTTAAGCTAAGTATTATTACAGAACAGTCAGAAAGTTAAAAAAATTAAAAGTTTATGAAGTATAAAAGTTACACTAAACAAAAGTTAATTTATTATGGAAGAAAAAAATCTTTTTTTTTTTTTTTAATAAATCCAGGATAGCCTAAGTGTACAAGTGTCTATAAAGTGTACAGTACTTTTCAGTAATCTCCTAGGTCTTTACATTCACACACTGACTCACCCAGAACAACCTCGAGTCCTACAAGCTCCATTCATGGTAAGTGCTCTATGTAAGTGTATCATTTAGACATCTTTCATACTGTATTTTTACTGTGACTTTTCCATGTTTAGATACACAAATACCACTGTGTTATAATTGCCTCCAATATTCAATACAGTAAAATGCTGTACAAATTTGTAACCTAGGAGCAATAGGCTAGGTGTACAGTAGTTTATAGCATCTAGGTTTGTGTAAGTACACACAAAAACACCGAACGATACATTTCTCAGAAATGTATCCCCATTGTTAAGCAATACATGACTGTATTAGAGATTCTTATTCACGCGCAAACTCAACAAGTAATAGCAAAATTCATCAAATAGTCAAATAGTTATTTGAATGTTATACTTAAAATTTAGAAGGTGATTGATTTGGCAAAATTTATCCCCATTTTTTAGTTTATTTTTTCAAATAAATAAAACTGCTCTATTTAGTAAAAATTACTCTGGGGACCAAAAAAAGTCATCCACGTCGCTCAGGCTGGAGTGCAATGGCGCAATCTCGGCTCACTGCAATCTCTGCCTCCCTGGATTCAAGCGACTCTCCTGCCTCAGCCTCCTGAGTAGCTGGGATTACAGGCGCCCGCCACCATACCCGGCTAACTTTTTGTATTTTTAGTAGAGAAGGAGTTTCTCTATGTTGGCCAAACTGGTCTCGAACTCCTGACCTCGTGATCTGTATTCTGGAAAAAATATTTTACGTTCATATTCGACCAGAACAAGAACAATTAATACTGCACATCCATGCTAAAGTATATTATTCTTCTTTTGCTATTTTGATGCTTCTAGGAACTTTCTTTAACATTTGAAATTATCTGATACTTAATAATTCTCTTTAAGGAAATTCTACATGTCTTTTTGATTCACAATTTTATTTTTATATACAGTGCTTTCAGCACTTACACAGAATCAATGCTCATGCAAGAAAGAATTTGATACCATTACCACCATTAAATGAAATATGAATTTCAGACACAGTTACAATGTCAATTACAGGCATGGTTAGAAATGGAATTTAAATAGAAAACTGGGGATGGATATAAATGAATGGCCATTCATTCTTTGTGTAATTTTCTACACAAAAACAATAACAGATTCTATATGAAAACTATCGTGCTCAGCTATAGGTCTATTTTTTTTTCTCCTTATACGTTAAAACATCTACATGATTTTCTATCCTAGGCTTTGAAACAGTGACCACTGGGAAATGTGATATCTTAGCTGACAAATGATTAGCATAGAGGATCTTAATGTGTTGTTGTGAATGAAATAATATTACATATTGTATAACTTTATAGCAGTAACATTATACATATAACAAAAGGTTCACTTGTAGAAAACAGGGATATAGTGATTTTTCAGATATAGTGAAGCAGAAATTGTTTCAATGCACTGGAATATGCAATTTGAATTCTACCTGAGTGAGCCTTCACATATAGTCAAGTTTTCTGCCAAGAACAAAAAAGTGTTTGTAATACAAGGGCTATCCAATGTTTTTAAAATGATCTGATACATTTTTTACAAAAGGAAAGCTCAGTTTTCTTACTTGTTCAGGTATGGACAAGATGAACTACTTTGAAATTTGTCATCATTGGACTATTATCTGCTGAGCTGATTATTTCTATGAGCTTTACTTCTTTACAAAATGGCAGCAATAATAACAATAAAGCACTGTTATAAAAGCAATTAACATATATGATTTAGAAAAGCTATTAAAATGTTTTTAAGCAATATTCATCTTGAATCCCTTAAATGGATTAGAGAGTGCCACAAACAAAAGTGATTTCAGGAAAAACTACCTTAATTAAAAAGCAGGAAGGGAGAAAGGACAGGGAAGAGAAAAAATAATAGAAAGTCCTACACTGTATCTTTCTATGTAACAAGTCAATATGGCATCAGCATTGCATTACAATATAAAAAGTATAGAAATAAATATTAGAGAATAGGGATTCTGTATTATCATAAAATAACTTCTAAGAATTCATATGGACCATTTTCTCCTTGTTTTACAGGCAAATATTAAGTTTATATCTATGCTTTTTAAATATTATACACCATATTCCATAAATCCAAAAATACTTGTTTTTTAATATATGAGAAGTTATTAAAACAACATAATACATTCAGAGGCAGCATGTTACTAAGAAAGTATCATTGGAAAAGCAAATATTTTCTTTGAATATCATTTATGTAACTGCTTTAGCAAGAGAGCTTGTATCTGTCAGGACAATCTAGAGTATGCTGATAAAAAAATCTAAAAATCTCAACAAAGGTTTATTTAATGCTCCAAGTCTATCAGGAAAAACTGGGGCCCTGCTGCATTGCTGTTCTCAGTCTTGGAAACAAACTGACAGAATATCCACTAACTAAAACTGTCACTGTGGCAGAGAGAAAGAAGATAGTGAATTTATACTATCCATAAAGCTCCACCAGGAAGTGACACACACTGGCAAAAGCAAGTCATATGGCGACATCTCACTGCAATACCACTGGGCATTGAAACTTAACAACTATTTGGGAAGAGAGGCAGAAATACTTGGTTTATAGTGTTGATGACTAACACAAGAGGATTAAGAAATCATATGTGAGCAGTAAAATTTACTGCTATACCAATATGGTTAGTAGAAGATTATAGGCTATATTATGTTACTATATACTGTAGGCTTAAGCAAAAAAGCATACTGCTAGTTTGATACAATTTATAATTTATCATTGAAAAGTAATTTCAGCAGTATTTGGGAAGGATCACAAAATAAGTCAAAACCGACTAAGTAACCATATTAAAATATTTATTTAACAACAAAGACTTATTTTTTACTTAGTTTTCAATTAATCAACAAGGTATTTTGCTCATCGTAGTCATTCAGGAGCATTGACTGACAGAATCTCCATTACCTGGTATGTCTATCTGAATATCTGTCTTTTTGGCTTACCTCTTTGAAGGAAGGGAACATGGAACCTCACTTATTGACTCGTAAACAACTTCTGTCTCAGAGTGATAATTCTGATCCCCCAGATAATAAATGCCCCATGTCTTGGTAAGTCTTGGCTACCTCCTTTAGAGCTTTGACTAGTGCAGACTAAAGTCCCAGTAGTTCGGAACAGTTTCACACATCTTACTCCTGTTATGATCACAGTCAAGTTAGAAACTAAAGGTCTTCTATACATGAACTACTGCTAAGTCAGATATTCCTCATCCAGTTAGATTTTTGTCTTGAATATAAACCTTTATATTGAACTGTTTTTGTTCGTTTCAACTAATTTTTCCAAGCAATTAAAAATTTTCTGCTGGGCGCGGTGTCTCACGCCTGTAATCCCAGCACTTTGGGAGGCCGAGGTGGGTGGATCACAAGGTTAGGAGATAAAGACCATCCTGGCGAACACGGTGAAACCCCGTCTCTAGTAAAAATACAAAAAAGTTAGCCGGGCCTGGCAGTGGGCGCCTGTAGTCCCAGCTTCTAGGGAGGCTGAGGCAGGAGAATGGCGTGAACCCGGGAGGCGGAGCTTGCAGAGAGCTGAGATCCGGCCACTCCACTCCAGCCTGGGCGACTGAGCGAGACTCCGTCTCAAAAAAAAATAAAAATAAAAAAAAATTTCTGTATTTGGACTCTGTCATCTTATATATGTATTATATATTCCTGTACTAGTTTTCTATTGTGGCTATAACAAATTCTTATACACTTAATGACTTAAAATAAGTATTACATGTATTATATATTCCTGTCTTAGTTTTCTATTGTGGCTATAACAAATTCTCACACACTTAGTGACTTAAAAATAACAGCAAAAAATATTTCACAGTTCTTGTAGTTTAGACGTCAGACATGGATCTGAGGTAAAATCAAGGTGTCTTTAGGACTGTGTTCTTTTTTGGAGATTCTAGAGGAGAACCTTTCTTTGCATTTTCCAGAAAGAAAATGACCTCTAGAAGCCATCCACATTCCTTTGTTCATACCCTCTTCCATCTTCAAAGCCAGCAACATTGCCTCTCCCAGACTTCTTTGTTGTCTCGTCTCTCTGACCATAGTTGGGAAAGGCTCTGTTGTTATCAACTCAACTGATTAAAATGAATCCAGTAGGATTTATCTTATAAAATCTCCCTAACCTTAATGTCCTTAAACATAATCTTTTTCTCATGTAACATAACATATCCAGGGTTCCAGAATTTAAGACGGAGATATTTTGGAGAACCCATTATTCTATGTAATACAATTCCTTATTAATTCACAATTATGAATTAATTAATTAATTAAACTAATTATATAACCCAGATAGTAATCAATTTCTGAGATATCATATGTCTGTATAAGTGCTAGACAAGTTTCTAGAAGTACAGTCATCAGTTGAAATCAGTTGCCATTATAGACGTGTAGCAGCGACAGATACATCTCTATTAAAAAACTGCTACAGTGGCACAACGCAAACGTATAAGACATACATATTGCTCATAGTTTGGTGAACAAAATAGATGTAGTCTCCACCTTCTTGGAATTTATCATGTATGAAAGAGATAAACATTAAACAAACAAACATTTTAAATCTTGCAAATCTGTAAATATACTATGAAGAAAAATGCAGAGGGCCATGAAAGTGAATAACAGGATGCGATCTAACTTAGTTTGGGTGGTTAGAAAATGCTATCTGCTAAAAATAGGAATAATTAGTTAGGGAAGGGAAGTTGGGGTGCTGAGGAGTACTCCACATAAATAAATAGGCTGAAGCAGAACATTGAGTGGGAATGAGCTCAGCACTTTGTGGAACTTAAAAAATACCAGCTGGGTTGGATTGTGGTGAATGAAGGAGGCAAGTGAGAATGCATAAACCTAGGAAGTCACTGGTGGATTAGCAGCCTTGGAGAACAGGTTAATCATAGACAAAGTAAGAAGTCAAATGAGAAATTTAGGGGTGTGTGTGTGTGTGTGTGTGTTAGTAAAGGAAAGGCACATGTGGATGATCTTTCAGAAGGATTGACTTTGGAGTATTTATCAGACACACAAGGAAAACAATGACATTCTAGATAGAATAAATAGCATGCATAGAGGCAAAGAGGCAAGCAACAGCAATTTTGTGCCATGGTAAAAATTTTATGGGCATGCTTTCTTGGCTGTAATTCATGTCTTCAATAAAAAGAAATGGAACATCAGAAAAATGAGTGAAGAAGCTGCATTACTATACTAGAGAAACCTGTATAAATTGACATTAATCCATTAATCTCCCTTCTTTATGTAAACTTATTTATCTATAATTGAATTTACTCAACTGAGCAGGAAATTTCAGAAAATAAGAGCCCCAAGTTTGAACTTTTGTTTTGCTAACATATTTAATCAACCTATTTAACATCTTTGGATGCATTTTATAATTGTGTACAGTCTTACATATCACTTGTGGTGATACTATATGTGGAATATTACCAATATGCAGTCCACTTTTACCTTTTTTGTTTTTGTTACCTCTATAAACATTTACATAGTATATGAAAAATACAAAAAAAATCCAGTTCTTAATTTTACAGAGTTCATAAGGAGTTAACCCTTAGATAAAAGAAACTACAAGGTTTAGATTAGGAATATTTTATAATTGGCTTAAACTATTATTGTAATTCATAATAATAAAAGGTTAAATATTATTAAAATTGTAACAGAGGTACTGGCCTCCGACAATGGGAAGAATTTAGGGGTTTTAAGGAAAGAGTGTCAGCAAAAATAAAGACCTAAAAGTGTAAAGGGATGGTAGTGAGTCATCCACCTTGGCTGGAACACCAGGGGACTCTCACATTTATACAATTCATGAGGAGAGTTGGCTTCTAAATTTGTAGTGTTGCTCATAAAAATGGCACAAATCAATTTACTCCCTCTCAGGAAGTTTGAACCTGAAAAAGTAAGAAAACATGCTATTTGATGATGAAGAACAGCTCCCCAAATCATATTATGAAAGGCAGATATAGGGACACAATAAGATGTAAAAGAATGTTAACAGAGAGAATGCAAAAAGAAGTGGTAGTAGAAGAAAACATGTGGCTCTGAGATGTGGACAAAATGGCTCAACTTCTTGATATGCTAGAACTTATTTTCATTCATTTGAGAATTGTCTATTTACTGTTTCAACATATACGAAAGATCTTTGTATTTTTTCAATCCTTCTAGTTTTATCTAAGATAGTTTGAATGGATTACTGTTGCAAGAAAACAAAAGCCTTGAATAGAACAAAAAAAACTTTACTTAATGACATATTCTCTCTTTTCAAAAATTTGTCTTCATTTTTGTTTAGTTTAAGAATGTTGCACAAGTATTCACCCAGCTTTGCCCTCTCAACCCGCCATGGTGGCAGACCAAAGGACAGGGACTTCTGAGAGTTCTACGGCCTTGCCTATGACTTGGGAAATCCAAATACTTCTAGTTAACAAAGGTCAAGCATAAATCCCAAGGCCACCACTGCAGCTGGCTTCCTCCTGCAAGCTTCATCTACTAACTGGGAGGTCAACCTACACAGTACATTACAACATCTGCTGACACAATTGCCAGCACTCTTAAAGGAGAAAAGCTTTGTACAACCTCAGCAACTACAATTGCCTACAACACCCCAGCTACTCCAGAGGCCTTGAACCCATTCACCCACCTAGTACATTACAATTATGGTGGACCTTTGAGAAAGCCACCATTAAGGCTATTTATAACTAAGGAAGTCTCCCAGAGTGACACACTCTATGTCACTCCCCTCTAAGGGCTGGTACTTGCACCTGCCATAGGAGTACAAGAGGGCAGGCTAGCCTAATCCAGTTCTGCCTAGCTTTGCCCCCATGTGCAGTTGAAAGTGGAACCAGTGCTCTGCAGACAAGTCCGTGGCCTGAGGCACCATAGAACTGCATGTAAACAAAGATCAACCATATTACCATACTACTACCACTTTAGTCAACTCTTACCTACGAGGACCACCTACTGGTCTGGAGGTTGAAATGCACAACCCAGTACAAAATCGACTGACAAAAGTGCACAGTGCTTGGGAACAAGATAAGTTTCTTGAGACCATCACCTCCCCATTTCTGTAGGAGGCTGAGAGCCTACTCACACGCCGAGGACACCACTGCTACAGTTAGCATTTGAGAAAACCACAAACTTAGGCTATCTATAACCAAGAAATTCACACAAAGTTTTGGCTTCCTGAAAGCACATAGAAACAAAGCTAAATAACCTGACTTAACACATGTTACTGTTACACCCTTAAGGAATAAAAAAGTCTCATCTAGATAAAAGTAGTTTAAAAAATAAGAATGACAGTTCCACCAGGTGAGAGTGAACCAGCATAACAATTTCAGCAGTATGAATAAACAGGGTGTTATGACACCCTCAAAGGATCACACGACCTCTCTAGCAATGGATCCTAACCAAAATGAAAATCCTGAAATGCTAGATAAATAATTCAAAATATGCATTGTTAGAAAGCTCAGTGAGATCCAAGATAAATCTGAAAGCCAATGCAAAGAAATCAGAATATAAATTCAAGATTCAGATGAGAAATGTACCAAAGAGAGAGTTATTTTAAAGAAAAACCAAACAGGATTTCTGGAAATGAAAAAATTGTGGAAGTAATTACAAAATACAGTTGAAAACTTCAAGAATTGATTAGACCAAGGAAGAAAGAATCTCAGAATATGAAGACAGGTCTTTTGAATTAATCCTGTGAAGTAAAAGCAAAGAAAAAAGAATTTTGAACATCAGAAAAGCCTGCTCATAGCAGGAGACTATGTGAAATATCTGAACCTATGAGTTATAGGTATTCCTGAGAGAGAAAAAAAATGAAAAAAGTCTAGAAAAACTATTTGAGAAAATAGATAAGGAAAATTCCCTTAGTCTAGCAAAAGAGACATACAGATACAAGAGGCTCAAAGACTTCTAAAAAATACATTGCAAGAAGGATCTCATCAAGACAGTCATCATACTGTCTGAGGTCAACAAAAAGGAAAAAAAAATCTTAAAATCAGCAAGGTGAAAGCATCTCATTATCTATAAGATATTCCCATCAGATTAATGTGGGCTTCTCAGCAGCAATTTTACAAGCCTGAAGAGATTGGGAAATTGTTTTCAAAGTGCTTAAGGAAAAAGAAAAAAAACAAAAGCTGTCAAACCCAAATTTTGTATCCTGTCAGAATAAGCTTCATAAATGAAGGGGAAAGAAAACTTTTCTCAGGTAAGCACGTGCTGAGGGAATTTGTCAGCACTTGACTGACCCTACAAGAACTGTTCAAGGGAATTCTAAACATGGAAATGAAAAGTCGATACTTACTAACACAAATACACACATACATGTAAAACTAACAGGCATTATAAGACAAACAAGACTACAGAGCAACTAGATAACAGTTAATATTAAGACAGAAACGAAACCTCACATATATCAATATTAACCTTGAATGTAAATTGATTAAATGCCCCCACTTAAAACGTGTAGACTGGCAGAATGGATTAAAACAAACAAACAAACAAACAAACAAAAACACAACATGATCCAACCAGATGATGCTTATGATAAATCTACCTAAATGGTAAAGACACTTACAGACTGCAGATAAAGGGGTTGAAAAAAATATTCCATGCCAATGAAAACCAAAATTGAGCAGGCTAGCTATATTTATGTCAGATAAAACAAATTTTAAATCAATAACTGTAAAAAAGATAAAGAAGGTCACTATATAATGATAAAGGGATCAATTCAAAAAGAATACATACTTGTTTCAGGTAAAACAGACTTCAGTAGCAGTAAAAAAGACAAAGGTCACTATATAATAATAAAAGAATCAGTTCAACAAGAAGTTATATTTATATCTGATAAAAATAGATTTCTAATCGGTGAAAGTAAAAAAAGACAAAGAAGGTTACTGTATAATGATAAAAGGATCAATTCAACAAGGTATTAAAATCTTGAATTTCACACAAGAACTGGTACCAATCCTACTGAAACTGTTCTAACAAATAGAGGATAAACGAATCCTACTTAACTCATTCTAGGAAGCCAGCATCACCCCAATACCAAGTCCAAGCAAGGACACAACAAAAAAAGAAAAGTACAGACCAATGTCCCTGATGAACATAGATTCAAATATCCTCACGAAAATACTGGCAAAACTAATCTAACAGTACACTGAAAAGTTAATACACCGCAATCAAGTAGATTTTATTCTGGGGATGCAAGGGTGTTTCAACATACACGAGTCAATAAACATGGTTCATTATATAAGGAGAATTAAAAACAAAAATCATATGATCATCGCAATAAATGTAGAAAAAGCATTTGATAAAATTCAGCATCTCTTCAAGATAAAACCCCCAACAAGTTAACTAGTCATAGAAGAAACATACATGAATATAATAAAAGCCATATGAGACAAACTCATAGCCAACATCACACCGAGTAGAGAAAAGTTAAAGCTTTTTTTTCCTAAGAAGTGGAACAAGACAAACATGCCCACTCTCACCACTCCTACTCAACAGAGTACTGTAAGTCCTGGCCAGAAGAATCAGGCAAAAAACAGAAAGACATAGCAACAAATTAGAAAGGAGAAAATTAAATTATGTCTGTTGCTGATGATATAATATTGTACCTAGAATTTCCTAAAGAGTCCTCCAAAAGACTCCTAGATTTAATAAATGAATTCATTAAGTTTCAGGATAAAAAATCAACATACACCATTAAATGCATCTTACACCAGTCATAACGGTTATTATTAAAAAGTCTAAATATAACAAATGTTGGCATGGATGTGGAGAAAAGGGAACAGTAGTTCACTGTCGGTGGGAATGGAAATTAGTATAACCTTTATGGTAAACAGTATGGCAATCTTTCTAAGAACTAAAAATGGGACTAACATTCGATCAAGCAATCCCACCACTGGGTATCTATCCAAAAGAAATAAAGTTATATCAAAATATATCTACACTCATATGTTTCATCGCAACACTATTCACAACAGCAAAGTCATAAAATCAACCTAAGTGTCCATCAATGGAAGACTGAATAAAGAAAACGTGGTATTTATAATGAAATACAACTCAGTCATAAAAAAAAGAGCATGAGATCATGTCTTTTTGCAGTAACAATGATGGTAGTCATTATCTTAATTGGAATAACTCAGAAAGAGAGAGTCAAGTAATGCATCTTCTCACTTATAAGTGGAAGCTAAATAATGTGTACATATGGAAAGAGGGAGCGGAAAAGTAGACATTGGAGAATCAAAGGTGGGAAAGTGGGAGGAAGTTGAGGGATGAGAAACTACCTAATAGGCACAATGTACACTATTCAGGTAATGGTTACACAAAAAGCCCAGACTCCCATCACTACCCAAAATATGTATGTAACAAAACAGCACTTATACCCCCAAATGTATTTAAAAAAACAAACAAACAAACAAACGATAAGAAAGCCAGGCACAGTGGCTCATGCCTGTAATCCCAACACTTTGGGAGGTCAAGGTAGGTGGATTGCTTGAGTCCAAGGGTTTTTTTCAAAGATTAAAAAAGGATAAGAAAAAAATGCAAAGATGTACCAAGTTAATAATCTTCATTCATTAAAAGGCAATCAAGGTATGCAAACGTATTAAAAAGGTAATCATTATAAACAGTCATTTTTCATCAACATTCTTTATACCAAACACTTGCTTTGTGATTTAAAAATGCATCATAGATATTCCTTTCGGTCAACAATTATACATTTAATTCAATATTTTAAAAATCAGCACAATATTCCAAATAATATTTATCTCATAATTTGTTCAACATTTTCCTCCCTTGAATTAATGGAAATCAATGATGAAATTTGAAGAAATTGAAATTATATATTAAAAGCTGGTTTTCAAGAAAGCACAATAAAAGAACCTCTAAGCAGCCCTGATTAAGGTCAAAAGACAGAGTAATAGTATAATTGGGAATGAGGCAAAAGATAGAGTCAAAGTTTAAAATGATTATGAAAATATTATTGCAAAAATTTTCAGAAACACAAAGAAATTGATGATACTGTAAAGAACTATTGAATCAAAATCTACTCTGAGAAGTGAAACACATCAAAAACCATACAAGGATCAGAAAACAAATTTAATGACCTACCATTTAAATTTGCAAGGATTCCACGTGGCTTTAGAGTTAAGCTGACTCTAACTCTTAACAAAGTGATAATTCCATTGTCATTTAAATTAGTTCAGAATAATAAAACATATGAAAATTTACAATACATTTTATGATGATAGCATAACCTAAATACAATCACCTGATTCAGCAGAAAAGACTATGACAATACATAGCAGATGTGTAAATAATCTAAGAAAATACTGGAATTCCATATTGTGTTTTTAGCGTTTAGTTCCTCTTTGTCCTGAAGAAATTTGCATTGAATGCAATATACCAACATGAAAAAGTCTATTTGCAGCTCCTATGTCTTCACAGAATGCCACAGTTTTTGGAATCTAACATAAATTTTAAAAACAACTATATGTTTTGCAGCTACATAGAAAATACAGAAGCACTAATTACTTCTGCACAAAGGGATCATTTCAGGTAGCAAAAAACTAAAAGTTTTAATTTTTTCTTACTATTTTCCCCCAGTTGATGAACCCTGTTAATATCTGATACAATTGCAAACTCAGGGACTTAGGATTTTATGTCAAATTTTATGTAAAAAATGTGCATAAATTTTCTTATATAAAAAAAAAGCACCTGCTAAACTTGATATATAATGAAACTCAGCCAGAAATTAGCAAATGATAAAAAACTAAGGTGACAATATTTGAAACTGCAGAAAGACCAGGACAGATATTAAATTTTTACTCAATACTATTGGAGTACTTTAATACTAGAGCCACTCGGCTTGTTAATTATTTTGTGGTGATTGTTTTACAGATGATTGTGATTTAGGTAACTTTAGTAAATTATAGCTTAATCCTAATTACTGATTATTTTTTAAATGGAAGCTTAAATAGATATGCAGTCTTACTTTGAAATTTTATTATAATATTCTATAAACTCTAACATCAGTTAAATATTTCTAAAGCATAGATTTAATAAAGCTAATGACTTTTGCTTTCCCAGTCAGTTTACTTAAAGTATTACATTAGCAATTGTTTTAATTTTTCTTAAGACTCTCCTTTTTATGTTAGCGTATATGTATGTATTTTATTTCATTTGATCTATTTAATTGATCCTATTGTTGAAAACCCCAGGATCCTTGTGGCTTTGACACATTTTAATATTTAGAAGAGATAAAGATAAATTATTTTTATTATTCTCTGTTCATCATTTTTGTTTGTGGCTTATTGGGTTTTATATCAAAAATATATTTCAGTTATAAAATTCATATTTATTGTATTATATATCCCAAAGTCATTTGCATAATATAAATTGCTAAATAAGTTGTGAAATCAACAAGTTAAGAATGATACCTTTAATATTGTTTAAATGACTAAAGTAAAATCAGCTTTTTACCTTATGATAAAATGTATAATTCCCCAGTAAATATGATTTAAATGCAATTCATATTCTTAACTCTACCAGCGACATTGAATATTAAGACTCTAGAGCTTATAATAAAGGCACTCCAGTCATATTGATTACTTATAATGAGTCTCTTAAATTAATGGGTCACCTGCTGGTTCAGAAGCTAGTACAGATCTCTAAGTGGGTAAAAATGAGTGGTTTTAAGTTGATTTATAGGTCGTGAAATCAATGACAAAAACAATTATGGTAACAAAGCTTTCAGCAAAATTATTTAACAAATACAAGCAAACATTAAAATTATGAATATTTCTATAATGACTAGGTTACTACATCATTTAGTGCTTGGTACCTGGGTTCATTAATAGCGATTTCATTCATAAAGATACGCTTTTTTTTTATGTTTTCATTACTGCTTCATTTTATAATAGGTGAAGTGTCAATAGCCTGGCTTATTTAAATATAAGACAATGCAACTGACTTAAAAGCGTGTGCACAACTGATTCATTTGCAGGTTTTTACCTAGTAATAACTCCAAAACCAATAATAAAAATATAGCTTATAGAATTCCTTCATTTGATTCCTTCATTTGGATAGCTACTCAGTTCAAGTCAGTGCTCAAAGCCATTGAATAGAGTGGAGAATGAGACAAGCAAGATGGAAAAAAGTTTCTACAGTTATAGACCAGATGTTTTCAGGTAATCATAAGTCATATAAAATTCCATTTGGATGGCTATAAACAGTTTTCAAATCATTTTCATGTACATTAATGTCATTAATATTCACAATAATGTTGAGTGAACAATATTATTATAAAGTTATATCTGGAATTGTGGAATACAAAGGGATAGAGCCCTGACTTAAGATATGGAGAGGGGAGAAAATAAATTTGAACATTTAACCTTAACTATAGAATGGAAAAAAACAACTGAAACATATAAAAATAAACCCACTTTATAAAAGCCTTACTTCTCATCCTCCTAATAAGCTGAGTAGAAGTATTTTTAACAGAAAAATATTTTAATATCAGCTATATAATTTAAGCAATTTTCTTCTATGCTTTACACTTTGTACACTAAACGTGATAAACCATTATTTGTGTTAGTTTCAATCAAAATACTTGTAGGAACTTCAATAACAAAATATATTGTCATCTTTATTTTTAACACATGTACTTAGAGTTTTATCTCAAGAACTTGATTTTCTACTAGAAAGCATGATATTTTGTAATTTTCCTGTCCTCAGAGTTTGAGTTTAAGGATCCCTGAAAAATCTACCCCACATGAATTACCCAAATGTGTATATATATAAATTGCCCCAAAATATTCAGTTGTTATTTAACATATATATATGTTGCTCCAAAATATTAAGTTGTTATTTACACACATGTTAATTGCCCCAAACTACTCAGTTGTTATTTAACATATATATGTTTTTAAATACATGTGTTATGTTTTAAAAATATATGTATGTTTTTATATAGGTTAAATAACATATATATTTAATTAATACATATTATATATAAAATATGTTATTTAAACATATTTAATAACATATACATGTTAAATAACAACTGAGTAGTTTGGGGCAATTAATCATCTCTCAAGAAAGTAGTTTTTAATACATATGATGAAAAGGTCAGTTATGTTCTACAAATACCAGTAAATGTTTATTTATTTAATGTATTTTATTTTATGAGCTCCAATTATTGAGAGTATTTACAACCCTTCACTGAAACATGTGTCTATGTGAGGTCTCCCAACATGTTCTCTTCTGTAGGAGTACTCTGAATAAGGGTAAAGTTACCAGGAATGTATATAGTATATGGCAAATGTTTCATTATTTAGGATGTAATTTCCCGAAATGTCTAAATCTTGCTTTAAAAAAATAAAACAGTATGATATAGTATACCACAGTCTCACACACACACACACACACACACACACACAAACACACACACAGAGTTTCCTTTTGAATGTCAAAAAATATCAGGAATTTTTAATATCATGATAGATGAGCTCTTATACACTTAGTCTGCAAACCTTAAATGATGGAATATAGATTCAAAAATGCTGTAATAATTCAAAGTGCATGTCTTTCTTTCTTTACCCATCCAGGATCCAGAGCTGAGAACACTGGTATGATGCGAAGATTTGTGACCAGCCAATTCAAGCTTGAAAACGTATCTCTATCACTAACAGGATATGACATTCCTGATATTTTTACTTCTCTTAGCCTCTGTTTACTCGTCTGTAAAACTGGAGTGTGATTCAAGAAGGGTGTAAGAAAATTTAATAGGGATGATAGTCTTTTCAATAAATCGTTATAGAACCACTGGATATCCATTGCAAAAGAATTAAATCAGATCCCTGCTTCATACCATACGCAAAAATTAATTCAAAGCATTCATAGATTTAAACGTAAGAACTAACACTATAAAACGCTTAGAAGAAAACATAGGGGTGAATCATAGTGACCTTAGATAAGGTCATTATTTCTTAGATACAATAGTAAGTTCACAAGCAACAAATAAAGACATAAACTGAACTTCATTATAATGAAAAAAATGTGTGTTTCAAAGGATGTCATCAGGGAAGTGAAAAGATGACCTACAAATAGGGAGGAAATTTTTGCAAATTATGCAACTGATGAGGAACTTGTATCCAGAATATATAATGAACATTTACAACTCAACAATAAAGAGACTATTTAATTTTTTAATGGCCAAAAAAAAATAGATTTTCCTCCAAAGAAGGTACATAAATGGCCAATAAGCACATGAAAAGGTGTTCATTTGTGAAATGCAAATCAAAACAACAATGAGCTATTGCTTCACACCTAGTAGGATGGATATACTAGAAAAGACAGAAAATAACAAATGTTGATGAGATTGTGGATAAATTGAAACTCTTATGCACTACTGATGAGAATATGAATTCATGCTGCCCCTATGAAAAACACTTTAAAAGGTGCTCAATATCTAAACAGAGTTACCATATCACTGAGCAATTCTACTCCCAGGTATATACCAAGAAAATTGAAGATTTATGTTCATGTAAAAACTTGTGCACAAATACTCATATCAGCATCACAAATAATAGTCAAAAAGTGGAAACGGCTCAGATCTCCATCACTGATAAATGGATAACAAATTATTTTATTTTATTTTATTTTATTTTATTTATTATTATTTTTTTTTTTTTAGTAGAGACGGGGTTTCACCGTATTAGCCAGGATGGTCTCGATCTCCTGACCTCGTGATCCGCCCGTCTCGGCCTCCCAAAGTGCTGGGATTACAGGCTTGAGCCACCGCGCCCGGCCTATATTTATACAATGAAATATTATTTAGCCATAAATGTATCAGGAATTACGTACTGATACATTCTACAACATGGATACACCTTGTAAACATCATGCTAAGTAAAAGAAGCCAAACACAGAAGAATAAATATTGTATAACTCCATTTATATGAAATGTCCAAAAAGTAGATTAATGGTTGCCAGGACCTGGGGCAAGGCAGATGTGGGAAATGAATGTTAAGTGTGGATGATGATAACTTTCTAAAATTAGGTGGGGGACATGGCTGCACAATCTTGTGACTATACTAAAAATGCTGAATCGTATACCATGAAATTCATGGTTTGTGAATTATATCTTAATAAGCTGTTTTTAAACACTGGACTGTAGATACTTAACCCTTGAGATGTTCCATACACTTTTAAGTACATATATATGTGAAATAACTATGATGTCATGCCTGGTAGCCAGAAACTATTCAGTAATGGGTTTTTTAAAAAATCTATTATTACATTAATAATATTTGAGATTATGGGGGATTTTTATTTCTATCATTACATTAATACTACTTGAGACTTGACACTGACAAATATATTTGACTTTTAGAAATGTGTACACATTATCTGAAAGAAAAGGATCGTGTCTGTTTCTACTTTTTCTCATTTTCTTTATGGCCTAAATAAAAACACTTAAGCAAATGCATATTATTGATATGCTGTACCACATTATGTAAAGAATCCCTTTTCGCTAATCATTCTAATTTTAGAGATTCATGAAAGCATGGTGACAAAAATTTCAAAAAAATGCTTTCAGAGGGTACTACATAAAAATGTTTGTTTACATTCATTTTCAAATTTAGCCTTTTAGAAAATATATTTCTCTTTGCAATCTCTAAGAAATATTAAAATATTGTGTATGCTTATCCATTATACAGAACATACAGAACATAGAAATGGCTTGTCTGATTGATCAGTAACTTAAGACTGAAATCTGTATTTAAAAAAAAAAAAGTTTTGGGAAGAGATACAAGTTCCACTCTTTTTCATAATTCTAACAATTAAATTTATATAAAGGCAAGGTGACATTATATATAATATTAATTCAAATCTTTGTTATTGAGCACACATACCAAATGTGTTAATGTTAGTACAGTGATAATAGCTTTGTTTCAATTAGGTTTTCTTTTTTCCTTTTGCCTATCAATCTCTTTACTTCTCATTGCAAGGGAAAACTAATATATTACGATGGTAGACATTAGCATACTCAACCTGTAATTCCAGTTTTCTTCCTGGTACATAGAAATTAACAGTGTCCACACTACTTCTCTTGGCAAATGAAATATGACTACAAATAAATGTAAATATGACTAGAAAGAAATGTAAATATGACTACATTAAGAGACCTTGAATAGCATATTCCCTTCTCTCTGCCACAGTGACCAAGCATATTTCAGACAGAGGAAGCTTCATCAACCTGTGTCCCATTTTGTGGAAAACCTGAGATAAATGTATAGTCAAAATGAGAAATGTATATCTGTATATTTATTTGTTTTGATTCATTGATATTCATGGTTGGTTTTTATCACAAGATAACTTAGTCTTTCCTGCTTAATACCATAGCTTACGGTCTTTAGAAAAGCCTCAGATACTAGTATTTTACTTAACATTTAAACACTGTGTTAAATAAATATTCAACACCAACATATGCACTCCTATACATATTCTTACAATATATTCACACAAATTATGCATGATTTGGAAAGTTTAGAGGTACTTTTAAGTTAAACCCTTAGTTTGGAGGAGCACATTAATAAGTTGTATGATACGAAATGATGTTCTTTATATAATGTGTTTATGAGGAAATGTGTTATTCAATATGAAACATATGTTCATTACTTGGAATACAGATTTCTTCACACATTTGTTTCATCACACCTAGATATAGTTTACGAAACTGGAAAAAAGGTGACTTTAGTTTAAAATAAATAAAACTCACTATTAATAAATGCTATTTTCTCTACTAGATAAAGCAAATTACACCAGTGATTTTTCAGTCAGATAATAACCACAGTCTCTTGATTTTTTTTCTTTACACGTATCATATTCATATACCAGAACATGCAGACACAATTTCTATCACAATTTAACTAAATTAACACCTCAGTATCTTCCTCCTCTTCTTGAGTCTTGTCTCTAATTTGTTTTTTTTTTTTTTAAATTGGACTTTCACTATTCCAGGCTCCGTTAAATTTAAACATAAATCTCTGTTGACTGCAAGATCATGTTAAACTCTTTACGCCAGTGCCACTCTGTGTGGCTCCATACTGAGTCTTCAAAGTTCTATTCCAGGGATATCTACTAAAAGTTTCCTCCAATCCTGTCAGCCTGGGGCACTCACCATCTTCAAATATGCCTGGCTCATTTGAAATTCTCATTCATACTGTTTCCTCCTTCTTATTCATTTTCCTGAATGTTATCCATTGAAGTACTTACTATTTATACAGTAAATTATTACATGTATGTGTGTATTAGTCAGGGTTCTCTAGAAGGACAGAATAAATAGGATATATATATCCTATTAGTATTACATATATGTGTATGTGTATATATATAAATATATATATGTAAATGAGAATATATTAACTATTAACTTACATGATCACAAGGCCCTACAATCGCCCATCTGCAGGTTGAGGAGCAAGGATAGCAGGACCAAGTCCCAAAACTGAAGAACTTGGAGTCCAATATTTGAGAGTAGGAAACATCCAGCACATGAAAAAGATGTAGGCTGGGAAGCTAGGCCAGTCTCGTCTTTTCAAATTTTTCTGCCTGCTTTATATTCACTGGAAGCTGATTAGATGGTGCCCACCAGATTAAGGATGGGTCTGCCTTTCCCAGCCCACCGACTCAAATGTTAATCTCCTTTGGCAACACCCTCACAGACACATCCAGGATCAATACTTTGCATCCTTTAATCCAACCAAGTTGACATTCAATATTAACCATCACAAGTCCACCCCTTGTCAACTTGAACTCATATACATCTCCAGAGATCGTAAATAATCTTCAAATAAACACAATAATAAGGTCATAATTACACCTAACATAATACAACTATCCTTCATACCACCAGAAACACACCAATCCCCAGCCCAAATACGATTACATAAAGTTAACAATACTTAAATGTTGATATGAAGTCAATAAATCTTATGTCACATGATAAAGGAAAAGGAAATAAAATCAAGATATTTTCTTAGTACAAGTGTATACATACACAGACATGTTTTTAACAAAACAAGGAGGAAACACTCATGACAGTTAGAGTCCTCGTTTCTGCAGTTGGTCAAATGGTCATAACTGGTATTGATGATTACCTTCTTCTACTACTCACTCTGTATTCCCTTTCCCTTCAGAAAGCACCTCAGCAGGTTGTGTTTTTTTCCTGGTGGGGCGACCCAAACCTTCGTTCCTGAGGGGTCTGGACAATTTGCAGTCCTGCCTGGATTGGGCTGTTGTAGTTTCCCATTGACCTTAATCACAGGGCATGGGAATACTAAGAGATGCCCTAATGAACCTCCTGTATTCCATGCGTACTCTTCCTTACCTACATTATTGAGTAGTAGACTGATTTCATCTTGATAGTCCAGGTCAATCACCCCAGCCAACACTGTAACTCCCTTCTTAACCTGTTGACTTAAAGGTAAGAGGAGCCCAAAGTGTCCAGGTGGCAATCTTAACTTTCAGTTTAATGGAATCATTGTTGTGTCTCCTGGTGGCAGCATTCCTCCCTCTGGAATTAAGAACTCTAGGCCAGCAGAACATACTGTAATGGGAACAGGAAGTAAAAATTTTTTTCTTGGATCACTAAGGGTTATGGTGAGTGGTGCCACTTCCACTTCCACCCCTTGATTCCTAGACCCATGAATCCTGGCTATGGAAGAAACAGGACCACATATTGGACACCGATTCAGAGCATACACAGCCTTCTGTAGAAGTTTACCCCAGCCTTGCAAAGTATTCTCACCTAGTTGGCATTGTAGTTGTGACTTCAAAAGGCCATTCCATCATTCTATAAATACAGTTGTTTCAGGATGATGGGGAACATGGTAAGAGCAGTGAATTCCATGAGCATGAGCTCACTGCTGCACTCCTTTAGCCGTAAAGTGAGTGCTTTGGTCAGGAGCAATGCTGTGCGGAATAGTAAGACGGTGGATAGGGCATTCCGTAAGTCCATGGATGGTAGTCTTGGCAGAAGCATTGCATAGGAGATGCAAACTCATATCCGGAGTAAGAGTCTATTCCAGTGAGGATAAGCCTCTGCCCTTTCCATGATGGAAGAGATCCAATGTAATAAAACTGACACAAGGTATCTGGCTGATCACCTCAAGGAATGGTGCCATACTGAGGGTTCAGTGTTGGTCTCTGCTGCTGGCAAATTGGGCAGTCAGCAGTGGCCAGAGTCAGCTCAGCCTTGGTGAGTGGAAGTCCATGTTGCTGAGCCCATGCGTAACCTCCACCCCTACCACGGTGACCACTTTGTTCGTGGGCCCACTGGACGATGATAGAGGTGGCTGGGGAAAGAGACTGAGTGGTGTCCATAAAACGGGTCATCCTATCCACTTGTTAATTAAATTCCCCCTCTGCTGAGGTCACCCATTGGTGAGCACTCACATGAAATACAAATATCTTCACAGTTTTTGACCACTCAGAGAGGTCCATCCACATAACTCTTTCCCAAATTTCTTTGTCACCAATTTTCCAATCATGCTTCTTCCAAGTCCCTGACCATCCAGCCAAACTACTGGCTACAGCCCATGAATCAGTATATAATCGCACATCTTGCCATTTCTCCTTCCATGCAAAGTGCACAACCAGGTGCAGTGCTCAAAGTTCTGCCCACTGGGAAGATTTCCCTTCACTCCTGTCCTTCATAGATGTCCTAGAAAAGGGCTGTAGTGCTGCAGCTGCCCACTTTTGGGTGGTGACTGCAGAACCATCTGTGAACCAGGCCATAGTCTTCTCTTCCTCTGTCAACTGATCATAGGGAACTCCCCATGAGGCCATTTGTGCAGGCTGGGGGAGAGAAGGCAGGGTGGCAGGAGTAGAGACCAAGGGCATTTGAGCCACTTCCTCATGTAACTTATTTGAGCCTTCCAGACCTGCTCAAGCCCAATCACGTATATACCACTTCCATTTGATGATGGAATGCCGCTGTGCACAACCTACTCTATGGCTAGATGGGTCAGAAAGCACCCAGTTCATGATAGGCAGTTGAGGCTGCATGGTGACTTGATGATGGATAGTCAAATGCTGTTTCCATTAAAGCCCAGAAACAGGCCAAGAGCTGTCTCAAAAGGAGAGTAGTTATCTGCAGAAGATGCAGGGCCTTGCTCCAAAATTCTAAAGGCCTCTGCTGTGTTTCACCTATGGGGACCTCCCAGAGGCTCCAAACAGCATCCCTATCTGCCACTGTCACCTCAAGCACCATTGGATCTGCTGGGTCATATGGCCCAAGTGGCAGAGCAGCTTGCACAGCAGCCTGGGCCTCTTGCAGAGCCTTCTCCTGTTCTGGACCCCACCCAAAACTGGCAGCTTTTGGGGACACTCGATAAATGGGCCACAGTAACAAACCCAAATGAGGAATGTGACGCCTCCAAAATCTAATCAGGCCCACTAGGGGTTGTGTCTCTTTCTTGGTTGTAGGAGGGGCCAAATGCAGCAACTTATACTTCACCTTACAAGGAATATCTCGACAGGCTTCACACCACTAGACCCCTAGAAATTTGACTTAGGTAGAAGGTCCCTGAATTTTAGTCAGGTTTATTTCCCATCCTCTGGCACGCAAAAGCCTCACTAATAAGTCCAGTGTGGTTGCTACACCTTTCTCACTGTATGCAATCAGCATAATGTCATCAATATACGAAATGTCTGATCATTTTCCTTTCCCCAATGCACAGCCACCCTGGTAAAAGGCCAGAGGTCTCCTTGAAGAAGAATGGGAGAAAGATTAACTGCATAAATTGTCAGTAATGTAGCGGTGTTGGCTTCCCCTTCATTCAAGTGGTTCTAGGTCTGTAAACGGGCTCAAGTTTGGAAATTGATTGAGGGGCTGTGATTCACTGTTTTTGTAAGGTGTATGAGTCTTTTGTCGATTTGACTTAGAAGATTTCTGCTTATATAAATTAAGTAAAAATGCAGTAGGCTTCCTATCAATTTCACTCCTAGGAACACCATGATTAATTAGCCAATGCCAGAACTCTATAAGAGTCAGACTATTCTGATTGTTGCTTTGCCTCTGCTGTCCATGATGGTAGCTATGCCCACCTTGCCTTTGATGGCTGAGTGCTGCCACTTGGCCCCTGCCACCTCAGAATCCAATTATTCCCATTGTGTTTAAATTTGTAGTTGAGTGACTGTAAGTCCCAATATTAGATCTGACACACAGAGAAGAGCAATTACAGGACTCTGCAGTGATGCAGGCGCTGCCCTCACAAATCTATTTCACAAGGCATTGGTCAAGGGTATATCTTCTGGACCCTCCCAGCTGGAATGAGTAGGTCTAAAGTAGCTAATCTACTCCACCATCCCAATCTCCCTAAGCCTTTGGATCCCTTCCTCTACATTAAACCAAGGGAGATCCAGCATTTCCCGCTTGCTCACAGTGGATCATCTTTTAATCCATATTTCAGCTAACCAAGCATACAAACTATTAAAACATTTTTAATTCCCGAAGCTGTAACATTAAAAACAGAATGCCTACTTAGCAGGCCCAGATCAACAAATTCAGCCTGATTCAACTTTATGTTCCTCCCACGATTATCCCACACCCTTAATAACCATTCCCATGCATGTTCTCCAGATTTCTGTTTGTATAAATTATGAAACTCAAACAGTTATTTTTTAGTGTAGCACACCTCCTCATGGGTCACTCTCTCAACCTCACCTCTACGGGCCCACCGGGACTTCAGTCTAATTATAGGTCTAAAAGTAAACAGGGGTGTTGGGGGTGGCTCCTGAGGAGAATCAACATTACTTTGCTTGGCAATTACCTCAGGGGAGGCCATCACTGTTGCCTGAGGCAGCTCAGGGTTTATCTCCTCAGACAAAGGTGGAAACATTGATGGTAGCATGGGTCACGGAGGAGATGTTGCCTTGGGGATAGGGAAGCTGTTCCTTCTGGCAAAAAGGTTCATCAGAGTTTACAAATTCAGTGTCCCTGGCTTCATCAGGGTCCTACCACATATTCCCATTCCAAGTTGCAGAGTCCCATTCTTTTCTAATCTCACTTTAACAGTAGACATCTGTCTGGCGAGGCTGTGCATGTACCTTTTGTTGCAGGTCAGCCACTTGCATCATAAGAGCTTATGTTTGTTTTTCCACAATTTCAGCTCTTTTTCTACAGGAAATAAGACTCTCACTCAGGACAATCTTAGCAGGTTTGAGGCTCAGTATCTGCTTCTGAAGCTGGGAGACAGAATCCCTGAGTTCATCATTTCTTTCATCACTTTGTCCACTGAACTTAGGAACAACTAGCCAGCTTCATTATGTGCCTTGGTTCTCCACATATGGTCAAAAGTATTGTATATAGAGTCATTAAACTCCTTGCCCCTCAGGAGCAGTGAATCAGGGGTGTCAAATGCATTTATTTTGCATAACTCTTTAAACAGTTTACTCCAAGGACCATCAGTGTTCTCCATACTACTAGAAGTAGAGTCCTTAGCATTCTGGGATCTAATCATATTAAGCACCCAACTACAGAAACCCCAAAATTAACAAAAGAACTTCATCCTTAATATTCTGTTCCTCTAGAACCACTCCTGGTACCAAAACCTGTATTAGTCAGATTTCTCTAGAAGGACAGAATTAATAGGATATACATATATATGCATATATATACACATACATATATACACACACATATATACATACATATACATACACACACACACATATATATAAAGGGATGTTTATTAAGTATCAAATTCCACAATTATGAGGTCCCACAATAGGCTGTGTGAATGCTGAGGAGCAAGGAGAGCCAGTCCAAGTTCCAAAACTGAAGAACTTGGAGTCTGACGTTCGAGGACAGGAAGCATCAAGCACAGGAGAAAGCTGTAGGCTGGGAAGCTAGGCCATTCTCACCTTTTCCCATTTTTCTGCCTGCTTTATATCCACTGGAAGCTGACTAGATGGTGTCCACCAGATTAAGGGTGGGTCTGCCTTCCCCAGCCCACTGACTCAAATGTTAAAATCCTTTGGCAACATCCTCACAGACACACCCAGGATCAAAACTTTGCATCCTTCAATCCAATCAAGTTGACCCTCAGTATTAACCCTCACAATGTGGTTAATAAGGTACATGGAAGTATATAAAATTTCTTATCTTTTTCTTTTGCTCCCATTCCCCAAGGACTACCACTGTTTACTGAATATGTTTTTTAATCTGTTGATTATGACCAGTATAACATTTTAAATAAAATACTAACTTATTAGGTTCATTCTACTGTAATATTTAATACAAATTAACTTGAATTTTTCATTGTGTTTGTTTCTCTTTCGTGACATGTTTGCATCTAACTTCTTATTCTTTCATTTGTTTCTATTTATTTTGTTTAAAATAAAAAGTGCATGTGTTCTTATGATAACTGAAACACTACAAAAATGATGTAAGACGTTAATAATCTCTTCTAACCTTCATTCCCACCCCTGTGGTGTAATCAGTCTAAGCAGATTGCTGTATTTCTTTGTCCATTTATCTCCAGTCATATGATACTATGAAACATATGTGCACATCCACAGGAGTGGCAGACATTGTTAGTCACTCAGCCAATATTCATTTTTCTCTTCTACCTTACAAATAGAGCCCCTTACTTTTAGTTTTTTTTTTTTTTTTTTCTTTTAGGGAGAAGGTTTGCCAAAGTGCCCTGTTAAAATATTTACCATCGTAGTTTTCCTTTCAGATAGGGATACAATGAGACACAACTCTTGGCAATGAGAAGAATGGAGATGTCACTCACTGGGTGGGCATTTGGGAAAGTTTTTAAAGAGAAACAGGCTCAGCTGTCCCTTCTTAAGCTTGGTGAGCCTTGTCCTTTCTATCGGTTTGAAAGTGGGATGTGACAAGCCATATGCCTCTAGGACTAGTGGAACAAAAAATAGAACAAGGTTTAGGTACTGAACGTCTCAGGAAGCCACTGCACCAGTCATCATATACTGCTTAATCTGAAAACTAATATCCTTACCTTTGTTGTTTAGTAGTAAATAATGGGCATTCTTCAAAGTCAATAACTCTGTATCTGTTTTGTTACTTCGAGGAGTTTCACGTCATCAGTAATATTGATATAGTACCATTTGTCCATTAGCTAACCCAGTTATTTAAAAGGTTGCTTCCAGCTCCTCACCTACAAACAATATTGCAGTAATCACCCACATAGGTAAGTTCTTAAGTATTGGTGCCTTGTGATCATTATGACATAATCTCCCATGTGAGTTTGCTCAAATTTTAATAAACATTTTCTGATTACTTTCCAAAGACATGTAGAAATTCACACTGCCACAGTGTGAACTCATGAGGAAATGTATGAGTTTCAGTTCTCCAAATGCATATTGCCATTGAGTATTACCTAATATCACAAAAATTGCAATGTTATGTTGACATAGTCCATACAGTTGAGTTTGAAGGAATCTATTAAAGAGCTATTTAGTTGCTACTACAACATAAATTGCAAGCTTTTCTCTTAAAGGCTGCCACTATTTAATACAAAAAAAAAACCACTAGGAATAGAAAGCTAAGGAAACTAAACATGAATGGCTATCGTGCAGGATAATTTTATTAATCTTAGACCATGTTTTAATTAGGAAGGTCAACATTTATTATTATTATTTTAATTTTGCTTTAAAAATATGAAATAAAAGTTTACACATTTCTTTAGAATCATTATAGGGTGTTACTTTTTTGTTAGAAGTAGAGAAGTGTTTGCTAATTTTCTTTATCAAATTAATGGAAACGTTTTCACATCAAAATACTCTGATCAGAATACTGTAGATTGAATACGTTCATAGCTTCCTTATATAATTATAAGAATTGTCTTCAGAAAATACCTGAGTAATACATATACATGAAGTGGCATAAATAAAACAAATCAAGCCCTTTATAAGTAGTTATTCTACAACTGGGAATCTGTCCTAAGGAGAGATCTCAAATTTGTGGAGCTTTATTACAAATACCGATTATTGCTCTGTTATAGCAAAAACACTTCAATCAATCTAAATCTCTAAATGTAAAGAAATTATTAACCCTACCAGACGTTAAGGGGATTTGACAAATAGTTTACAATTAGTGAGTTTCTGACATCTTTAAATCTAACTCCTCAGAGGAAGCTCTGGGAAAGAAATTAAGCCCACAACCCACTTCCTTTCCATTCAGCCCCTCTTCTTTTTTCCATGCTCTGCTTTGCTCTTGTCTACAGAGCTGTCTCCTCCTATAAGAAAAGCTAGATTTAATGATTGTGAACATTTCTAAAGAATATAGTTGATTTTCAAATCGCATATGTGTAAGATTAGACCCTGCAAGTGAGAGTATATTGCATGTGAAAACTTCAAAAAGAGCTGTGTGCTTTGGGAGGAGATTTTGTTCAAAGTTAAAGATTTCATTCTCTTCCCCAGTAGGCCAGAGAAAAGAAATCACAGTTACAGTTGCACATGGTAGCAGCTGAATAATCCCTGGCATCAGAAAGTGAAAGTAAATGTTGTTACTTGCGTGTTAGCCTGGGAACTGCAAAGCATCTCAGGTGGTTATCTCTGAAGAAGTGTCTGAGGGAACCTCCTTTCTTTCTTCATTCCAAAGTTACTATCTCTACTCCATAGCTCCAGTGAATTTCCATGTGTTGGAGTCTCTGCCAACAAGCCCATACTCCCAGCTCCAAGCCATGAAAAGCATAAGCAGTGGATCAAAAATGAGGGAATCCATGCTCCCTGGATGAGGAGAAAAAGGATGAGAATTGTTCTCCTACAGTTTCACCTGTATTTCACCTATTAGGTTGATTAAGCAGTTGAGTACTCCAAGAAGCCAGAAATAACTAAATAATTACATCTGGTAGGCTTACACTTACTGCTTGTTGATCAAGTAATGATCCATCTTCTTTCCAAAACATGGAAATAGACTCCAACTGATCAAATGCATCTGAAACACCATAAAAAATACCTGTGAAACTTATTATTTTCCTTGAAAGTAAAATCACTCATTTTTATATGAATGGCATAGCTCTTTAAATTTTTCTGTCATGAATAGCAAGCTTAATTCATAACATTTCATGCTTTCTAGCACTATTGATGATTTTTCAAAATAAAAAATTAAGCCTTATAAATTATTTATTGGGAATTTAAATATATACAAAATACTAGGAGAATGTCATTTGTGGTTACAAATGATATTTATATATCAGATATGGATTTTTATATAATTTGAATCAAATGCATGTAACTTTTTTGCAAATTCAAAGCTAAACAATGCTTTTCTGAGGATAATTTTCAATATGTTAAAAAGAAGTATATGCATTCATTAGTATTTACACTTGAGGAAAATTGGTCAGAAATAACTTAATGCACTCTATATAAATGCGTCCCTCAAGTAAAAATAATTCTAGTTTTATTTAATCTAAAAGTAAATCATAAATACTTTGATCTCAAAGTGTTCTAATACTATTCATTTCACATTTCTCATTGAGATGGTAAATACTATACATATCCAACTGTTTCAGGAAAACATGTGGCTTATTCAAGTATTTACTAATAGGATAAAAACTCTCTTTGCCATTTAAAATTTAGACAATAGGTCTAACTTGAACTGGTTGATTTACTCTTTCAAAGATGAGAATTAACATATCTATTACATGTTTTCTAAAATGAATTCATTTGTTTATTTCTTCATTAAAGTATATACTTAGTCTGGCCTTACATGAAAGGGACAGCTTCAGAAACGTCTTGGTATCTGAAGAGGAATAATATCTCTAGGCATACATATGTGACCCTCAATCTATTTATTAGCTATGTCCTTTTTGTATGGATAGATGTATGGGATACTAAATGATCAATGATGTATTCTTGATTAAAAATTTAAAGAACATTTACATCTCTTTAGGATTTTGAATGTTCCCACCACTAAGAAATGATAAATGTTTGAAGCCACGTATATCTTAATTACCCTGATTTGATCATTACACATTTTATACATGCATCAAAATATTCTGTACCCAATAAATATGTGCAATTATTACATGTCAACTAAAAATAATGTTAAAAATGTAGCTTAACTGCATGTTTTCCATTCCTACATAGTTTTATTTAGGAAATGGTCATATCAATCAATGTACCATGTGATATTCAAGTCCCTTTAAAAAAGAATAAAAGAGAGAGACTTATTTTTCTAGAATGCGATCTTGGAAGATTCCATATTGGAAACCCCATCAAAAGGTCTAAGCGCTTAACACAATTTGCATTCATCCTTTTACTTGTTTATTATCTGTCTTCCCACTAGAGGGCAGGGTGTTCTCAGTTTTGTTAACTGCCATACACCCTCATGGCAGTTAGTAGGTGCTCAAAAATAATAATAATAATAATAATAATAATAATAATTAATTATGCAATCCAACTTTTTGGGATTCTGTGTTAAATGATATGATTTAACTGTGCTCACATCCACACAGAACTTTACTGTTTATGACATGTATAACAGGAAATTCCTGTCTGCCTTGTGAGTTTGTGACGTTGATATGAACAGTTATCAAGCTGCTGTGAAGTTGAAACACCAAACAGTTGCAAACATCTCAACCGATTCAGCAAAAACAAAACCTTTGTGAAAGCATTCTGACTGCAACTCCTGGGTTTACAATCAACTAGGTTTTATCCACACTATGATGTGTGAGCAGCAGGTGTCTGAAAGCATCAATTGTCCAATCAGGCCCCTGTTTGGATGGCAGGAAGCTGTGTGATTTCACAGAAATTTATAGTGAAGATGGTGCTAAAAGAACAAGGAGTCTGTTCAAAGGATGTCTTCTGTTTCTAATATAATCTATAAAAAAAACCTGCCATTTTAACAATTGCTAGAATTTTATTGCAAACTACTGTTTCCATTAAAATATCCTGTAAGGACACTGAAATGATTTTAAGAAATTTTAAATGCAGTAGTGAACCACTTCTGAATTCCTACCCCTCAGAAACTGAATCTTACTGAGAACTTACTAAGAACTCATAGTCTTTTATGAGATTGTACTTACCAGAAAATAGCTGAGACAAGCAACATATGTATTTCACAATTTTAGCATTTCCTATGCATATAGCTATGTAACTCTGTGTATTTTTCTTTGTATTTTGTCTGTATGACAAGCATTGGATCTGAGACACTAAAAAATAATCATTGCTAAATGGGAAAATGTCAAACACTCACAACCAAAATTAATGAAAATTCTATTCTTGAAATATATGAAAAAATATAAATCATAATGAAACTATCAGATAGTTATATTGCTGTATAAACTTATAAATACTTGTTATTAAAATAGTGCTTGCACTTATTAAGTTCTCACATGTTCAAGTTGTTTGTCTTGAAATTAACATGTATATGTCTTAAAATTACATACATGTGTTAACTACATATGGAAGCTTTATATATATGTGTGTGTATAGATAGGTGGGTGTTCAAACTATATAACATCTTTTCAGGGAAAAAACGATATCATCCATTTCACGATGTAATCATGGCCATAATTTTGTCAAGTTTTTGTTTTAGTGGATTAGTTTATTTCTATATATCAAGATCCTTGGAAAATCAGACATGTCAGTTTTACACGCTAACATCAAATATGTGGCTAATAATGCTTGAAAAGACACATTTGGGAAAATATAAGAAAATAGTATCCAAAATTAATTAGGCTGCCACATCACTTACCCTAAAATATTCTCCCTTAAAGCTCTCCCAAAGACTAAACTAAATCAGGTTTTTAAATTTTTTATTTGTTTATTTATTTATATCATTATGTGTTGCTGAGAGAGCAGTAATTACTTACAAGAGTTTTTCCATTAGCACACTCAGTGAGATTGTAAAACCCCTGAAGGTGAAGGAATAAGCTGAATTCAGTTTTGAAAGAAGATGGTATTTCATGTAGTGAGAACAAGGAGCACAAGGGCCTGAAATCAAACCTGCTGTGTTTGAAGTACAACCAGGGGACCAGGGAGCAGGAGCTGCTCAGCAAGATGGAAAGGGTAATGCACAGAAGAAAGAGGGAACAAATTACAGAGTTCTGCAGGCAATATACTCAGGGTGAGGTAGGGCAACAATAGAGTTTTGAGCAGAGAAGTGATTATCTGCCTCTTTGTTAAGAATAATCCAAAAGCCAGTAAAATGGAAGTAGGATAATCAGTTAGGAGGTGTTGTTATAATCCAGGTAAGATATTTATTTTCCAAATGTTTAGCTAGTTACTCAATAGCATTTGCTGAGAAAAAAAAAAAAAAAATCCATATTTTCTCCATTGATATTTAATGCTTTTTTCCCTTCTAACTGGGTAGGATTAATATAATAATAAAAATAGGTAGATATAGACATGTATACATAATAAGAAATACATCTAAGTTTTATCACATATAAAAATAGTCTGTTAAGATATTGATTGCATTTATTTTGAATTAAGAGATCAGTTTAGTGAAAATAGGCAGCTTTATAATATTGCGACTTGTCACCCAAGAATGAATCATAATCAATGTTCTCTTTTTTGATGAACCACCACAAGAATGGCTTTTTACAATAAATAACAAACTTGTTTTTGAAAGCTTACTGTGTGACAGCCATCATTCTTTTTTTTTTTTTTTTTTTTTTTTGAGAAGGAGTCTCAGTCTATCGCCAAGGCTGAAGTACAGTGGAGTGATCTTGGCTCACTGCAACCTCCGTCTCCTGAGTTCAAGCAATTTTCCTGCCTCATCCTACCAAGTAGCTGGGATTACAGGCAACTGCCACCACGCCCAGCTATGTGTGTGTGTGTGTGTGTGTGTTTTTATCTGAAACTGGTTAAACCATGTTGGCCAGGCTGGTTTCGGACTCCTGACCTCAAATGATCCTCCCGTCTTTTCCTCCTAAAGTGCTAGGATTCTAGGCATGAGCCACTTGGCCCGGCCACAGCCATCATTCTAATCATTATATGCTTTAATTCGTTTAATGCTCACTCCAACCTTATAAGACAGCTACTATTACTTACTATTACTATTATTTCCATTTTATTGATGAAACACTGAGAATCAGAGAGATTAAGTGATTTGTCCAAGACCAGACAAAATGCAGACAGATCAGAGCCTTCTGCCTCTTGTAGAACATCTGTTTGGTCTTCTTTCTCACATCTTATATCTGACATTTTGTTAATAGGTCTTCATTTTCTCTTTTTGTTCTGTCTTTTGTTATATAGTCTGTAAACTCAGAAGAGTTATAATCTGTTATTATTCTCCTAGAAATAATCTTTTTTTTTTTTTTACTTTATATCATAACTTAAACTTTTTTTTCTCTGCTTTAATAACTTTAGATAAAAGCATATGGTATTTTCCTTCTGTGGAAGGTGAGAAAACTGATGAATTAATGAACACTTTCTTCAACCTCTCTTCCCTCACTTTTCATGTGACTAGTGTGTTCTATGTTTTTTTGTTTTTTTTTTCTTATCACAGCCAGTAAAGATAGTTAATACTAGTTATTTTTACATAACATAATATGTCTTTTCAGAGAAATAAGTTGTATTATTCCTTTCTCAATAAAATCATCAGTTATTTAGTTAGGCCTATATTTTAGTGGACGTATGTACCTTATCTCTTAATCCCTTCAGATCATAAGATATCAGGTAATATGTTTTAGAAAAAAAAAATTTATAATCCCCAATTCAAGCTGCCTTAAATTTTTAGAAAATGCATCTTTCATAATTAGAAGCCCACAGATGGTATAGGACCCAAAATCAATGTAATGAACATGAGTCTCAATATCGCTGAGGAGCGGATGTGAGGGTGATCTGGCCGTGACATCTGTCATCCCATTGATTGCCAGGGTTGATTCAGCTGATCTGGCTGGCTATGTGGGTGTCCCCTCCCTCTCTCACCGCTCCATGTACATCCCTCCCAAAGTTGCGTGCTCGGTTAAAGAGGACGACCATCCTTGATAGACGAGGACTGGTCTTCAGTCAAGTGTATACGAGTAGCTGCACTCCCCTGCTAGAACCTTCAAACAAGCTCTCAATATCATTGGGGACCAATGTAAACTTTAACCTCAGACTGACAGCAAATAGCTGGAGAGATTCCAGATACCACAGCAACATCCGAAGACAGGGAGACGAAGTGGAAAATAGCTAAGTGAAAAAGAGAGTTTCTCTTTCTTAATTCTCTCTTAGGTATAATGAAATTTTCTCAGAAACCATGAGCACACTTTCCCTCATGTAGTATTGGAAGCCCAATTTCCACTTTTGAAATCTTACTGAGAGGAGAGCTGAAATGAACATGTAGATTAGCTTAGATTATCTGGGTCTGGAATGTCTGAACGTCTATCAAAAAGCCCGCTAAATACTGTCCTCTCCACAAGTAAGCTATTTATTTGGAGTCATCTTTTGAATATCTAGAATGTTAATGAAGAACTATATTTCTTGTATTCTTCCACAAGAATACAAGATATTCTTGCAAAATAAATGTATCTAAATATATCTATAAATATGTCTTCCGATGCTTTTATGTATGAAACACAACTACTTCCTGCATATGTAATTCAGAATTCAAAATATTTTCCTTCATGTCTAATGTCATATAGTTGTAATCACACAGTATGCAACTTTCTCAGATTGGCTTCTTTCACTTAGTAATATGCATTTAAGGTTCCTCCATGTCTTTTAATGATTGGATATCTCATTTCCTTTTGTTCCCCCAAAATATTTAATTGTTTGGATATACTACCATTTATTTACCAGCCACTGAAAGACATCTTGGATTTTTCCAAGTTTTGGCAATTGTCAAAAAAGCAGTTATAAATATCCCTTGAGATAGAGAAGAAAGGCCTCTATGGGGTCTGCTGGGCCACTGCTCAAGAATGGAAATTAAGACAAATCTTGTGGTCCCTCAAGGGAAATTCCAGGCACTTAGCTAGCCTTGAGAAGTACATGAGCCACCTAATAAGCAAGAAGGTAATAATAGCTTAAAACAATAGCCAAGGAAGTAAGAGCCACAAGATGTTTGGTTTTCTATGGAAACTAAAGATAACATCTTATCGTATGTCCCGAAGTTGTTTAACAGAAACCAAAGAATGCAGATAGGGCAGCATTGAAGACTGAACTCTGACCACAATTATCTATTCTAAATTTATTCCGGAGGAACACGGAAAGAGTCACGCCCACAGGCAAGACTTTAACTTTCTGTTGACCTCAAGTTTTCAGACAAAGCGTTGCTTCCTTAACCAATTGCACATTAGACAATCTTTGAATCCACCTATGACCTGTAAATCCCTGCTTTAAGAGATTCCACCTCTTTAAGCCAGACCAATGTATAACCACTGCATATTAATTTATGATTTTGCCTGTAACTTCTGCTTTCCTGAAATTTACCCCATTCTTTAAAAACCCTTGCATGTTAGTCAACAGAGAGGTCAGGTCTCATGCAGAAGCTGCATGATTCCTTCCTTCCTTTGCACTCTGCAAATAAATGCCCTCCTTTCTTTCACTGCACAACCTTGGTGTGGATGTTTAGCTTTATTGGACTAGGCAAGCTGATCCAAGTTTGGTTCACTAACACCATGTGCAGGTTTATTGTGTGGACATAAGTTTCATCTTATTTAGAGAAACATCTAGGAGTGTGATCGTTGGCTTGTATAGTAAGAATATGTTTAGTGTTGTAACAAACAACCTGTCTTTCTAAATGGCTGTACCATTTTACATTTCCACGAGCAATGAAGGAGAGTTGCTGTTGACCCACATTCTCTCCAGCATTGGGAGTTCTCAGTGCTTTGGAATCATACCATCCTAATAGGTGTGTAGTGGTATCTCATTGACATTATAATTTGCATTTCCTTAATAAACAAGTTGGGACACCTTTTTGTATGCTTAGTTACCACCTGTACAACTTCTTTAGTGAGGTATCTATTCAGGTTTTTGGTCAACTTTTTCATTGGGTTGTTTCTTTTCTTATTGTAGACTTTAAGCATTCCTTGTATATTTTGAATAAATATCCCTCATCAGAGAAACCTTTATTAGATATGTCTTGCAGAAGACAGCCTGTGGTTTGGCTTCTCAGTCTCTTTAATTAAAATGTCTTTAGCAGAGCATAAGTTTTTAATTTTAACGAATTCCAGTTTATCAATTATTTCTTTCATTAACAGTGTCTTTGATGTTGTATTTAAAAAGTCATTGCCATTTCCAAAGTCATCTAGATTTTCTTCTATGTTATCTTCTAGGAGTTTTATAGTTTTGCATCTTATAGTTAAGTCTGTGATCTATCTTGAGTTCATTTTTATGAAGAATAAAAGGTCTGTGTCTAGATTCATTTTTTTTTTCATATAGATGTCCAATTGTTCCATCACCATTTGCCAACAAGAATACTTCCTTCTCCATTGCTTTTGCCCCTTTCTCAATCATCTGTTGACTATGTTTATGTTTATGTGGGTCTATTTCTTGGATCTAAACAATACTGTTTAAAAGACAAATTTTCAGGGTGTTTTTATAATCTGTACAAACCTACATTCCCTTCTAGTTGAAAGGCATAAATGAAGTCTTACCTACTGAATCCTTTTAAATAGAACAGTAAATATGCCAAAAAAATTGTCTTGATAAACTATTTGTTTTGCTCAAATAGAACAGTAAGTATTCCAAGAAAATTACCTTGATAAACTATTTGTTTTTAAGTTGAAATACAGATATACAATACCCACAAACACACTCACTCACAGTCACAGACACTTAATATTTTAGATTCTCATTCTTTCTCTAGAGCAAAATGAGATAATTTAATCAGCTGTGTAAAATTCTCCAGTGCTCAGAATGTAATGTTCATGTTGGGTCTTATTTACCCTCAAAAGGTAGTGCTCTAAGTAGTGCTTTGATGATCTTCAAATGGGTTCTGCTCCCACGGCTTCAACACAGTTCTTAAAGTGTTGTTCATTTTTTAAAATAAACTGTTAGTATGCCATTCTTCATCAGTTAGAAAGCATGAAGACATTTTTAAATGTGCTATTATCTTCACTCTAACAGTCAGGTGGATCTTTGTATATCATGATTAATTTAGATTAAATGGAGATCAGAAATTTCCAATGTATATAAACTGGTGGATGGAACTACATTTTGGGCACGTGAATCATATGGGCTCAGTAATTTGAATTTTAATCAGTAAGAAATTTCTGTTAGTCAATTTGAAATCATTTGGCTGAAAATCACCAACAATAATCATTATATTTTTAATAATAGTAAATTATCATTGTTGTATCCTCAGCAATTTGGCTTGAAGTGATTTTGACTAGAATTAGAATAAAGATAAAGGCTACTAAAAGTTTCTTGAATATCAAGTCTACAGGAGACAGGGGGACCAGTGAGTATATATTAATAGATAAAGAAGAAGAAATCCTATTTTCTAAGCAGCTCAATGCAGGTAAGACTAAAGAGGTAACTGTTTTAATCAATTTCCTAGGTTTTCTTCATATCTGATTTGGGAAGTCATTGATGTGGGGTTCAGTGTTTAAGAGGGGGTCCCAAATGCCTTCGATTATACCATCATTTCATGCTCAAGTCTACACTGGGTGATTCAGAGAAGAAAAATAACCTCAGTAGCGATATGTGAACCTGTGGGATTGTGGAGATTCTAGGATGTAAGTGACAGGGTGATTGGATAAAGATGATAAAAAGATCCATGTCTAATGTAATTTGCTAAGCTATGGAAGTGCAAATTTGGTAAAAGAGAATCTGATGGTATCCCATAACTACGTTCTTTTCAAGTAAAATGAGGAGAGACACAAATTGATTAAAACAATTGCCTTCCTAATCTTACCTTTACTGAGCTACTTAAAAGTAGGCTTTCTTCTTTACTCTTTAGTATGTAGCCGGATCATTCTGTTCCTTGTAGATCTGGTATTTAAGGAGCTCACGGCATTTGCTGTCCTTATTCTAATTCTAGTCATAATCACTATCAGCCATGGTAATTGCACTTAATGTCTATTGCTAGCCCTCACTGCAAAAACAAAACAAAACAAAACAAATCCTCGGTTTTGGAAATTCCTCTTTTTGTTATGATTCTGATTTCTCAGCCACTTTAGATGACCACAGAATTTAAAAGCAGAATCAATGCAAGTTTGTTCACTTATCCCCTTCCCCATCAAGGGTGGCGTCTTTTTCTGAGGTTGTTTGGCAGTTGTGGTATGTGACAGCATCTAAGCTTCTGGCCTACGTTTGGCATTTGGTGCTGTTTGATGCATCTAGTCACGTCTACAGTACAACCATTTTTCTCAAGTCCTCAAAAATCTGAAATTACTAGTTATAGGCAACTTTATATGGTGATAACAGTACTCCCTACTTGTAGTGGTGGCAAGTTAAATGAGTTCATATACAGGAAGTTCTTATAAAAATGACTATTATGCACAAAGTCTTCTGAGTTATAATCATCATCACCATCATTGTCATTATTATTTTAATTTCAACTCTTATTAAGCATATGTGATTTCTCTTCATAAATTTCTACTACTCTTCTGTGAAGAAAATCCAGCATATCTGTTTGTGTTGGTGGGGAGAGCAAGGAGGACAGTAGATAAAAATGGGCAAGAAAACAAAAAGCATCATTTCATCTACTTTAACACAGAAACATGGTACCTAACTTGATTTTTTAAATATCTGGAGAGGACTGTCAAGAATTGTGAATGATTTGAGATTTTCTCCTATATGCAAGCTAGCATGTTAGCCTCTTACAGTTTTGTACATGTCAGAAGACACTAGAGGTAATGGACTGTATTATGCATAGCACAGCAGGCAGCATGAGCTTTATGTTCTCAGTGGTCCCCTGTTCTTTTCCAAGTCCCACAGGGATGACGCAGAGACAGGCATTTGTGGACAAATGCCATTAAGAATGGTCTCCCAAAAGGACAACAACTGAAGTAGCATTTAGTTTATCTCTTTCCCTTAAGACACATGATGATTATAACATGGCAGGTAATTTATTAAGACATATTTAGATTTATTTTAATTTTATTTTATATTACCTTCATTAAAATATGATGATAAACCTTCAAAACTAACATGGTAGTTATAAAAAGTATAGCTATTGGTGTGACATACGAAGTCCAAAATGATAGTTCCAATTACTAGGTAATTCTTCTTCAAGTCATAGTACAATAAGTCTAGCTTATTCCATAGTGTTATTCTGCCATCCTCAACACAAGGCTTCCAAGTTTGCTGTGTGGGTGATCTCCATTCTAACCAGCTGAAAATGAAAATGATATCAGTGGATCATATATGGGGGAGGTTTATGTTGCATGGGAGGGAAAATTTTTCTGTCTTTACACTTTTTGAGTTCTGAGTTCTCCAGTAACAAACAACAGATTAACAAGAAAGAAAATAAGCAGAAGTTTATTGACATGTATACCTAATGTATACTCGAGAGATACCCAGAGAAGTTAGTAAATTTTAAAGAGGTGTCTTAGAGTTCAGACTTCAACTGAAACAAAGAAAGAAAGGCCTTGGGGTGATAGTGCAATTATGGGAGGTGAACAGGAAAAGCACAATAAACAAGGGTAAGATTTGTTGTGCAGATTTAAGTCTGTGCCTTCTACGTTGATAAGCTTTTCTAATAATTTAGAGTCATTCATCTCTCCCTGGAACAGAGTGGGAAGGTTCCCTTACAAATGGAAATTTCCTTTATAGTTGTAAATTTTTCTTACAGAAGGATAAATTCTACTCTAATTTCAGAGCTTCTCCTTGTCTGTAGTTTCTCAAAAAAAAAAAAAAAAAAAAAAAAAAAAAGAAAGAAAAAATGAGCTCAAAATCATCCATAAGTCAAAGATGCATATTTTGGGGTGGCATATTTTAGTATCCTATAGTGGGCTTGAAAGCGACAAACAACATTTTATCTGCAATCCATTGATTACCCTGTGGTCATATGATCACATCTAACTGCAAGGAAAACTGGAAAATGTAGTTTAGTTTAGTGTTTAAGATGAGGACTTGATTTTAGTAGTTTGAGTCATAAATTTAGGCTTTTAAAAATCCATCTCTAGAAGAAAATATCTAAAATATACATGGAATTTCATTTTGAATATTTCTGTGTGCTTTTAGTAGATCCACTATGGTACTGAATTTATTTCAAATTACTTTCTCACAAACTGAATGTAATTTCGATGTGACACAAATGCATTAATGGTTAATCCCTTATGTCACATAGAGATTACAAACAGGATGATTTAAATCCAACTCAAAAGCATGTTTATGAATGCAATGCCATAAAGTAGCAAAAATAAAAAAAAAAAAAATGGGGGTATTGAAAGGCTTGTATCCAAAGAAATCAAAACAATTTCAGGGAACAGGGATCTTCCTTAAATATTTTATTATATTTAGAAGAAGTAAGAAATCTGGTTTATATAATGGTCCCTGGCTCAACTTATTTACCCCCACTGCATGCAGAGAAGAAAGGAAACAGTAAAATAATGCTTAGCAAGGTCATAAGCCCAGGCCACATGGAGAGAAATAAAAATGGTGAATCAGCTTCTTGTGAGTAAAATGTAACTTACTGAATGGCTTAGATCTTTGAACAATTTTATCAGAAATCCCTCCTTCCTTTTGGGGAACTAGAAAGTATAACAATATTGGGAATGAAGAATTGTCATTTTTTTTTTTCTGTACTTACATCTATCTTAGTCTAAATTGAATTTAACTTTTTTTAACCACTTCATTTTAGTTTCTCATGTTTCTAATCTCCCTGTGATATTAGCATTGTTCAAATGTGCTTTGTGCATGATCTTTGCTTTTATCTCTCTGTAAATTCTCAGTATTACTCAGAAACCATTTATCCTTGTTGCTATGTGCAGTTTCCAGGGTATTTTTTGCCATTAATTTTGTTTCTCAAAATAACCTCCACACTTTCTCTTTGAGAAGAAGCCTCACAGAATGAATAAACATTCTAAATCAAGCTAATATCAGAAGATTTTAATCTTAAAAAGTGAACAGGTGTCATCATTCCTCTCAGTTATGTTTAATGATAATGTTGCAGATACCTTCTTTAAATATTTAGTTTAATATGCTACACAGAAATTTGGAGAAAGATAAGAATTATATGTTTAATCTTCTTTTTACTCTCTCTGCTCAAAACCTGTTAGAGCATACTGTTCCAACTACAACAAAAACATATACCATTTATTTAGCACTTACTGTTAGGGGTTCAAGGCCAAGAACTCCTTTCTCTTCCACATCAAGGTTCTGGCTGAAGAAATATACACATGAGGATCTCTAGCCAAATGGAAATCAAGTAGCAGTTTTTCTAATTTGTGCAAGCAACTTAAAATGCCAAATGCAGGCAATCTTTTACATGTTGGAGTGAAGAAAGACCAAGAGCTTACATAAAGGTCTAAAATGGCATCAACTCTATCACAAACCAATACTCAATCTTGAATCTTCTTTACTGTGATATGCTACAGGAAGGGCTGGATCTGAAGGGGCCCAGGTAGCCACAAAGAAGAAAACTGCAATATTGTCTAATGTGCAAACTACTCAAATTTACTTGTGAGGAAGCAAAATTCCAGGATACTTTCTATGTATATTTTACATAAGTTAATAAAAAAAGAAAGAAGATGTTAGAGACGAAAACAAGCTGGGGAGGGTTGTTGCCTTCTCTATTTTGTGGAGTTGTGTTTTATAAAATGGTGATTTTTTAAAATTTAATGCATGATGGAATCTTTTGAGCATGAGATTTTCTTTGCAGAGTTATTTTAATAACAAAAAGCATTGTCTTTAAAGGTCATAGGCATATTCAGACTTTCTGTTTCATCTTCTATCCATTCCAGTAAATTGTATAACTTCATTTAACATTTTGGTGGAGGACAGTTCTCCATGTGACAGACCCAGTTCTCCCCCATTTCCTCATCTGTAGTCCTCAAGAATAACTGTAGAATGTGATGGGAATGCAATATTCCCATCACAAGGAGGGACTAGCTAGACCAGTCTAGGCTTTGTTCCAATCCCCACCTAGAAACAGGATGTCCCTCAATATGTTGGCCCAGCATGTCACATTGTCACTAGGGTATAAAATCTGGGGAAGCTGCTTTTTGGGTTTCTTCAGCTGTGGTGCGGATAGGGCACACCTAGAGGAGACTCTATCCACCCTTCATAGCTTTCATAAGTCTTATGGGCTGGCTCATAATGAATCCCAGGCCTCTCTTGTCCCTTGCTGCCTATTTATAACTAATAAATCTGCTTCATGTAATTTACCACATATAAGTGCTTTCAGTCTCACCAGAATCCCAATGACAACTTGGTAACCAGCACACAGTGCATTTATTTCACACTTGGTCGTACAGGTATGCTACCAAATAAAAATTTGTCTAAAAAAATCTTTAGCTAACTGATAAATGATCATTTCAATTAAGGACTATGGAATATCTCTCCATTTTTTTGTGTCCTCATTAATTTCTTGTTTTTTTGTTCCCCCTTTATCTTCTTATTCTCTTTAGTCTTCAGATTAGATAATTTATTTTTCTTAAACTTTTAAGTTCAAGGGTACATGTGCAGGTTTGCTATATAGATAACTTGCAGGTGACAGGGATTTGATGTACAAATTTTCTCATTGCCCAGGTGATAAGCATAGTACCTGGTAGTTTTTTGATTCTCACCCTATTCGCACCCTCCATTCTGAAGTAAACTGTGGTGTCTATTGTTGCCTTCTTTGTGTACATATGTACTCAGTGTTTAGCTTCCATTTATAAGTGAGAAAACATGGTTTTTGGTATTCTGTTCCTGAATTGGTTCACTTAGGATAATGAACTGCAGCTCCACCCAAATCCTTGCAAAGGACATGAGTTTTTTCCTTTTTTTATGGTGGCATAGTGTTCCATAATGTGTATGTACCACATTTTCTTTATCCAGTTTACCACTGATGGTCATTTAGGTTGATTCAGTGACTTTGCCATTGTGAATAGTGCTGCCATGGACATATGCATGCATAAGTCTTTATGGTATAACAATTTATAATACTTTGGGTAAATACCCAATCATGACATTGCTGGGATGAATGTTAGTTCTGCTTTAAATTCTTTGAGAAATCTCCAAACTGCTTTCTACAGTAGCTCAACTAATTGGCATTCCCACTGGAAGTGTATTTTCTAAGTCACCACAACCAATATCCAGTTTCTGTGGTTGTCTTATAAACTGTGCAATGGCTACTGAAGCCCAAAAGTTCATGAATTTTTCATTGTAGTTTTAACCTCCCTGAGCAATGCTGACCATGTCCCAGTTAAAGGCTAACAGTCATAAATGTTGGAAACTCATCCAACATTGTTTTCTTCCATATTAAAATTTCCTCCATGGATTATCTCTTTTCTTTGATGGTTGCTGCTTTTGCTTTGCAGAAGCTTTTTAGCTTGCGGTCTTACACAAAAAAAGTTTGCCCAAACAAATGTCCTTAAGTATTTCCCCAATGTTTTCTTCTGGTAGTTTCACAGTTTCAGGCTTTATATTTAAGTCTTTAATGCACTTTGATTTGACTTTTGTTTACGGAAGAGATAGGGGTCTAGTTCCTTTCTTCTAAATACGGTTTTCCATATTTAGAAATTTCCTAGCACATTTATTGAAGAATGTGTCCTTTCCCCAGTGTTCTTATCATCCTTGTTAAGAATGACTTGGGATGTAAATGTGTGGATTTATATCTGGATTTTCTATTCTCTTTCATTGGTCTATGTGCCTCTTTTTATGCCAGTGCCATCCTGATTTGCTAATTACAGCTTTGTAGTATATTTTGAAGTCTGCTTCTATGATGCTTCCAGCTTTGTTCTTTTTGCACAGGATTGCTTTGGCTATTTGGGGTCTTTTGTGGTTTCATATAAATATCAGGGTTGTTATTCTTATTTCTGTAGAGAATGTTGTTGGTGTTTTGATAGGGATTGCATTGAATCAGTAAGTTGTTTGGGGTTATATTGTCATTTTTACAATATTAATTCTTCCAATCCAGGAGCATGGAATAACTTTTTATTTTTTGTGTCCTCTTCAATTACTTTTATCAGTGTTTTATAGTTTCCCTTGTATATATCTTTCATTTCTTTGACTAAATTTGTCCCTAGGTGTTTTACATTCTTTGTAGCTATGTAAATGGGATTGCTTTCTTGATTTCCTTTTCAGATTGTTCACTGTTGGCATATATAAATCCTACTGATTTTTGCATGCTGATTTTGTATCCTGAGAGCCTGATTAGTTTGTTTATCAGTTCTAACAGTGATTTGGTAGAGTTTTTAGATTTTGCTAAGTATAAGATTATGTAGTCTGCAAACAAGACTAATTCAACCTCTTCCTTTCCCATCTAAAAGCCCTTTATCTCTTTCTCTTGCCTAATAGCAAAATATCCGTCTGACAAGGGATTAATAACTGGGATATCTAAAGAACTTAAACAACCCAATACCAAAAGAACAAATAATCCAAGTTAAAAATGGGCAAATGCCCCAGAAATGTGTAAAAATATTATGCACGAATTGTTTAAAACAAATAAGATCTGAATAGATAATTCTCAAAAGAAGACATACAAATGGCCAAAAGGTATATGAAAAAATGCTTAACATAACTAATCATTAGAGAAATGCAAATCAAAATCACAATACCATATCATCTCACCCCAGTTAAAATGGCTTTTTATCAGAAAGAGAATAACAGATGTTGGCAAAGAGATGGAGAAAGGAGAACCCTTGTACACTCTTGGTAGGAATATAAATTAGTACAGCCACTATGGAAAACTATATGGAGTTTCCTCAAATAAACTAAAAATAGAAATACCACATGATCTAGCAATTCCACTACTGGGTATATATCCAAAAGAAAGGAAATCAGTATATCAAAGAGATATTTGCACCCTCATGTTTATTGCAGCACTATTCACAATAGCCAAAATATGGAATCAACCTAAGTGTCCATCAGTGGATGAATAAAAAAAGAAATTATGTATACAAAATGAAATTGTGTTCAGCCATAAAAAGAATTAAATTCTGTAATTTTTAGTAATGTGAATGGAACTGGAGATCATTATGTTAAGTGAAATAAGCCAAGCACAGAAAAACAAATATTGAATGTTCTCACTCATATATAGGAGCCAAATAAGTGAGTATCATGACAACAGAGAATAGACTGGTTGTTACCAGAGGCCAGGAAGGATAGTGGAGAGTTGGGGTTGATTAATGGGTACAAATATACAGTTTGATGGAATAAATAAGACCTAGTGATTTGTAGCTCAGTAAAGGGACTATTGTTTACAACAATCTATTGGATACTACAAAATAGCATTCAAATATTTCTAGCATAAAGAAAAGACAAATATTTATGGTGATCCAAAACTCAGTTACGCAGACATGACATTTATAAATTATATGGAAGTATTAAATTAGCACCTATTATAGATCAATATAAATAAATAAAATAATAAAAGAAAATTCCTTCTATGATATGCCTAATTTATTTTTGATCTTCCAGAGGTTGTTGTTCAGAGTTAATAGTATTTATCTCTGGAGTGATTACTCTGTTATCACCTACTTGTCCCTCACAGAGGCAGAACTTCAACTGTAGAAATTTTCCTTTATTTGGAGTTACGTTTTATTCTTTGTCATGTATTGTCTGGTAATTATGATTATCTCCTTTGTGCAAAGCTGTGCCCTAGACACCAAGCTTTCAGCACTATATAACATGCATAATGCTTTTCCATATCTTTGAAGCATATGAGAAATAAAATCTTTAATTACAAACCATAAAAAATTCTGTGCTATATAGAAATACATATGATGTTGAGACAAGGCATAAGCAAAATGAGGGAGCTAAGCTACGAGGACACAAAGACATAAGAATGGTATTATGAACTTCGGAGACTCAGGGGAAAGGATGGGCAGGGAGTGAGTAATAAAAGACTACACAGTGGATACAGTGTACACTGCTTGGATGATGGGTGCACCAAATCTCAGAAATTGCCACGAAAGAACTTATTCATGGAACCAAACACCACCTGTTCCCCAAAAACCTATTGAAATAAAAATAAAATAAAAAGAGGCTAAATGACAGAGTAGCAACTTCTGATTCCAGAATTTTGTTGAATATACTAACATGGAACTCCTCCCACTGATAAGCCTGGTAAACACAAATGGGAATTATAACTAGGGTGCTAAATCCATGAGCTCATATCATAGCTATATAGTGAAGTAAAGCTGAATATAAAATTAAACGGCAAAAGGTTATTGGTAATGTGATGCCCAAGGAATAACAAGTGAAGTGTTCATGGGCCTGTATGAGTCAGTGAGCTGTGCCAAAGACCACAGCATAAAATGGAAGCTCTACTATGGTTGCCCCTTCCATAGAAAGGGTACTGGAAAAAAATCTATCCATTAACTCAAGAAAGTAGCAAGGGCACTTTTTTTTTCTTTAACATTTATTTTAAGTTCATGGGTACATGTGCAGGATGTGCAGGTTTGTTGCACAGGTAAATGTATGCCATGGTGGTTTGCTGCATATATCATTCCATCACCTCAGTATTAAGCCCAGCATCCATTAGCTATTCTTTCTGATGTTCTCCCTCCCCACCCCAAAGAGGCCCCAGTATGTGTTGTTTCCCCCGCAGCCACATGTTCTCATCATTCAGCTTCCACTTATAAGTGAGAACATGTGGTGTTTTGTTTTCTGTTCCTGAATTAGTTTGCTGAGGGTAATGGCTTCCAACTCCATTCATGTCCCTGCAAAGGACATGATCTCATTCCTTTTTATGGCTACATAGTATTCCATGGTGAATATATATTGTATTTTCTTTATCCAGTCTATCATTGATGGGCATTTAGGTTGATTCTATGCATTTGCTATTGTGAAAAGTGATGCAATGAACATACGTGTGCATGTATCATTATCATAGAAGAATTTATTTTTCTTTGGGTATATACCGAATAGTGGCATTGCTGGGTCAATCAAGAAAGTACTCCCATTCACAATAGCCACAAAAAAGGATAAAATAGAGGCAGAGGTATTTCTGCCTCAAGGTCTTTGAGGAATCACCACACTGTCTTTCACAATGGTTGAACTAGTTTATACTCCCACCAACAGCTTAAAAGCATTCCTTTTTCTCTGCAACTTCACCAGCATCTGTTGTTTTTTGACTTTTCAATAATAGCTATTCTGACTGGCATGAGACAGTATCTCATTGTGGTTTTGATGTGCATTTTTCTAATGTTCAGTGCTGTTGAGCTTTTTTGTTTACTTTTATTTTATTATTATTATTTTTTTGAGATGAAGTCTCGCTTTGTCACCCACACTAGAGTGCAGTGGTGCAATCTTGACTCACTGCAACCTCCACCTCCCAGGTTCAAGTGATTCTTCTGCCTCAGCCTCCTGAGTAACTGGGACTAAAGGTGTGTGCCACCACACCTGGCTAATTTTTGTATTTTTAGTAGAGATGGGGTTTTACCATATTGGCCAGGCTGGTCTTGAACTCTTGACCTTGTGATCTGCCCACCTCGGCCACCCAAAGGAACTTTTTAAAAATGTTTTTTTTTTGGTCACATGTATGTCTTCTTTTGAGAAGTGTCTGTTCATGTCCTTTGTCCACTGTTTAATAATGTTTGCTTTTCACTTGTAAATTTTTTTAAGTTCCTTGTAGACTCTGGATATTAGACCTTTGTCAGATGGATAGATTGCAAAAATTTTCTGCCATTCTATAGGTTTTCTATTCACTCTGATAATAGTTTATTTTGCTGTGAAGAAACTCCTTAGTTTAATTATATCTGAGTTGTCAGTATTTGTCTTTTTTTTTTTTTTGCAATTGCTTTTGGCATTTTCATCATGAAATCTTTGCCTGTGCCTATGTTCTCAATGAATTGCCTAGATTTTCTTCTAGTTTTCATAGTTTTGGGTTTTATGTTTAAGTCATTAAACTCTCTTTAATTTTTGTGTATAGTGTAAAGAAGGGCCCAGTTTCAATTTTCTGCTATGGCTAGCCAGTTCTTCTAGCCCCATTTTATAAAATAGGGAATCTTCTCCTCATTGTTTGTTTTTGTCAGGTGTGTTGAAGATCATATGGTTGCAGGTGTACGGTCTTACTTCTGAGTTCTCTATTGTGTTCCATTGGTCTATGTGTCTGTTCTCCTACCAGTACCATGCTATTTTTATAGTTTGATAGAAACAACATTGAATCTCTAACTTGCCTTGAGCAGAATGGCCATTTAAATAATGTTGATTCTTCCTATCTATGAGTATGAAATGTTTGTCCATTTGTTTGTGTTGTATCTGATTTTGTTGAGCAGTATTTTTTCTTGTAGAGATCTTTTACTGCCCTAATTAGCTGAATTCCTGGATATTTTATCCTTTTTGTGGCTATTGTAAATGGGAGTATTTTCTTGAGTTGGCTTCCAGCTTGGCCATTATTGGGGTACAGAAATGCTACTGAATTTTGTACATTGATTTTGTATGCTGAAACACTGATACAGTTGTTTATCAGATCTAGGTGTCTTTGGGCAGGGACTATGGGGTTTTCTAGGAATAAAATCATATTGTCTGCAAAGAGAGATAGTTTGACTTCCTCTCTTCCTATTTGAATGCCTTTTATTTATTTCTTTTGCCTGATTGGTTAGGTTAGGACTTTCAGCACAATGTTGAATAACAGTGCTAAGAGTGGGTATCTTTGTCTTGTTTTGGGTCTCAAGGGGAATGCTTCCAGCTTTTGCCCATACAGTGTGATGCCCATACAGTGGATTTGTTATAGATGGCTCTTATTGTTTTATGTCCCTTCAGTGCCTAGTTTATTGAATGTTTTTAACATGAAGAGATGTTGAGTTTTACCAAAAGAATTTTCTGCATCTATCAAGATGATCATATTTTTTTTTGCTTTAATTCTCTTAATATTATGAATCACATTTATTGTTTTGTACATGCTGATGCAAACTCTTATCCCAAAAGTTGACTTGATTATTGTGGATTAGATTTTTCATATGCTGCTGAATTCCATTTGCTAGTATTTTGTTGAGAATTTTTGCATCTATATTCATCAGGGATATTGGCCTGAAGTTTTCTTTTTCGGTCAAGTGTCAAATATAGGTCCAGAATACATTTCTTTGTTTACTTCCTCTATGATGTATCTAATACTGTCAGTAAGGTGTTGTAGTCAGCCTCTATAATTGTATGGTTATCTAAGTCTCTTCAAAGATCTCTAAGAGCTTGTTTTATGAATCTAGGTGCTCCAATGTTGGGTGCACATATATTTAGGATAGTTATGTCTTCTTGCTGTATTGAACACTTTATCAGTATGTATTGTCCTTCCTTGTCCTGTTTGATTATTGTCAGTTTAAAGTCTGTTTTGACTGAAATAAGATCAACAACCCCTGATCTTTTTTGGTTTTCATTTGCTCGATTGATTTTTATCCATCCTTTTACTTTGAGCCTATGTGTTATTGCATGTGAGATGAATGTCTTGAAGACAGCAGAAGGATAGGTCTTGCTTCTTTATTCAGCTTACTACTCTACAACTTTTAAGTGTATACGGTATTTAGCCATATACATTCATTGGTAGTATTGATATGTGCAGATCTGATCTTGGCATTGTGTCATTAGTTGGTTATTATGTTCACTTGACTATGTAGTTGCTTTATAGTGTCAATGGTCTATGTACTTAAGTATGTTTATGTGGTGACAGTAACAGTCTCAGTCTTTTGCTTCCATGTTTAGCAATACATTAAGGGATTCTTTTAATGCCAATCTCATGGTAATAAATTCCCTTAGTATTTGCTTTTTGGAAAATAATTTTATTTCTCCTTCACTTATTAAGCTTAGTTTGGTTGGTTATGAAATTCTTAGTTGGAATTTCTTTTCTTTATGAATGCTGGATATAGGCCTGCAATCTCATGTGGCTTGTAAGGTTTCTGCTGAGGGGTCTACTGTTAGCTCGATGAGGTTGCTTTTCTAGATGACCTACCCCTTCTCTCTAGCTGCCATTAATATTTTTTTTCACTTTGACCTTGAAGAATCTTATGACTATGTGTCTTGGGGATTGTCAACTTTTATAGCACCTCACCAGGATTCTTTGCATTTTCTGAATTTGAATATTGACCTCTCTGACAAGGTTGGGGAAATTTTGGCGGATCATATTCTCAAGTATGTTTTCCAAGTGGCTTGCTCTCTCTTCTTCTCTTTCAAGGATGCCAATAAGTCATAGGTCTGGCCTCTTTACATAGTACCATATTTCTTGGAGGTTTTGTTCATTCTTTTTTATTCTTTTTTCTTTATTTGTGTCTGACTGAGTTGATTTGAATAACTTGTCTTCAACCTTTGAGATTCCTTCCTCATCTTAATCTATTCTCCCATTAATTCTTCTGGTTGTTTTATGAAATACTTGTAGTGAGTTTTTCAGCTGTATCAGAACAGCTTGGTACTTTCTTAAAATGACTGTTTTGCAATTCAACTCTTGTTTCATCTTATGGATTCTTTAGATTTCTTGGATTGAGTTTTACCTTTTTCCTGAATCTCAATGACCATTGTTGTCACCAAGATTCTGAATTCTATGTCTGTCATTTCAGTCATTCTAGTCTGGTTAAGAACAACTGATGAGGAGTGAGTGTAGTCATTTGGAGGCAAGAAGAAATGAACTTTTTGAGTTGCCAGAATTCTTGTGTTAGCAGTATATAGTTTCTATTATGTCTATTAAAACATTCTTGATTATTATACATATATATCTATTCATGTTATTTACCTCCTAGAAAATTCTTTACCATATACCACCCCTAATTGTAGGGAAGATACATCTAATGTTCATTTTTCATTTTTCTAAAGGCTCCTCAGTTGTAAACTGCCAAAACTTATATGATATCTCAATTTTTAGGCAATACCTTATAGTGGTTTAAGACTCAGTAAGGTAATGATTTCAGATTACAGGGATTTTGTCATTTACACATAGAAACATATATTGGAATATTAAGTATTTTCTGTGACTATTTACTATATCACTATTTTTAAGGAACATTAAGAGGTCGTTTGATTCAGGTGCCTCCTTAAAGACTGTTCATTATATTTTCATCCACTCATTCAACACTTACCAAGAACCAACAGTGTAGTGCCATAAATGCTATGACACATACGAATCAGTATCTACCTTTAAAAAGGTTACAATTTAGTATGAGAAACATAAGTTGTGACAAATGTTTGGGTAGTTACATGCAGAATACTAAAATACTTAATATTAAATAAATATATTTTATTTGGATTTATTGGAAGAGGTAAAGGACAGTCAGAGAATCAGGTATCATTTAAACATTAGTGGTAAAGCATATAGATGAAAAAAGTAGATCTAAGGCACTGATATGTTTTTAATTATGTCCTCCTTACTGGGAGTTATTAAAAAATTAAACACTTTCCAATCTTTTTCAATTGTTCTAACCAAATTTTGCATACACTGGGATGCTGACAGGTACAAAAGTCACAAAGTAAGGAGTGGGGATTATCTTCTGATTTCATTATGTATCAAAAATATTTATTACAGTCACTCATAAGAGAAATGTCTGAAAAAGGAGAAGAGAATTACTCAAGTACATGTGAGACTACTTATCAACAAAAAGTACTAGGAATGGAAATTTTCAGATTATCATATTGTTGATCTTTACTCCTTTGGATTACTTCAATAGAAAAAAATACTGTGAGATCACAAGAACTATTTATATAAGGTAACTTCAATACACCATGATATGCTGAATCTTCAAGAGGCCATTCCAATGTTCTATCAGGCCTTCTGCTTCAGGTGTCTGGAGAATACAGGAAGAACAGTTAATTCTTTGAACATGGGTCCATTACTACACTTTATTTGTTCTAAAGGGAGTTCTTGGATCAGAAGTAATGCTGTGTGGAATGGTATGATGGTATATAAGATATTCTGTAAATACATGAATGGGAGTTTGGCAAAAACATTGGGAAAGCAAATCCATATCCAGTGTGCCTATACAAGTCAGTACAAAGCACTGACTGCCATGATGAAAATGGTTAATATATAATCAACCAATCAACCTGCCACCAAGTAGCAGGCAGATTACCCCAGGGAGTAGTGCCATACTGAGGATTCAGCTTTCATCTCTACTGCTCCCAGATTGGGCATTCAACAGTGGCTGTATCAAGGTCATCCTTGGTGAAAGTCCATGTTGCTAAGCCTATGCATAAACTCCACATCTTCCATCAGGACCATTTTTAATGAGTCAATAAGGTAATAACAGGATTAGCTAGGGAAATAGAGTCATTCTACTCACTTGATTATTAACATTATTATTAAGTTACATTATTAACATTTTCCTCTGCTGGGGTCACTCTCTGGTGACTATTTACATAATATACAAATATATCACATTCTTTGCCCATTCAGAGAGATTTATCCATATATTCACTTTTCCAACTTCTGCATTACCTATTTTCCATTCATGTTCCTTTCCATGTCCCTGAACACCCAGCAAAACCATTGGCTAACTAGTGTCTACAGACCATGAATCAATAGACATTCAGAACTCTGGAATTTCTGCTTCAAGGGAAAATAAAACACAAAGTACACGGCTCTAATTTCTTTCCCCCTGGGAGAATTTTTATTCACCATTATACTTTTAGGATGTCCCATAAAGGGGTTATAATTCTGTAGTTTTTGGATGGTGACTACTTGTTGTGCTGAGCTGTCTGAAAACCAGGTCAGAGTTTTCCCAACATTGGTCGACTGATGAACAGTCAACTGTTCAAAGAGCGCTTCTCATCAAGCCATAGGTGTGGGTAGAGAGAGAGAAAGTAAATGTAGCAAGAGTAAGGGCATTTGCCAACTTCTTCACGTACCTTGTGTCTTCAGGGCCTGCTTAAACTGAGATATCTATATATCTTTCTATCTATCTAGATTAGATTAGGGAGAGAGAAAGAGAGAGAGAGAGGGAGAGAGAGAGAGAAGGAGAGAATCTAACCCACCAAGCCATATATCTATATATGATGGATTGCTCGAGTCACTTTTCCACTTGATGGCCCATGGATAACTGTTTAGTCTCTACAAATGCTCAGTAGCAAGTCAAAAGCTGTTTCTCAAAAGGAAAGTAGTTATCCGTAGAGTATAGAATGGCTCTGCTCCAAAATACTAAGGGTCTCCACTGTGATTCATAAACACTCCAAACAACATCCCTATCTGCCACTGACACTCTAAACACCACTGGATCTGATCATTGTATGGCATAAGTGGCCAATCAGCTTGTATGGCAGCCTGTGTCTTTTGTAGAGCCTTCTCTTGTTCTTGACTTCACTCAAAACTAGCAGCTTTTTTTTGGTCACTCATTGAAGGGGCCAGAATATTATACCAAAAGGAGGAATATGTCGCCTATAAAATCCAAAGAAAACCGCTAAGCTTTGTGAATCTGTTTTGGTTGCCAGACAGGCCAGGTACAACAACTTATCCTTCATCTCAAAAGGAATATATCAACATATTCTACCTCACTGGGCCCCTAGAAAGTTAACAGAGGTTGAAAGGCCATGACTTTTGTAGATTTATTTCCCATCCTTTAATAGACAAGTGTTTTGTCAATATGTCTTGAATATTTGCTACATTTTGTTTGCTAGGTCTAATTAGCATATCATCAATATAATGGACCAAGGTAATATTTGGTGGGAAGGAAAGGTGATCAAGGTCCCTGTGGACTAAATAATGACATAGGGATAGAAAGCTGAAATACACCTGAGGTAGGACAGTGAAATTGTATTGCTGACTTTACTAGCTGAAAGCAAGCTGCTTCTGGTGGTCTTCACTTACAGGTATAAAGCAAAAAAACATTTGTCAGCACAGAGATACCAGGGGATGTGTTACTTTGCTCAATTGATGAAAGCACAACTTGGAATACCAACTTCAATTGGAATTGCCACATAATTAAGTTTAAGATAATACACCGTCATTCTCTAAGAACCCTCTGTTTTCTGCAGATACCAAATTGGTAAGTTGAATAGAAATATGGTGGGAATCACTACCCATTCATCCGTCAGGTTTATTAGAGTGGCACTAATGTTTGCAATTCCTCCACGAATGTGCTATTGCTTTGAGTTTACTATTCTTACAGGAAAAGTTAGTTCAAGTAACTTCTGGTTGGGGTTCCCACCATAATAACCCTCACTCCACAGGTCAGAACAACAATGTGGGTATTCTACAGTTGCTGAACACGTCTTTTCCAATTATGCATTCTGAAAATGGGGAAATTACCACAGTAAGAGGTCAGGGACACACTGAGTCCACTGTGAGATGAACTTTAGCTAAAACTCCATTGATCATCTGACCTCTGTTAAGTCCTTACTCCAACTGATAGACCATAGTGACATTTTGTGTCTTCTGGAACTAGTGTCAGTTCAAAGTCAATGTCAAGTAATTCCTGAAAAGTATGATTATTTCCTTTCTCTCAATGTACAGGAGCCCTGCTAAATGACCATAACTCACTGTGGGGGCAGGCTAAGGTAAAGATTAACAGTACAATTTTGGCTGTGTAGTAGGATCTTTCCTCAAGGAAACCATGAAGAATCCTTGAATGAAAAATACTTCATTCAAGGGGTTCTTAGTCTATAAACTGGCATTAAGTCCGGGAATTGATTGAGAGGCAGAGACTCTCTGTTCTGGTGATTCAAGTTAGACTTCTGTTCACTCAACTAAAGTCTCTTCTGCTTACATGAATTAAGTAAGGATTTAGTTGACCGTCAAACTATTTATTACTTTTCTAAGGACTCCATGATCAACTACCCAAGGCTATATAGGTTTCTGGATTGCTTTGGCTCTGCTCTCTGCTAGGGTAACTACAACTACCGTGTCTTGGGTAATCAAGTATCAACACTTAGCCCCTTCCACTCCAGTATCCCATTTTCCCCTTTGCATTTAGGGTTGCCAGTTTGATGGTAGCATTTTACACTTGAATTTATGATTGGCATAGAAGAATAATACAGGATTCTGGGCCTTCACTCAAAAATTTATTTCTCACATTTGTAGTGAAAGGTGTGTTCTATTAATCCTCCTAGTGTAGATGAACATTTCTTGACACTATTAATCTACACTATCATTCCAATCTCTCTAAGCCCTCTGGATATCCTACTCTATAATATACCAAATCATTTCTGACATTTCAGCTTCTTTTAGTAGAGCTACCTTTGGGTTCATATTTTAGCCAATAAGCCGAAAAACTGTTATGGCCATTTCTAACACTTTGAGTAAAAACACTGTCCAGAATATCTGCTTAGTGGGCCTTTATTAATCAATTAGGCCTAATCTAACTTTATGTTCTTTCCACCACTATCCATACCCTTATGATCTATACCCATACATGTTCTTCAGATTTCTGCCTGTATAATTGAGAATAATCATGCAGTTCTTTTAGTGTGTAGAACACCTATTCATGGGTTACACTTTGTACCGTACTCTTTGGAGCCTGCTAAAACTTAGTCTAATTATGAATCTAGAACAAAGAGGAGAGACTGAAGTAGTACTTGTCTAGAATCAACAGTGGCTTGCAAGGAAGGTGATATGATTTGGCTGTGTCCCCACCCAAATCTCAACTTGAATTGTATCTCCCAGGATTCCCATGTGTTGTGGGTGGGACCCAGGGGGAGGTAATTGAATCATGGGGGCAAGTCTTTCCCATACTATTCTCATGATAGTGAATGAGTCTCATAAGGTCTGATGGGTTTACCAGGGGTTTCCGCTTTTGCTTCTTCTTTATTTTCTCTTGCCACTGCCACATAAGAAGTGCCTTTCTGTCACCCAGGCTGGAGTGCAGTGGCACGATCTTGGCTCACTGCCTCTCGGGTTCAAGTGATTCTCCTGCCTCAGCCTCCTGAGTAGCTGGGATTACAGGTGCACTCCACCACACCCAGTTCATTATTGTATTTTTAGTAGAGATGGGGTTTCACCATGTTAGTCAGGTTGGTCTCAAACTTCTGACCTCGTGATCCGCCCAACTTGACCTCCCAAAGTGTTGGGAATACAGGCATGAGCCACCATCCCCGAGAAAACCCTCACTTTAACAGAAGACACCCTGGGAAGTAAGGAATTCAATTTGCTTTGTAATCCCACCATTCAAGAGACAGTCTGAGTTTAGTTTTCTAAAATCTCAGTCCTACGATTACAAAACATAAAGGTTTCTTTCAAGGAAAATATAGAAGCTTTCAGGTCATTCAAACTCAGCTTGAGATGGGAATTTGACATCATGAGCTCATCCTTATCTCCCCCTACTTTTTCCAGTGCTATGAGGACCAGCCATCTCATATCATTATACTCTTCAATTTGACTACTATAAAGTATCAACTATTAATACATTGTCACCTAGTGACTTCCCTTCTATATGTATTTGATTAGGGGTATGCAAAGGTAATATTTTGCATATTTCTATTGCCACATCATGTCATGGATGAACAGTGCCCTCTTTACCATTGAAAATAGAGGCATTAGTACCTTTAGATCTAATCAGATTAGAGTAGCAATTCAACAAAACCCAGATCCTATTCAGAAAACATAATCCTTAATATTCCTTAATCCTTAATATTCAACAGATACCTGACTGATATAAATGTTGGTACCAGAAGTAGGAAACAGAATATATATATCTTTTTAACAGAATCAGTTATATGTATTCAATATATTGAATATATTATATATTATAATATATATTAATAACATAATATATTCAATATATTATTATATGTTGAATATATGATGTATATTCAACAAAAATACATTATGTTGGATATATATGATATAATATTATGTTGAATATTCTGATATATATAACATGACCAGTTTTATATATATACACCTATATTTATTATTTATAATCAATAATTATACATAAACAGAAACTGGTTCTGTTTCTGTGTTGAGTATATATTATTTTGGCTTGTACAATTGTGGGGAATTGCAAGGCCATTCTAAAATCTCTAAGGCTGGTTGTTGGGGAGGGCAGGCTAGAACTCTTGGTCATGAGTGGAAGCTGATCTCCACAGGCAGACTTTTTTCTTCTTTAGGGAAGCCTACATCTGGTTCCAAGGCCTTTCACCTGATTGACTTGGGTAAAGTCCCTTAGTTGCTCACTGATTATGAACTATAGTCACATTTACAAAATACCTTCACAGAAAGGTTAGGTAAGTGTTTATTGAGAAACTGTTTACCCTAACATAACACATAAACTGATCATCATAATCAAGTTTATTATTTCAAATACTGGTAAATGGAAAAAAATAATAAAGTATAAATCTTGCTATTTCCTTAATAACTGTATCACTGGGTATCCAAATAATAAATGAGGGAAATGTATAACAGAATCTAGAAATTTGGTGTTTCCAGCTCCATGGTGTCAGTCCATACATTGCCATATGAATTTTTCAGATCCAATTTGAAAAAGTATATCATCTAACAAATGAACAAGAAATGACAGAAGATAATATCATCATGTAGTCACCCCAGTGAGTTAATGGATCTAGGCATTGAGCATAAATAAAAATGAGAGAAAACTAGACATTATCTGTAGTTGACAAAAAACATACCACCATTTATAACCTTTCCAGAGGTTTGGACATGAGTCTCATCAGGCCTCTATACGCAGCTGCCAATTTGCTTAAAATACAGAGAGAGGAAAAAGGAACATTTTAAACCATACTATGCATATAGAATCCAGACTGTATAAAATTTTTCATATCAAACAGTCCAGGTTTATCAACAGATGAATTATAAAAAAACTAAAAAAATGGATGGGAGTCTGTATGCTAAAAATAATCATGAAAGCTATATCAATCTTTTTAAAGAACAAAACATACTGTTTAAATATGCACACTTGGGTGATACTCTGAAAAAACAGCTGTTTACATGGTAGATTATATTTTATAATTAAATGCTTTAGAATATCAACTACAACATTTTACATTTTCATGACTCTCTTAAGGGATCAGATTTTCTCATGTTTGGTCATAAGATCCATGTAAATTAGAATTTTTGCTACATGGATTCTTGATACTAGGAGGAAACACCAGCATGTAAGTTATTATCAGGAAATCTTATCATTTTTATATCTATTTCTTGGTATGTTTAACATCATTTCTTTTCTTTTTTCTTCTAATTAGCAGAAACATTCATCTTTGTGGAACTTGCTCTTTGTCTTCAAATATAACTGAAACTAGTACTCTCCATTCACAGTTTTGTGCCCATTTTGCAGGCTTGGCAAGTCAAGGTGTATAAACCCATGGCTACAGTAACTGATACAGAAAAGAGAAAGAGATTCACTTACTCAACAAATATTTGTGACAAAATTAGACCAATCAGAGTCCTTCCAAGGGCATTTTTCCACTAAAATAGAATGTCATTTTCCCACTGGCATTGATAGGCTATTAGGATGTGAGTCGGGTTCTGCCAGTAACCTTTTCACCAAGCATGTGGACAGAGAGTTTAAGCACAAGAGAAACATAGCCTTGACATTATTAATTTCATGAATTCAGCAGTGCCTAAAGGCATGGACGACAGACTTCCCAGTTATAGAAGCCAGCGGTATTATTACTTGTATCTAAAAGATTTTCAGTAGCATATTTAAGTATATTTGAAGGTTTCTAGGACATAAAACAATATGGAAACTATGGTTATCATAAGCTAAGACTACATCTTTGCTAAAGACTCTAAGGCATTAATTTTATGCAATGTGAGAGAATAGAATTGGAAGAAGATTTGAGAACATATCTTCATATGAAAGCCCAGATGCATTTTAAAAATGTGCTTTATTTGGTCAGAAATGTGTCCAGTAAGATGTTTATAGTCAATAACATTTCTTCAAATTCTACAAGTTGAATTAAACTTTGTATAATTCCCGTTACTCTGTGGCCCTGAAGGTTCCAGCCATAGATAGTTTGATTTCTCTTTGCCCGATGGACAACTAGATGGACGCATCTTACTGGCAGTTGAAAATGTAGAATTCAGGCCAAGGAATAAGTTTAAAGAAAGTTTGAGGAGAAAATTACATGTAATTATTTATCAAAAGATTATATTACAGTGCCTGGAACAAAGTGAGAACTACACTAATAATACAAGGGTGATTATGAGCCAATCAGAAGGAAGTCATTTGTAATTAGGAATTGAGAATCTTTAAATTTATATCTTAAAATTACTTCAAATTTTATTTGTTATATGGGTCTGTACTTTTGTTTACATAGTAACTATTTTAAAGTTAATATGTATAAGGCCTTAATCACTAGGATATATGAATATATGTGTGCATGCATATTTACATTTTTTACAAAAATTAGCAGGCTGGTAGTTTCTTTGAAGGTAGTTATTATTTCCTAAGCAAGTTGCAATTTCTCTGAGATTTAATATCCTTTTACATAACATTACTAAGTTGAATCATATCATTCCAGTTAGACATATCTAAGCATGCAAATGAATGCCCAAAGCTTGTATTTTAACTATGGAACGACATGTGCATGCTTGGTGAAATACTCTAAGCAAAAATCAATATAATATTGCCTCTTGTGAACACTGTTTGAGTGAAGGAAACAATTCATTGAACAATAAAAGCAATTGTATTTTGAAATATATATATAAATAATAAAAATATACTACATGATTTCTTTCACCACAAAGGACAGAGGATGCAAGTACAAAGTCTGGAAAATATATTTTGTATATAGTATAATGATACATTAAAAAACTGGCCAGCCTCAGTGTCTCACTCCTGTAATCCCAGCACTGTGGAAGGCTGAGGTGGGTGGATTGCTGGAGACTAGAAGTTCGAGACCAGCTTGGGCAACCTGGAGAAACATTGTCTCTACAAAAAATACAAATATTTGTTGAGAATGGTAGTGTGTGCCTGTAGTCCCAGCTACTTGGGAGCCTGAGACAGGAGGATCAATGGAGCCAGGGCAGATTGAGGCTTCAGTGAGCTGTGATTGTGCCACTCTACTAGGTAGAGAATGGGTGATAGAGTGGGACCCTGTCTCCAAACAAAACAAAACAAAACAAAACAAAAGAAAAAGGAAAGAAAAGAAAGAAACCAATAAAGTCCCTGAGCCATTTCCTCTAACTAAAAGACATCATTTATCAAGAACTTGCTAAGGGTCAGGATTTTTTTTTTTTTTTAAAGATGGAGTGTGGCTTTTGTTGCCCAGGCTGGATTGCAATGGCAAAATTGTCTTACTGCAACCTCCACCTCCCAGTTTCAAGCGACTCTCCTGCCTCAGCCTCCCGAGTAGCTGGGATTATAGCCACCATGCCCAGCTTATTTTTTGTACTTTTTAGTAGAGGCGGGGTTTCACCATGTTGGCCAGGCTGGTCTCAAACTCCTGAACTCAGCTAATCCACCCGTCTTGGCCTCTCAAAGTGCTGGGATTACAGGCGAGGCATGAGGACCGTGCCCAGCCAGAACAGGATTTTTAAACACCATGATTTTAACAACAACCTGACTTGTTGGGTAGGAGTCCCCCCATCTTGCAGAGTAAAAAAATGGGGTTCTAAAAGACCAATATACTTCTCCAGGATCAAATAACTTTGAGGGGATTGAATCAATATTCAGAACCAGATATGTTTGTTTCAGAGTCCTACAAACTTCCATTATGTCAAATTTTCTCATTATGGTAATAACAATCTTAAAAATATAATGCTGATAGTAACAATAGTACTAACAATTTAAGTAGTACCAAATACTGTCCAAAATGCTTTTATACATTGTGCCATTTATTATTTATAGCATTTCTACAAGGAAGGCAGTACTAACTGTGCCATTTAGCAGATGAGCACACTGAAGGAACTTACCCCAAATCATACAATGGCAGGACCTGTTCCACTGCCTGTCTAAACAAATCATATTAGCTCTCAGATAGCAAAGAAAATAAAATCAACCATTTCAGTGTTTAGTGGAATCCATCAGAAAACATTCGTTGAAGCTTCAAATGTGTCTTTTCTTATTTAGCTTAAAATTACTTACCAAATATAGTTCTTGTTATGAATATTGTATTGCCATGCTATATATGTAAATATGTCTAAAATTTTATTTTAAAAGCCTCTATAAAGAAGACATCTCAAATTTGCTAAGTAGTTAAAAGAAAGGTAAAATATGTTTAAAGTTTATGATAAAACTAACCCTGCTAGCTTATTTTATTTATGAGAGTTTATTCTCAAGCATTATCTCACCGAAGCAATGCGTTCAGAATTTTAAATTTTGCATTGTAAATTACAGGATTTGATTTTAAAAGGACAACAAAAATATTTACACATTTTAAAAAATATTACTTTGTTAAATCTATAGTACTCCTTTTTAGAATATCGGAACAGCTATAATTCATAAGAAAGGTGAAAAATAAATATTGATAAGGCACTTAGTAATATATAAAACTATGATAGTTCCAGAAGGGCTGCTTTGCAAGCACTCTAATACATGGAAAATTTCCAAGAAGTGTTCCGAAGTCTAATAATTATCATCCCAGATGCCGGATTGTGTCTGCGTGGGATGAGCTGAATGTGCTGTCACATCCGACAGAGTTGCCAATCTTAAACCAACTGTGACTACTCTGTACATTTCTCTCTCTGGGGCATTAAAAAAATCTTAATTAGCTTTTGTTTCCAAGCAGGGCATCATTTTTCCTGATGTTACTTTCATTTTCCTAGGATTATTACAATCAAATTGACCTTGACATTTCATCTACTACAATAAGTGCATATATTTATGCAATATCTAAATTCAAGTTATTCAGATAAAATCAGAGGTTTATTAAAAACACAAATGTCCCTTTAATATTGACGCATAAGTTTGTAATATGCAATTTGGAATCATGTTTATATATAGTACACATGTATCAAAAAACTAACCTACTATTGGAGACTTGTTGATGACCTAAAAATGTTAATAATACAAACAGAAGAAAAGGTGTATATGATGTTATGAACCTATATTGATGATATGATCCATGCATAAATGCACATTTCCAGAATGGAAAAAAATGCTTAAATAAAGTATATGTTCTAATTAGTTTAGAGAAAATTGAGAAAAGCTATAGTATAATATATTCTAAAGTTCTTTGAGTTCCCAAGAGGGAAAACATTATACTAGTATAACATATTCAGATATTGTTCAGAGCCTGGTATTTTTGAATAATTTAACCTAAACGCATTTTCATTATAAAGTGCAAGTTATTTGAAATTTGTCACACAACTAACTTCAATTTGAGTATGTATCTTCACTGAGAGTTCAATATCAGGTAAAACACCTTACAACAATTGAAAGGGAAGGACCAATTGTCATTTACCTTTATAGATATTAATAGTGTGTTTAACAAGTAACAATATGCATCCTACATTTAGCAAAGATGCTGCTTACTAATGACATCTCATTGCTTCACACAGCAGGGGCACTCATTCTATTTGGGCATAACGACTGAGCTAACATCCGTTTTTAAGAATGTATGTTATCATCATTCATTACAGTACTACACTGAAGCTTCTCTGGGAGGCAATAAAGAACAAAATGTATATTTTTAAAAACCCTCATTTTCCCCCTAAATGCTTGAATTAAGCTGCAGTCTTTGGTGTTCAGAGAGTTGAGTTATGTCCTACAGCAATGCTTCTTTCAGAGTACATCATGCCTGCAGATTGGGCTCTGATTAGCCTCTGAGTTTTTTAATACAGTCTATTGATTTTCTGCTACTGTAGCTGCCGTTGGATTTTGTGTGCTGGCACAGGGGTTCTGTCTTTTGCATAAGAGAATGATGAATGGTTGTCTGTGAGGCTCCAAGCACATACTTATTTCCTGTTCAATAAGGACACCCGTCAATATCATTTAAGCAAAGAAAAACACTGAGACAACCCCGCATGCCTATGAAACAATTTGGATTTTCTTCATATTCATTGTGAATTCTAACTGAGCTATGCACATTCCATTCTCCAGAAAACTGGAAAGTGCATTCAGTACTCTTAAATTCCTTTACCTTTAAGGTGGGGAAAAAATAAACTTTGTTTTTAAAGGTAAAAAAATGCATTTTAATGAAATTATACTAGGAAAGCAATTTCATTTTTTATTAGCCACAACACTGATTTAAAATGCAGACTAGCACTAAGTAATAAACCAATATGCTGAACTCATTTAAAAAAATCTCATTTTAAATGAATGCACAAAATTATAATCGTGGGGAACTTCCTTACTTTTACACTATAAAAAGTTAATTTCTATGCTGACACTGAATTTTTTTTTTTTTTTTTCAGTAAAGATACCAGATTGTCTTAGATCAGGTTCACTACAAGCAGAGTTTCAGAAATGCATTTTTGTGCAAGTGATGTATTGAAGTGGTTTGGGATGACACCTGTAAAAACTGAGGGGAAAAAAAAATAGGTGAGGGGAAAGTTAAGCACAGGTGGAGGTGCAGGTAAAGTGTGGCCCCAGTCTCATATTCCAGAGAATCCAGGAGTGGAAATGGTACCACTCAACTGTCCCATCTGGAAGCAAGGGACCAGTCTTTTTCTCACGGTTGGCAGTAAGTCATTAAGGCTGCCTGCAAAGTGGAAGAGAAGCACTGTTTCCCCAATATTTCTGTGCTGGACAGTTCCCATCAGCCAAGGGCAATACTCAGGGGAAGGGACAGCTGTGGGCTGCAAGCAGCCAGCACTTAGCAGCTGAGAAATGGGTAGATCCATTCTCAGGAGAATCTGGGAAAGGCAGCAACAGTGCTTGCTCTGCAGATCAAATTCAGAGCCAACATTCTGGTCTGGCTTGTTCCCACACAGAAGCAAAAGACTGAACAGAGCATCCATTCAGTTTAAAGTGGGGACCTGCAGAATTGACGTACAGTCTGCTTACCAAAGTAAGGAGCGATTTGAAGTTGTGGTTTAACATGTAAACTGACCAGCAAAAGCAAGAATTTGTTTTTCACAATTTATAGATAAAAAAATCACAGGGTATTTTGCATTAATTGAATCCACATTTTTATACCTGTTTCAATTGTTTTGGTAATTTGAATATTCAGTACACTGCAAATATGAAATAATATAATTGCTATATTCCTGTTATTAATTTTTACTTTTCTAAAGAACTTCCTTAAAATATATTGCAGTGCTGTTTAATTGTTCTACAGGAAACAAGAATACAAAATAATCCACTTCTATTATTCTCAATTTCATTTAGGAGATGAAAAAGTGAATAAAAAAAAAAGTAACAAGTATGACAGTAACTGAAAGGTAATTACATTTTTTTTAGAAATTTACAAAATTCTTCAGAAAACAATGAGTTTATAGCTTTGAAAGTTGGAACTATCATTCTATAATATCACAGTCCTGAAATGGGACATGAATCTGGGTTATCCCACACACAAAATCATCGTCAAAATAAAACTAAATTATATTCTAAGGAAGAGGTAGGTACCTACTTCTAAATCAATCGAGGTATTGTGTTTAGAATGCATATGTATTTATTTGGAGGTATTATTTTGTTTCATGGATAGCTTGTTTTTTTTCTGAAAACCTAACCCTATGTCATTATTTTCCTCTATAACTAGAATTTTTAGTTTGCTTTTATTTATGGCTATAAAGTATTTGGTGTTTCTCTTTGTTCAACCTCTCAAATTACTAGAGGAAGTCTTTTACATATGGTATTTTAAAATGTTATTGATGTCAAATACCAGAATACTAAATTGCTGGTTATTTTATATGACAGATTCTGAAATGATTTCAAGTCATAACAGGTTTGTGGATAATCCTATGCTTTTAACCTTTTATTCAAGCAGATGACTGAAGTATATAAATTAACATCAGTCTTGTTTTGGCTTCTTGGTATTAATGCTACACAGGAATCTCTAGTATTGATTATGAGTCGTATGAAGTTAGACTGATATGCTTCCTTCCATCTTCTTTCCAAAAATGAATTATGCCAGAAATCCAAGGTTAATGAAGCAAACTCATTATAATACACCTCTTCTGGGCATTCCTTTCACATTAGTTAAGTAATTGAAGAAATTAGACAGGTGGAAGTAGACAACGTGATACAGGCATACACATTCTTAGGTCGAGTACATGTGAAATTACGAGTAGGTTAGGAGAAAAAGTTCCTATTATGGTCGTATCAGCCTACCCAATGCAACAATCCTTACAACCTAAAACGAATCTTACAGTAACACCAAGAATTTGTTAATCCAAAATTCAATTTCAATTCCTATTGAAATAGAAATATCAATGTCTGCTGAATGGACCATCAAATCTTGCAAACTTAAATATGGTAGAGTATTAACTGGTCAAGCTTACTCCTTGTCAGTTAGTAGAACCATATTGTCAGAATAGTATACTGTGTTTTGTGAATTCTTAAAGGATCAATGCAAACTTCACAGAAAAGTAATGTTCATCCGTTGCTAATTAAGATACACTGTCCTTGTGTAACTTGGAAGTAATTTAGCAATACTAATCAAGTTAACAAGGATTATACATACTCTGTTGTATATTGTAGAACATAGACTGAGATCACTTAATATAACAGCTGGGCAAGTTCCTTAAACTCAATCTGCCTTAGATATCTCATATTTAATATAAAGATAACAGTACACTCCACTTGGAGATAATAGATGTTAAACTCCTAGTACATAAAGAAGTGTACCTGACACATTGCTTTAATACCTAGCAACTCCATTTTTAGTAATAATCCTAAAAAATAATAAGGGTGTATACAAATGTTTTGCCATGAAGATTTTTAATGTAATATTATTTGTGATAGTGGAAAATATATGAATAAACTTCAGGTAATAACATTGAGGTTTGAAAGATTAAGTTATTAGGATGGAACTTTATATTGACATGGAAAATACTATCATGAAAATGCTTTAATGTATTAACATTATATCACTGAGATAAAATAGCATATGAAGTATTACTTTAATTTTATTAAAATTAAAAATGTATGCATACAGTTACATTAAACAATTCTGCTAAGTGTAAACACAAAGTTAAGTTGGATTCTTAGAATGGAAATGTATAGATAATCTTTTCATTTTAGCATATTAATTTTCAGGATGTTTTAAAAGAAATTACAATTTCTTTTTAAGAAACTAGTAAATTATTTTAAATTTCAAAAAAACTCTCAAAAATTATACAAAAGTCTCTAACCTACTAAGTGATCTTATAGAGTTTCATGTCTACATAGTACTAGTACCTTTTAAAATATATAAATGATGTATACCCAGTAACATTTGTGCTGCTTCTACATGAGGAAAATGCTTTCCACAGAAAGTCTTCTGCTTTCTAACTTAATACTGTAAAACTGTGCAGGAGATATTATCCTCATTATTAACTTAAGATAATAGTGATAAATTATTAACTGACTATACTTAGGTCTTGAGGCAATAAAAATACTACTCTTGTATTACATTCAGGAATCTAGAAAAACAGATACCTGATAAAGGCTTTAGCTGAGGCTAATAGAAATGGTTCCTATCATGTAGCCCACAATGTTCGTAACAATGGCCTTTTCTTAGCAGAATGAGCAATGATCTTCAAGAGTACTTCAACTATTTTTTAACTTATAGATACATATCTTCAATGATTAACTCATGAATTTTTCATTCACTTTGTGCAATACCATAAAAGAATATTGTTTTACAAGAAATAGTTTTATTGCCCATAGAAAAATTTTGTGATGTGTCCTAGAAGTAAGAATTCAAGCACACATTCATAATATTAGTAGAATAAATTGAAAAGGCAATTAATACTGCATGCAGTCAAAAGTGTACTGGCACCAGTTGTTTATAGAGAAGAAAACTTGCAGCACGCCTACAAGTTAATGGCAGAGAATATTATTAAAAGAGATTATTTCATCCTGGAAAACAGAAATAAAAAAGAAATCCATTTGTAAGAAATGTAATGAAGTTTACCAGAATGCTGTATCAGAAAGGTAACTGGTTGACACAATTAGCTCTTATATAATATAAAGCAAGGCTTATAAAAATCTCAGATTCATCCATTATTTCATTCATTCATTCATTTATTCATTCATTCATTCATTTACTTATTTATAGTAGACTATTTTCAGATTAAAAAAAAATAGCTCAAAGTTGGCTAGAACCAAAGAACTTATAACATGTCACCAGGAGTTGCTACTAACTCTTCAGCATACAGATCTGGACAGCTAATAAAGAGCACCTATGGTGCAGTTTCCTTAAAAATGAAATTGGATAAAGTCCAAAAAAGGAGCAGGGGGAAGTGAAACCAAACTTCCAATGCCTACTGATTCATTTAAAGGGAAATTTTGTTCTGTCGAAGATGCAAATATCCGGTAATTTCTTGAAGTTTAAAATGTTTTATGTTCTTAGTTTCCTCCATCCCAAATTCTGACTATGTTTGTCTAGCTGACAAATGCACACAGTACATTCAGACGCCAAATACCTGGAAGCACATGTCAGACGTGATTATCACCAGCCTATGCTACATGCCAATTTATCCCACAGGGGCTCTGGGATTATGTACATATTGTTAGCCTCCAGTGCCAACAAATCATGTATAGCACACAAATAAAAGTGAAGCACTCCCAAGAACACATTTCAATATAAGATTTTGTTTTTAGTTGATATACCTTATATTTTGGAAATAGGTTTATATTTATCTAACAAAAAAATTAAAAAATAAGAAGCATGTATCTCATAATATAGCATTCTGGGACTAATTCCCAGAAATTACATTACAAAACTGAAAATCTGTTTAAAAACTGTATTTTCCAGACAGTCAAATGGGCAAAATATCAATTTGTTATTCATTCACTCAATAAATTTCAGAACAGGAACATCACTAACCATCTTTTAATGATTATCATCTAATATTTTAGTACCTACTTACTGCTCTTCTACTGAAACAGGTGCCTTCCTTCACACAAGTACACACAACTGGAAGAACCCTTTTCTGCATTAAGTCCTTCTTTTAATGAATAAATAATTCCTGAACTTTTTATTCTTCATGAAGTTTTTCTTCAATTGAATAATATGATGAATATTTTCCTATTACCACTTACCTTAGTTTTCAAAACTCATATTTCACATTTTGCTAAACTTTTAAATTATGTAAATATAATGGGTTTCACTTTATGGATTTACATTTTTGGTAGTTAAACCCCTAAGTTATCAACATATTTGTAAATAATCATTTATTAAAATTTACATTTTATTTTGTAGGGTCTAAAATCAAGATGGTTGACATGGAAATAAAATAGTAGATTTTTCTGAAATATTTACAACAATCTTTACTCAATTTACTTGAACATCAAGAAATTTAACAAGGAAGTGCTAAACTTAAAAGTATCAGAGAAAGTAAAGTGAAAGGAATCAAACCATCAGTTAGCAATCCCGCTGTCATCTTATTATTATTGATTTTCCATTCTATCAAGTTAAATTTCTATCCTCACATTTCATGTAGCTCTAAGTTATTTATTTAACATATATTAGCATCACATTCTTTATCTGTTAAATGGATTATGTAATAGGGTTGCTAGAAGACTAAATTAGACAAGCTATGTGAAACAGCAAGCATATTGTAGACTTTAATTAATGCTAGTCAGCATTTTTTTTTTATTTCCTCTTCTTTATATCAGCCCTATATCCCGTATCCCCCTCCCTGAAACATACGACCCTACATGCAATTTTATAAAGTTTACTTGTTTAAAGTGTAGATTTGTGGACTCTTCTGCAGATTCGTTTTCCTGGGTATTAGTCAGTGGTGCTACTGATGAATACACAGCCATATTACAATCGTATTTTAAAATATTTATTTTTTTAATTTATGTAATTCCAATTTATTTTGAAATATATAATTCACGTGTGTGTGTGTCTGTGTGTGGGTGTGTGTGCGTGCATGCCCCTGCTTACCTTGTGACTAGCTGCAAACAACCAGATGGGCTTTGTCTGAACGTAAACAACTCCAAATGCATCTCTCTCCATGGCTTGAGAGTTCTTAGCACCTGTGGGAAATGACACATTCAGCAGATAATAGACAAAGTTCTTACTCTATATCTAGTGACGTTAAATGTATCTGTATGTGAAATTGAGCTATCAAAACTATGGTACAACTATAAAAGGCAGCCCATATTTTCAAAACTACAATAATGTCCTCTTTCTTTAGACAAAAGCCAATATGTAAACAATGTCATATCAGTCAATTAAAAGAAAAAACAATAATTATACAATTTCAACTCTTTTCCAGTGTCACATTTTCTCCCAAGATAAGTACAACAGGCACATAAAAATAGGGTCAACATTATTACCTTCCTGACTCTGGAGAATTATTTAAACTCCTCAGGGTCCCAGTTTCCTATTCTGCAGTTTGTAATAACACAATAGCATGCTTGGTTTTATGATTATTAAATGAAATAATGTTTTATTACTTAGAAGACTACCAATATGCAATACATGTTAAATATCAGTAAGGGGAAAATATAAAAATAACATGAATAAAATAACCTAGTATCATGAAGTTAAACAATATAACATAGCTGTATGATTATTATAAAGTCACTAAAATGTGGTTTTGAAAACGGCTGCTAAAATTTCCATCTGTCTATTTTTTGTTTTCTTAAATATTGAAACTGTAGCCAGAAATTGTAAGAAGCAGTTTTGTTTGATTATAGGCTATGTCATATACATACATACATACATATATATATATATATAAAAGGTTGCTTGACTTCTCATTCAGAATGACAAAAATTTACCTGCTGAGATCCTAAGGAAAATGTTGAGCCCCTTGATCATAAGATATATCCTTGATCATAAGATATATCTGAGAGCCCATGAAGCAGCCTGGTTTTCTCTTTTGTTGGAAACTCAGGCACTTGGTTTGGGGTTTGCAGCAAAACACCTTGGACAAAAGGTGTGCTACATAGTAAAATAAAAGTTATAACACTTACTCTTTACCAAGGCTTTCCTATGTGTCCATCTGCCTTCTTGAATATTTCACCCAACTTAATGTTTATGAGTTCTGTTATAATTTCCTATTTTACAAGTGAGAGAACTAAGCTAAATTAGCTTGGTAAAGGGTAAACTGTCATTAAGAGATTGTATTAGACTGCTCTCAGGCTGCTGATAAAGACATACTCGAGACTGGTCAATTTACAAAAGAGGTTAATACACTTAGAGTTCCACATGGCTGGGAGGCCTCCCTATCATGGCAGAAGGCAGGGAGGAACAAGTCACATCTTACATGGATGGTAGGAGGCAAAGAGAGAGAAAGCTAGTGCAGGGAAACTCCTCTTTAGTAAACGATCAGATCTCATGAGACTTATTCACTATCAGGTGAACAGAATGGGAAAGACTTCCCCATGACTCAGCTATCTCCCACTGGGTCCCTTCCACAACACATGAGAATTCAAGATCAGATTTGGTTGGAGACACGGCCAAGTCATATTATTCCACCTCTGGCCCCTCCCAAATCTCATGTCCTCACATTTCAAAACCAATCATGCCTTCCCAACAGTCTCCCAAAGTCTCAACTAATTTCAGCATTAACTCAAAAGTCCACAATCCAAAGTTTCATCGAAGACAAGGCAAGTCCCTTTCATCTATGAGCCTGTAAAATCAGAAGAAAGTTAGTTACTTCCTAGATACAATGGGGTACAGTGATTATATAAATACAGCTAATCAGAATGGGATAAATTGGCAAAACAAAGGGGCTAAAGGCCACACGAAAGTCTGAAATCCAGCAGGGCAGTCAAATCTTAAAGATGCGAAATGATCTCATTTAACTCTGTGTCTCATATCCAGGTCATGCTGATGCAAGAGGTCAGTTCCCATGATCTTGGGCAGCTCTGCCCTTGTGGCTTTTTAGAGTACAGCCTCCCTCCCGGCTGCTTTCACAGACTGACATCCAGTGTCTGCAGCTTCTACAGGCGCACAGTGCAAGCTTTCAGTGGATCTACCATTCTGGGGTCTGGAGGACAGTGGCCTTCTCACAGATCCACTAGGTGGTGTTCCAGTGGGGACTCTGTGTGGGGGCTCCCACCCAACATTTCCCTTCTGCACTGCCCTAGTAGAGGTTCTCCATAATAGCCCTGTCCCTGCAGCAAAATTCTGCTGGGCATCCAGTTGTTTCCATGCATTTTCTGAAATCTAGGCAGAGGTTCCCAAACTTCAGTTCTTGAGTTTGCTGTACCTGCAGGTTCAACACCATGTGGGAGGTGCCAAGGCTTGGGGTTTCCAACCCCTGAAGCAACAGCTTGAACTGTACCTTGGCTCTTTTTAGTCATTGCTGGAGCTGCTGGGATGCAGGGTGCCAAGTCCCCAGACTGCACACAGCAGAGGGACACTGGGCCTGGCCCACAAAACCAATTTTTCCTCCTAAACCTCTGGGTCTTTGATGAGAGGGGCTACCATAAAGGTCTCCGACATGCCCTGGAGACATTTTCCCCACTGTCTTGGTGATTCGGCTTCTCATTACTTAGGCAAATTTCTGCAGATGGCTTGAATTTCTCTTCAGAAAATTGGATTTTCTTTTCTATCGCATTGGCAGGCTGCAAATTTTCTAAACTTTTATGCTCTGTTCCCTTTTAAAACTGAATGTCTTTAACAGCACCCAAGTCACCTCTTTAATGCTTTGCTGCTTAGAACTTTCTTCCACCAGCTACCCTAAATAATCTCTCTCAAGTTCAAAGTTCCGTAAATCTCTAGGGCAGGGGCAAAATGCCACTAGCCTCTTTGCTAAAACATAGAAAGAGTCACCTTTGCTACAGTTCCCAACAAGTTTCTTATCTCCATCTGAGACCATCTCAGGCTGGATTTAATTGTTCATATCACTATCAGCATTTTTGGCAAAGCCATTTAACAAGTGTCTAAGAAGTTCCAAACTTTCCCACATTTTTCTATCTTCTTTTGGACTCTGCAAACCATTCCAACCTCTGTCTGTTATCCAGTTCCAAAGTTGCTTCCAAATTTTTGGGTATCTTTTCATCAGCACCCACTCCTGGTACCAGTTTACTGTATTAGTCTGTTCTCATGCTTCTGCTAAAGATATACCTGAGACTCTACAATTTACAAAAGAAAGAGGTTTAATGGACTTACAATTCCACATGGCTTGGGAGGCCTCACAATCATGGTGGAAGGCAGGGAAGAGCAAGTCATGTCTTACATGGATGGCAGCAGGCAAAGAGAGAGCAACCTCATGCAGGGGAACCCTTCTCTATAAAATGATCAGATCTTGTGAGACGTATTCACTATCAGGAGAACAGCACAGGAAAGACATCCTCCATGATTAAATTATCTCCCACCAGGTTCTTCCTACAATACACGGGAATTCAAGATAAGATTGGGGTAGAGACATAGCAAAACCATATCAGAGATCAAGTCTAGAATGGGAACAAATCTGGTTAATTCTAAGTCTGTCTCATCCACCACTTCATAGCCTAATTGCTCACTCTCTGCTAACTTTAATATCATACTAGTTTTCTATACATCAGATAATAGTCTTATTTATCAATCACAGTAGTCCAATTATTTTCATATAAACATTATATTCTTTATTCTCTATTTTCCTAGTCAACTTTATTTACATATCTAATATGTATTCTTAATTTGGTTTTTAATTTTGCTTTTTAGGTGTGGATTCTTTATGAGGGTATTTATTACCACATAATACATAATCTCTATGAAACAGCTCATTCAAACACATTTAAACAACTACATGGTAACATTTCTCAGACTCAAAAACATTTATAGCATAATAGAGACCTGTTAATCCTTAACCTGAGAACACTATTTCGTGTTGAACATGTAAGCACTTTCAGCAAGGTTGTTTCAGAGGAAGCGATTTTTTTGTTGTTGTTGTTGGAGACGGAATCTCACTCTGTCGCCCAGGCTGGAGTGCAGTGGCACAATCTGGCTCACTACAAACTCCATCTCCCAGGTTCAAATGATTCTCCTGCCTCAACCTCCCCAGTAGCTGGGATTACAGGCATGCATCACCACACCCAGCTAGTTTTGTATTTGTAATTAGAAAGTTTCTATAATAACATATAATAATTATTTTATGATAACATCCAAAAGCAAAATATTCTGAACATATTATAGAAAATTATCTTTATTTTTTTTTTCCATAGACACAAGGTCTCATTGTTTCCCCAGGTGGTCTCGAACTCTGGGCTCAAGTAATTCTCTTGCCTTGGCCTCCCAAAGTGTTGGGATTACAGGCATGAACCACTATGTCAGCTCAGAAAATTATCTTATCTTGGATATTAGTCAATTGTAGAATCAGAAAATAAATAAAGTAATTTCAATTATTTCTTGAAGTTGCTTCTCTAGAATTAAAACTGCCTGACTCTAAGGAAACAAAACAAAATTTTTTGTGCCCTTACTCTATTATCCTTCATTCACTAATGCAGTACTTACTGAGTGTCTACTTATGTTTGGCACTGTTAACCCACATTTTCTCAGTATATTTAATAATCAGAAAAATATATTGGGCTCAATTAGAGACAGAAACAAACTAAAGCAAATTCAACATTGTTATAGGTTCAAGTTGTTAATGATTATTCTATGACAATTTTAAAATACATTCAAATGGCACTTGCTGAATTATTATGGTTTGTGTGAGGATTACTCCAAATAGCCCTTTGTGTTCTATGTTTATAAGGTCAGTGATTGGAACCCAAAATTAAGAAGGACAATGTCTACATGATATTATAGTGCACCAAATATTAATACTGCCTATTACTAATAAACAATCTTCATTTTTCTAAACAGCAGCTGTTTATGAGTAAATGTTGCATTCTGAAAAATAAAAATAGAAATAGTAATTGCCAGTAGCTAATTGCTGAATAAAACAGTTAAAACTCTGATTAGATGTTGAGAAAGAAAAATTTATGTTTCACCCTACCAGATGTTAATTTATCACCCTAGTATTAGATTCAATATTGGACACGGTAAAAGATAAAGAATTACAAAACAAATTTTAAATGAATTCAACAAATTAAATATCTTTGTAAGAACATGATAAGTTATTTTATATAATTTGATTTGAAGAGATAGTATTTATTTTGTCACACAACTGCTATATACAATTGCTAAAGAAACAAATTATATACCAATGATTATTCTACAACTCATTCTGGATGTTTGGAACATCAAGAGGATTAAAATGTTTTCACATGTATGTATTCTACCTCTCAAAACATAGTGAAACTGTACGTTCATTGAAGCCACAAGTAATATATAACGCTGTACTATTTATACACTAGCTACTCCTACCCTCACACCATTTTCTGGCTTATCACTAAATCCTCATTGACCTACATTTTTCCTACTTTAAAGTATTAGATGTTACATCAGTTAACTGTAGTAATTATTTCTCTGCTTATCTATGTTGACATGGAATTTGACCACATTAAGTTATAAGAATGGCAAGAGGCAAATCGAATGACCCTGGAGGCCCCATTTCTCCGCTTTTGATAACTAACAAGAAGCCCTTTAGCAGATCTACAGCCACTCACTGAAGAGCTGGCAGATACCAGAGGGTGAGATCTGGAGATTCAGCACTTTTTTTTTTATTATTTTTTTTTTTAAACAAGACCTTGATAAAGACTTTGACAAGTTCTAGTTTTTTCACCTTTGTTGTGACATTTTCTGCCTGTCATTTCCTTTATTAGGATGTTTCTTCCCCAAAAGCTCTTTCTGTGGAACATCCAGTACAGCCATAGCTGGTTTAAGTCAATCTGGTCTAATGAGACCCCATAGATAACACACGCCCTGATACTTTCTTACTCGTAAGTTTTCCCTCAACATGCCCTATTTTCCATTTACCCATATTGGAATAGTAGGAAGTTAGGTGTGTACCTGTGCCTTATTTGCATGACAATGGATGTGGAGGCCTATTGCTATAAATTTAATATGATAAAACACCTCTCCTCACTTAAATGGTAAAGGCAAAGGGGACAAAGCCCTGAATAGCTAATATCTGCATGTATGTCTTTTGGAGAGTTCCAGGATAGGTAGGAATGGGAGAATAAAGTACACCTCTATGAATTTCTTCAAAATGCTGTAATAGCACTTTATTGAGAATATACTAAGAACCCTTTGGAATCACTGATTTAATGTCTTTAAACTAGAAAAGTAGCACTGAAAATTTAAACAACTGTAAATCCCAATAATTCAAGACAGAATGTTAATATGCTAGCACAGATCCTGTAAGATTCTTTCTACATTTGTTTTGTTTTGAGATGGATTTTCGCTCTTGTTGTTCAGACTGGAGGGCAATGGTGTGATCTCAGCTCACTGCAACCTCTATCTCCCAGGTTCAAGTGATTCACCTCAGCCTCCCAAGTAGCTGGGATTACACGCACTCATCACCATGCCCAGATAAATTTTGTATTTTTAGTAGAAACAAGACTTCACCATGTTGACCAGGCTAGTCTCGAACTCCTGACCTCCAGTGATCCACCTGCTTCGGCCTCCCAAAGTGCTGAGATTACAGGCACGAGTCACCGCGCCTGGCCTCAATAAATATATCATAAACATGATTCTCCTCTTATCATAAACATTATCACAGAGAGTACACCTAGCATAGGGGTCATTCATTTCTCAAAAATGTTAGCACAGTCTAGCAAAGACATATATAATAACTGGCATTTTATGTTATAGAATAATCAACAAAGTATCTCACTTTGTCTCTTATTCCTCATATCGCTTATTTAAATGAACCATATTTGAGAACAAAATGGATTGATTTTAAAGGTTCCTATAACTATCTCTTAGATGAGCATTTACACAAGAAGACAGAGATTAATTTAGTTCCCCAAAGAAGAGAAGTACTTTTTTTTAAATTGCTAGAGTCTCTTTTGAGACAAAAGGCCACTGTACAACTAAACTGCTATAGAAATTTGACAAAGGAGTTCACATTGTTATGTAATCATCTCTTGAAGTGATTTTCAACATATCACATTTCCTTCTAGTATAGAAATTAAATAATTCTACCCATCAATTTAGGTGACTATTTCAGCTAGAAACTCAAGTGTATATATAAGCTATTTGCTGATTCTCTTTCAAAGGCAGTGATTAAATTCAAATTCTATAATAGGACATTCAGAGGCCTCCAAGACCTGGTCCCATTGTCACTCCCATTTATGTTCTTCAGGACAATTACATATGAAATGTGTTCAATTATTTCAATACTGCTATGCTTTTGCTCAGATTTTGCTGCTTTTGGGAATGCCTTGTTTCTTTTTCCTATAACTTTCTCTGGCCAACAATGATCTACCCGGCATCCAAGACCCAGGGCAAAAGCTGTCTCTTCTCTGAAGCTTCCACTGAGCTCTTCTGACTCATCCCTGCACTTCATATGCTGAAAGAGAGTTTCCCAAATTCCACCTTCTATGACAGATGTTAAGGCTTATATTTCATTCCCTTTACTTGATTGGTAGTATTTGGGTGTCATATATCAGCACCTCACAGCATCAACTTCAACACTTTATATGTAGTGCTGCTAATCCTTATTTACTCAATTGAATGTATTTAATCATTAGATGGCAAGTTACTTGAGTGATTGCTATGATTCTAAAATTTTAAGTAAAATACACGTAATAATCGGATGACTATATTCAAAATATGAGACCAATTTTATTCCTTTTATTCAATGGGGTTTTTTATTAATAAAATGAAACCATAAAAAAACTGGCAATTCTGTTGCTTTGTTAAAAACAATGGCATTATTTTTCTATGGATAATTTGAATATCACAAACAAATAAAATCCAGATGTTATCCCCAAATCTCATTTTAATCTCTTCTCCTTTCAGAACATCCTGGGATTAGGGTCTCTTCCACTGTCATTTCCTGGTATACTTAACAAAAAATCCCCATAAACACGAACATTTCCAGGAGAGTATCAGTTTCAAAGCCAATACATTTGAATCCAGGGATAGTGTGAAAATGAGGTATAAAACACAGAGTGATCACGTCTGGTCTTGTTTCCTCTCTCTGCTAATTCTATGATTTGGGCAGATTACTTACCCTGGTTCAACTGCAGCTTGCTCATCAAAAATGAGGGGAAAGAATCCTGCTGCATAGGGTTATTGTGAGAATGAAAATAGAATACAAGTGATCAAAATACGTGAGCATAGTTATATTATTTATTCTTCATTTTTATAGGTCTTCTTCGCTATCTTCTAAAAGACAAACACTGGCAGAACTAAAGTCTGACTTTCTCTAACTGATGACAACCTTTAGTCTAGTCATGTTTCAGGCAGATAAACATACTTTTAGCTTACAACCTTTTCTTCAATTGAAAATTTATTTATTAAGTTAGAAAGTTTTCTTTTGGAAAATAATATGTTAAAAAAAGAAAAAAATATGAGCAACCGTGCTTGTCCTATACTTTATTCCAGCATCCGTTGGTTCACTTTTCTCACCTCCTAGGAAGTTAATGAGTTTCACACAGGGTCAGAAGGAGTGATAAAACACAAAGGAACATTTTCTCTAATTCTATTATTTGCGTAAGAATTCTTCTACAGTGCATGCCAGAAATAAAATAATTAGGCGTATGCTTGTCTGCAATCTAGGGGATAATGTAAATGTGTTATTTAGCATAGAGGTAATGGCAAACTGAAGCTTTCCAATTATATAAAAAATGCTGACATATCAATTCTGTTGCCTCATACATATCATTAGATTTGTGCTTGACTGAATAGCATGAAGGCATCTTCATATGTCTTGAGAAACACACCTTCAATTAATGGCACTACACACAATCTATTCAAGAGTTTTCTTGAGACTTAATAATGATTTTTTATGGGTTTTTTGGTAAATGATGCTATAAATGAACTCAGACCAGAGCAATTACTAAACAGAGGAAAACATGAATCTGTCCTTTCTTAGGATTATGACATAAAAAATTAAATGATGTTCTAATCATTTAGTTAGTCTCCCTGACTAGGGCCTATAACTTAAAAAGTTTTCTACGTAGAAAATGTGCTTCCCAGTACTTTACTCTTTAAGTCTCCTTAATAATTTTTCATGAATTTCTGTCTTTTGTCCTGTGTTCCACAGATTTTTCTACTAATGCTAATTTTGCAGTCACATTTATAAAAATTTCAAATTCTCTATTTTTACTTTAATCAGTAAACACAAAAAGTTATTCCTGCACCTTTGAAATCAAGAGGGATACTCTGAAAGTAAAGAAAATCTTTCTTATGCATGTACTCTTACTCCCTCGAGCTTGCGCTTGCCCTTCTTCTTCCTTTCTCTCCCTCTCTCTCCCCTCTCTTGCTCTCACTTTAGCTCTTACTCTCTGTATCTCTCATTAATGCTTCTAAATCATCAATAGAGCTTCTGAGACCAAGTGATTCTTCTATGTTAGGGATATGACTGGCAAGGAATGGGGAAGGGAGGATATAAGGGTGCAAACCTACAATCAGATTAAATCAGGGCTTTCCTGTTACTAGACTGATATAAGAAACTTCACTGTGGCCAAGTTACAGAAATCAGGCACAACATTTAAAACAAGTCAATATTTCTTTTTAAAGAATTAATGCAGAGCCAAATTTCTTTAGCTTTTTAAAAAATTAAAGTATTTTTTGAATGGAAACTTCAACTGGTTGAAATGTAGAAGGATCAGACAATTGATATTTTATATTTTTTTCTTGCAGAATATGAACTTGTTTTACTTTGGCAAAATGAATACAAAGATTAATATTCCTTGTCAATATAGAACCAAAATCTGCTATGTTATCAGTATTAACCAAGAACAGTAAGTTAGACTTTAGTTCTAAATTCAGTAGAATAAATCGTGTTACATCTTTAAGAAGTAGAACTTGTAAGGTTAAGATTTCTTTATAAATTTTTTCATACTGTGTTGGTTAAAATAAGATCATCTCTTTCCCTTTTATTTTCTTTTTCCTTTTCAATAATGATGAATTCCTTTTTCTTTCCTTTTCCTTTTTTTTTTTTTTTTGTTTGTTTGTTTGTTTGAGATGGAGTCTCGCTCTGCTGCCCAGGCTGGAGTGCAGTGGTGCCACCTGGGCTCACTGAAAGCTCCACCTCCTGGGTTCATGCCATTCTCCTGCCTCAGCCTCCCGAGTAGCTGGGACTACAGGTGCCGGCCACCACGCCCGGCTAATTGTTTGTATTTTTAGTACAGACGGGGTTTCACTGTGTTAGCCAGGATGGTCTCCATCTCCTGACCTCGTGATCCATCTGCCTTGGCCTCCCAAAGTGCTAGGATTACAAGCGTGAGCCACACGCCCGCCAAATTCCTTTCTCTAAATGACTTAAGTTAAAAGAATTTCCTAGATAGTCTATGAAGTAATGCTCAAACAACTTGCAAATTTCACTAATTGCTAAACCATGACATAAACATCAGATAGAAAACATTTATATAATTATGCTCACACACATCTCTTCATTAAGAAGAATTTTATACAGTTGGCCAAATGTGTAAATCATAATAAGTCCTTTATTAATATAGATTTCATTGTTTCTGCCACAAAGCAGTGGTGTAGATTAACATAAGCATGTGTGTGTGTGTGTGTGTGTGTGTTATCTTCTGTCTCTCAGAAAAACAGTCTTAAACATAATGGAAACACTTGATAAAAGATGTATCTCTACAAGATATACAAGAAAAAAATATTTGATTCTGGATGATTCTTTAGGTGAAAAGGAATTTTTTAGTAAATATTTAGCTCATGTACTAAAAGGAGAGTGTAGTGAACAAAATAGTGTAAACAGCTGCCTACTTTTGAGGAATTTTCCAAACCTTCTAAGGGTATTTTTTTTTTCTTAAGGATCAAAAGCGGTTTGAAATTATATGCTTTTAATCAGCAAGCCATTTTTATAAACACTGGCTAATTTTCATGAGTCTCTCTTCAGTCAATTGAAATTAAATAATTAAAGAAGTATTCTCCTTCTGTAACTCATTCATTCAGTCACTTACGTAAGATAATAAAATGCTTTTCTATGGAGTGGAGGAAAAAGTCCTCAAAGGACATCATTCCCAATTGCCTTTTAGGATCATACCAACACTTGTAGCTATTGCCATCCCTCTGTCTCAGAAATTGAATTCTTTTTGTTAATGGATCTCCAATAACTTACCAAATTTCTCACAGCTTGGGAAATTTTCTTGTGCAATAATTATAATGTCTGGGTCTCTTTTTTCTCCCCAATGCTTATGAAACAAGAGTGTTTAAGGATTATTTTATGGGTTCGGAGTAACTCTACACACACTCTGACCATCTAGGTCTCAGGAAGAGGCCCCATTCTGGAAGATCCTCAAAACAGAGCATGTTTGCTCATAGCAGAAGAAGAGTTTTCTCTAAGAAGCTCATTAATTTCTAAGACAAATAACAAAGGAGAGTAAATAGTATTTCTCAATCTATAATTCTAGAGTTTCACTTAAGTCAGTTTCAAAGCAGGCATGAACACTCAAGGAGACTTCAAAATTATCAGTGTCATTCTCAAAGAGTTAAAAGGTGTAACACTCACACAAATACAAAAATTTTTCAACTCTTTGTATTAGTTTTCTCTTGCTGCTGTAACAGATATCACAAATTTAGTGGCTTAAAACAACTCAAACTAATTATCTGACAGTTCTATAGGACAGAAGTCCAACGTGTGTCTCACATGGATAAAATCACAAAGTAAGCAAAGCTACATTGTTTTCTGGAGATTTTAGGGGAAGATCCATTTCCTATTCATGTGGGTTGTTGGCAGAACTCAGTTTCCCTTAGTGGTAGGACTAGGTCCTGGGGATTTTCCATTGCTGTTGCCTGTCAAGCAGAGGCCACCCTTTATACTATGAGGTCTCTCTTTGGTTATTGTTCTTAGCTCCCTATATCTCAGAACCAACAAGGGAGCATTGAGTCCTTCCCATGGCAGTATTTCTCTGGCACAGTTTGCTGTCGAATCTTTCTCTTGGACCACAGCTAGGAATGGTTCTCTGCTTTTAAGGACTCATGTGGTAAGCCTGGACCCAACTGTTTAATCCAGGATAATGTCACCATCTCAAATTCTATAACCTTAAACACATCTGCAAAGTCCCTTTTTCCATGTAATAATGTATTCACAAATTACAAGGAATAGAATGTGAACATTTGTGGGAGGAGCATTATTCTACCTACCACACTTATTAATAAGCTAAATAGCCCAATAGTAGAACTAATTCAGAGGGAAATAGAGACTTATATAAAATCAACGAGACACAAATAATGCTGAAACAAATTTACACGAATAGATACAAAACAAGTTAAAGCATTCCAAGGCAGTATCATCTGGATTTATCTCTTCTAGTGGAGAAAATATACTTAATATTTAATAAATGGAAATTATTTGCTACCTATCAATGAATTATAAATTAATATACAGATGTAGAATGTAGGTCCTAATCAATAGTAAACAGGTCAAATAAAACTATATTTCTTGGATTATAGGATTTATTTTCTACTTAGTTACAAGGCTTTTTTTTCTTTTGAAAAGTGAATGGATGATTCGCTTTTAAAATCAATGGATGATTACCAATTTATGTGGAATAACTTTAAAAACTAATATTCCTGGTTAAGTAGCAGATGTCAAACAGGAAAATAAACTATTCATGTTAACTGTAATCTGTTTGATAAGTTATCTCAAATAAGAATAGATTTGTATATATAAATAATATGTATATGCATATGTGTATCCACAGTGTATTTTAACCTGTGTATATATATATACATATACATATAATGTAGGGATATTTGTGTCCCTGTACATCAATATTAAATATATTTATGTTTGTATTTGCTAAGGACTCTTCAAAGAAAAACAAAACAAAATTTCTACATGCAATTCACAGGGAATTTCTTTCTCAGTTTCCTTCCATAAGACATTTTGAAAGTAATCATTGTAAATGCTTAGAAATACCAATTTAATTCAATGTACATTTATTGAAGTCATACTATGAAATATGAATTATATCAGACACAATGAATATTAGAAAATGAGTAACATATCGCCTCAGGTCTCAAAGGACATCTAGTCTAATGGTTGAGATGAATACATAATCAAATAGCTCTAATATAATCTGAAAACTGCTCAATAGGAAGATATATGAAATATTCCTTAAAAGTGGAGAGCCATTCCTGGCTGTGGCCAGAGGGAAAGATTTGACAACACAGAGTTTATCAGAGAAATGTTGCAATGGGAAAAACTCAATGCCCCCTTGTTTGTTCTGCAATGTAGGGGGCTAAGAGTAAGAATCAAATATTTTGAGAATGAAAATGAATAATTAAATAGTTTTTCTTGGCAGAGAGTTTCACGGGAAACTGAGGAAATGAAGATGTGCTTGATATCACCTTTAAAATATGAGAAGAGATGGGACAGGTTAACAAGATGTATGGGCCACATAGAGAGACAGTAAAATTCCAGTATGATACCAGTGGAAAGGGTATTATATCTGGTAGTGACTGGGATGAGACAAAACGGTAGGCCAGAGGCTTGCTCTGAAGAGACACACTTTGCATGTCAGGAAGATGGAGCTAAACAAATACCAGCTCTTCTCTTATTTATTGTGTGTCCTTGACAAGGTAATTAACTTTTCTAATCTTGAATAAATTGTATTAAAATATCTCCTTCAGAGCATTATCATAAGCTACCATTGTTTCTCATATACCATGATTTAATATGTAGACTTTTTTCCCATAAGTAATGGACATTCACCTGAAATTGTTTAAAAAGCCATAGTGGCAGCAGAGTAGACAGAAGACGGACTGGGATGTCAAGAGGTTGAATGTAGTGAGGGCATATCAATCATTCATGTAACACATGATATGGGGGCTGAAAATCAGATGGTGGGCTGGAGAGAGAAGGTAGTTGCTATAGGAATTTGGAAGTACAGGCCTGACTAGAATGGTAACAGGTTTTTTTTTTATTGACATGCGATGAAAGAATAAATAAGACATTAACCATAATATTGAGGTCCCTGATTTAGACAACTTATTATTGGTGATATTATTTGAGAAAATAGGAGGTATGAAAGAAATACTAGCAGATCAGTAGGAAAGATTGCTGAGTTAAGTTTTTAAAATCTTGTTTTTGTTAGAAATAAAACTGTAAAATAAATTACTTTTTTTGCAATTGTCTTCTTGAATTTTGTTTTCCCTTTTCTAATAAATAGAAACTGCTGTATAGTGAACTGGAATGTGACTTAATTGTATAATTCAATGTAACCCAAAGACATGTAATGTGTTTAGCTCTATGACATTGTAATGCTTTGTTAAATTTTCATCTCACTATTTTTGTATTGTAGATGCTTTGCCACATTATCTCAGGTCTTTACTTTTTACTTACTCCATTGAAAAGGCTGCTTGTAAAGCTATCAGACATGAACCAAAATACCTTGAGAACAGAGACATTTTATTTTATTTGCCTTGAAATCTGCCCACTGTGTTTTGTTGCTGTGATCATAGTAAATATTCACATATATTATGCCACAAAATTATCCTATATATTTAAATGCAGACATTTCTTAAACTCTTATTGCTAAGTTAATTAACTTCCAATTTGGTTGACAAGAGCTAATCCAACAGACTCTTGGTGTTCACAAGGGCCCTGAGAAATTGCATTCCAAGATTATAATCTATCGTGCCTCCAACATAAAACACAAAATTCAAAGCAGGAGGCCTGATCTAACCTTCTGGCTCATTTGAGTCATTCAACTATAACTAATTAAGAAGGTTTGATTTCGGGACGCCTGGACCCATTCTGGATGTCGGGCCTTACCCAATAGCCACCTGGTCCCAAGCAGCAAAGCTAGGAGAGGGTGAAGTAACATTCCCTTCCCTGAGACCTGACCAACACACACTGTGCTAATCACATTTTGCTTGTGCCCATCAGCCCAGTCTTTTACCTATGTCATCATTCTGCCAGTTATCGCCTCTTGCTAAGTTTTCTGCTGCGTAGTTTGACTCTACACAGTTCGTTCTGAGTGCAGGGCAGGGAGAAATTAGGTGAACAGTTTTCATTATCAGCAGCAGCAGTTGTGTGTCATGCTGAAAATATCCACAGTAAATTATTAGGAGCACAAGGGAAAAGGAAAGAGAAAGACTGAATGTTAAAAGCCTCTGAGGTGATCTGTGCAAAAGATAATAAAGAGAGAACAGCTCCCTACCCTAAGAGCAACTGCCTGAGGAGCCGGGACCCAGGTCCCCACACTGTATAGTATTACAAATGTTCTGAAACATCTTGTACTAATTCTTACTCATTAGGCTAATTTTCTTTTCAAGAGGATATAAGGCAATGGAAAAACTCATTTCAGTTTTGCACATACTTGTTTTAAACAAGTCATTTAAACAGAAATCATGTAGTTATAAAAGACTAACTTTTAAGTCAGGGTTTAGAAACACATCACTGAAGGAAAAGGCAAGAATTTCTTGGTCATTGTACAAATAAACCTTTTATAAGGTTGCCCAAAGATCATTTTAAAGGTAGGTGGAATTTCACATGTGTATATAAAGAATAATATTGTTTTGCCTTTAAATTAAATTAGATATTTCCCACCTAAAGATATTTAAGAATAATATTTTATTTCTTAATCTTGAAAAACAATAGAACCACCAGAATCAATTATTCAAATGACAGAAACTTTAAATGCATATTTTATTAACTACATATTATTATGAAATTAAATTATGCGGTTGAAGTAATATGTATTTGTACCAAAAAGCCTGACATCTTGAATTGTGCACTCTGATACTTCATTCAATCTCCTTATGAAGGAAGATGGTTCCAGCATATAGGAGGTGGGCTAAAATTGTTATTACTATTAACATTACTTCCCATTATGATTTCTTCTTTTTGGTCCTAAATGTGAAAAATCAACATATGTAATGAAGTTCTAAGACAGTAATCCTAGTATTTTCAAACTTCATCAAATGAAACATTTGAAATTAAAAAACTGGTATAAATATTTTGAATAAAGAATTTAAGAAATTTTCATTTGTTTTAAACTTGCTTATATATTAAATGTTTCTACAAATATATAAATAATAATGGGAACTTCCACTTTCATCATTGTGACAGAGTCCAGATCAAGAATTGATCTTTTGTGAGGAGACTTCCTGAGGTAAGAGTTGAAGCAGAGCACCAGAGCAGGCTTAGATGGATACTGGTCACCCACACATACCCTTCCTGAAGGAATTTTGCTGCCAGGTGTTCTGGTGTTTTGGAGTTCGTGCAGGGCAGTGTGGTGGAATGATGCAGTATGTCCCTAATTTGTTCATGCTTTCCTATACCCACGTTCCTTGTAAGTGCTTGTGCACACTGACTCCAGGCTTTGCCCTGTGATTTTCTTTGGGCAATGGTAACAGTAGCAAAGATGATGTAAATGGACTTGAAGCATACTTGTAAATTGGAACTTGCCCTCTTGCTACTTTTAAAGTCTGTAAACTCTTGTTGTCAGGTAAATAAGCTCAGCTGTCCTGCTAGATGACGACAGGCCACTGAGAGAGAAGCACCAGCCATCCCAGCTGTCCCAACTGAGGCCATTAGAAATTAGTCAGTCATTGTTGACCTACCAGTTTACTGCAGAAACTTGAGTGAGTAAAGATGAGATTAGCCAATTCTAGAACAAATTAAAACAACCACCATGCTGAGATTAACCCAAATTTCTGATCTGGGGATTCATAAGCTAAATAAATATGTGAATGTAGTTTTAGCAAAACTAATGTGGATTGTTATGTAGCGATAGTTAGTTAATGTAGACAGCATGGCAAACTGGGAAACCTCCTACATATAATGGTACTCTGGTAATAATAATTCTGTGAATGATGGTCATAACAACAGTAAAAATAATAAAGCCTCAAAACCTAAAGGAAAAATATCCCACGTCTTTAGCATGGTACATTAGGTTTTCCATGATCTAAACTCTTTCCACGATCTAAAATAAAATTATTTTATTTTATTTTAAAAATACAATTAGTTTATTTTCCTAATTTCTGGACAATCTCCCATTATACAGTCTAATTTCAAGCGTAAAAATTCATATACGTCAAGGCAGAAATAAAAGTTTATCGATAAACAACGGCCTCACACTTCTACTCTGCTTCACTAAATTCCAAAAGGTGATTGGGCATTATTGATGTTTTTTAGGAAGGTTCTTGACAAAAATTCTATACTCAGGTAAGTTACCAGAAATAGGTGAAAGCAGAGAAAATATACTTATCTTTCTTGAAAACATACCTCCAAGAACAATTTCAGCCAACTGAAACATGAATTAAAACAAAAAGTATAGAAATGGGAAAATTACAGTATTAAATAATGAAGAAAGTTGAAACATTACATGCTTAAGAAACATAATATGGTATAAGAATTTGATGCACAAGCTAAAATTAATTATGTATATTCATATACAGATGTCCCTGACTTATTATGGTAATATGGTTTGGCTCTGTGCCTCACCCAAATCTCATGTTGAATGGTAATCTCCATGTGTCAGGCAAGGGACCTGGTGGGAGGTGATTGGATCATGGGGGTGGTTTTCCCCAAGCTGTTCTTCTGTTAGTGAGTTCTCATGAGATCTGATGGTTTAAAAGTATGTGGCAGTCCCTCCCTCGCTCTCTGTCTCTCCTACTTCCACGTATGACATGCTTTGTTTCCCCTTCACCTTCCACCATGATTGTAAGTTTCCTGAGGCCTCCCAACCCATGCAGAACTGCGAGTCAATTAAACCTCTTATTACCCAGTCTCAGGTTGTTCTTTATAGTAGTCAGGTCACTCTTTATAGCAGTGTGAAAACAAACTAATACAGATGGCTTGACTCATGATTTTTGACTTTAGGATGGTTGGAAAAAATATATATTGACTACACTCCTTGACCTCCAGTCAGGATGATACTTTCAACTTATAATGAGTTTATTCAGTCATAACTCCATCATATGTTGAGGATTATGTGTGCACACATACTCAGGTATATATAATATATAATATGATATGTGCAATATTATATAATATATTACATATGTAATTAAAATTAAACTATTATTGCGGAGAATGGGAAGTAGGAGAGGGAAAAATGAACATCTGTCATAAAAGAATTAAAAATTAACTTTGTTAACTGATAACTAAAAATAAAATCCTAAGCCCCTCAACTGAGTAAGCAGACACACTCCTTGGTCAAAACTGAGTTCCCTGCCATGACTGGATAAGACGTCAGATCCCTTGTTACGCTCCTGCTCTTTCGCAGGTTAGATACAACTGACCAGCATTAAAGTTAAAGTACAGACCATAAGACTGACTGAATGGGCTTTTTATAACTATAAGATACCAAATTATAAACAATATCTGAAGTCATGCTAGGCAGGAGTTAAGTCACACATATCTACACTTAGAATAAACTATGTTCTAACTGCCACAAGGATTTTGTTATTTTCTCCTTTTTCTCTAGCAGCTAAACAAGCATTGCCCTTGAGATAAGTAATGTTGAGCAGCTGCAGAATGCCAACGACCAGACACTAACTGAGGCTCCCTGTTCCACAAGCCATAACTACATAGCTTTGATTGACAAGAGACCGATTTCTGTAACTTTCTCTTGGTAAGAGACTACCAACCATGGACCGATTCTGGCTGATTTACAGAGGCTATGCATCCGAGTCCCTGCTTTACCTTTTAATGTATAGGGTCAAACTGTAATATATTTAAATGTTAAGTCTCCACCTCAAAGTGAACATTGGATGCATGTTAACATGTTTGCTTATGACCCATGCCTGAGACTTCCCGTTTATAAATATTCATAGCTCCTCCTATATCCTCTTGAATATGTATACTTGCCCAACTCATTCACCATAAATTCCTATTTTATCCCTTCCTCCCTCTAAGAGCTTGTTTTCAATTTTCAGCTGGAGGATGTGCTTCCCACCTGCAGGTGATAATCCTCTTCTTAAGCAATATAGCTCTCTTTTCTAAATTTATAAATTGATTGATTTGTTTTTCTGTTAACTTAACTTAGATAATTAGAGAAAAATTGGCTAAATCATTTATTTGAAAAAATGTCAAATGTAACTACAGGTGGAATTAAAAGCTGGGTAACGGAAACTGAGATAACAGCATTTTTAAAGCATCCAGAAAAGTAGATTGCCTGCAAATTGATGAAAGAAATTTAGCCTGACTATGAGCTCTACCATGTAAACAGTGTAAGCTAGATACAAGGGACAAAATACATTCAAATTGTTAGGACAAGGTAATTGTCAGCTAAGAATTGAACACCCGAAGATCTTTCAAGTACTATGGTTAAATAAGAAATTACCAGATAAACAAAAGGTGAGATAACTTACTATGTTTCATTACTACTAAAGATGTAAGTACCTCAACTGGAAGTAAATGACTCAACAAGCAAATCTAAGGTTCTGAACGTATGGTGAAGCACAAAGTGGTAGTTATCTCTGTGGAAAAGTGAAGGATGGGTATTACGGGAGAGGATCTGAGAGGGCAAACAGTGTATTGCTATGAGATTGGGAAGGGTCTATTTTTCAAGTTGGATGATGGTTTCATAAGTTTGATTTTATAAGTTTGTGATTGAAAAGTTACATATAACTTACATGTATTTCTTGTGGCAAATACTACATCAATTTTTAAAGGATAAAAAAAGAAAATAAGAAAATTTCAATTGACTGATTTGTTTGACCTGTATTATTTTGTAGGGAACAAAAAGCTGTACAACAAAAGGAGACAGATGCAATTAATGATGTATTTTGAATTCTGGGAACTAAAAATGTATAGTTGGGCTAGGCATAATTTATAAATTTTAAAGGAATTTAGGGATATTGCTTACCAAAATGATTCAAACCTATTTCTCAATTTCCCCTTATCTTTCAGTGTAACATGATTCTTCCAAGTCTTCAAATTCTTTTTTTCTCTGTAACTTCATAACAATTCATCACTAAACATTATTCAGATCCAACCTTACCTCTTTAATTTTATTCCAAATGTCCATGCTTTCATCAGATCTACTATAAAACATTTCAATAATATTAACTTGTTGTCTAATCAGAATATTTTGCAAACTACCAAGAAAAGAAACACCACAATGTCTTTTCATCAATTATTCCAACCCATAAAAACCCACATAAACTTTCTGTCATGTACTTTAAAACATTAAGTCGTAATTTGTATTAGCCTAGATCATTTGACTACAATCTGAAACTTAGTGTTTTGGGTTTTGTTGTTGTTGTTGCTATTTAAGTGAAGGTTTAACATTCATCAATTCACACAACTTAAGGATCCAACTCATCTGACTCAGGGTACAACTTTATCCATGTGCTCAAATCACAACATCACAAAACTGTGTCCTTTCACTTCTGTTTTCAGCTATCTTCTGTTTTGACTTCTTTCTAAGGAATAATTTCACCATGAGATGACAAATATGTTTAGAATTAATCTATGTCTAACATTATACCAGTTTAACAACTCTTGTGAGAACTCACTGCTTTTATCAGATTAAAGAAAAGTCTCAGACCAGATTCCCACTTACATAGCTTGGCGCATGAAACCATCCTTTAAAGAGGTCAGGACCAAGTTACATACATAGTGGTTAGAGCAGAATGGGGAATATGGTGAATTTCACTCTAATAATGTGAATAGTAAGAAAGCGGTTATTTTCCACTCTAACATTAGAGTAATGATAGTAGAGGAAGGGGAAAATAAACACTGAGCTGATGAGAAGAAAATACGTTTAATCCAGTAGAGAACTCTTTTTTTCTAAATTTTGAGAAACTTATCAAGTACAATTTTACATTAATTAATGCAATCATATTTCCTCCTTATTGTTATCATAAGTTCTCTATCCCATTAAAGCAATTTCTTTAATGAATTACACACGTGTCTCATCCATAGCCACCACTATGTCAGGGCAATTATAACTTACTTGCCTAGAAGGTCCCCTAATCTCTCTGCCTAAACTAGCCCTTGCTGACTAACTTTCCACACTATATGCGATATTGTATGCAAAACTACCTATCACACAGTAAATACTCAGCGATTATTTTCTTTCTTTCCTTCCACTGTTTCATCTCCCTTCTTTCTCTCCTCCACTACTTCTTCTGTTTAATTCAAATTTTCTTTCTTGTTTTACGAGACTTCCTGTAGTATAACCTCATTTTAATGACTCCATATAGCTTATTAAACAATACATATTTATTAATAAATGAACATTTTATAATTACTATTTCTCCAACTCTTTTTGCTTGTGTTAACTGAATGAGACAATTAGCACTTTATTTTTTGCGAATCTGATTTTAATGGCTTCACTGAAACCTGTAAACTGGTTAGGACTTTAAGTGAAATATTTTATTTTTTACATTGTGTAAAAATTCGCATAGTAGTGAGTGGCAATAAACAATCAGAGAGACTACTAAACTAGAAAAGAGAATATCTAAGTTATAGTTTCAATTCTATCACTCACAAGCTGTGTACTTTTGAACAAATTATTTACATTCTCTAAAACTATGTTTTCTCATCTCGCAAATGAGGATGTAGAGATCTGCCCTGCCTATACTACACATTTATTTTATCAATTAAATAAGATGATGCATGAGAAAGTGTTGCTAACAATGAAGAACTACTGACCAATTATTATGATAGCCATTCAAAACACTTCCTGGAGTTGGACACTAGGATGCAAAGAGTGTCACATTGTCACAATAGCCTACATATAAAAATCACAATTTCATCAAATGTGCTGAAGGACATTGTTAGGTTGGAGGGCAGAGAAAAACAACGTTTTGTTTGTTCCCCAGGTACAAGAGGGGTATGAGTAAATAGTTTGCTTATGAACCTGAGACTATAAAAAAAAGTCCAAATACCAATTTCACTCACAATATAGCAGAGCCCACTGAAATGTAACCCCAATGGCAAATGCCATCACAGTGATTTTATAACTTATTCTGAGTTAGCCCGCAGATATGATTACCTTGCTACTGAAGGGGTGACAGAATGAAATATTAGAAAGAATGTTTAAAATGTAGGACAGAAATATGGGAAATACTTACTACGACTATGTGTATCCTATAGACCCTTTCTATGTTTTTTATATTCTGTGAAAATTATTGCTGCTGCTACTTCTAATACCAGAGAAGGTAAGCCAGTGTCTGTCCTGAGTGGTGCCTTGTATACCTATGGCTACCTAGAGAGAGAATTCTTTGGGAAATATCCAGGAATCTTCTGTTATTTGCTAACCTTGCTCCCTATGAATTTGAAGCGGCTAGTCATAAAACTACTCAGCAAGAGTCACCTGTTTTATGCAAGTGCTGTGCTTAAGACAAAACAGACCACAGAGACAGAGTTTTGCTCTTTTTGCCCAGGCTGGAGTGCAATGACATGGTATCAGCTTAGCACAACCTCTGCCTCCTGGGTTCAAGTGATTCTCCTGCCTCAGCCTCCCGAGTAGCTGGGATTACAGGCATGTGCCACTACCCTTGGCTAATTTTGTATTTTTAGTAGAGACGGGGTTTCTCCTTGTTGGTCAGGCTGGTCTCGAACTCTCGACCTCAGGTGATCTGCCCGCCTCAGCCTCCCAAAGTGCTGGGATTACAGGTGTGAGCCACCACGCCCAAAATACTACAGGCTCATTTTCATAGTATTAAGAGACTCCCCGCCCCCTGCCCCAAATAACTCTTCTTAGCTCTACCACTTTTAATGTTACTTTATTTTTTTAACTTTGCTACTGCCAACCTTGTTGCTAATTACTATTTCTGTCCCCCTGTACCACCAGTTGCCATGCTCTAGGCTAGGCCTAAACCTGTTTATGATTTATGAGTAAGTAATCAGCATGAGTTCTTCTTTTTGAACATATTGCTTCAGCATTAACTGCTATAATGTATATTAAGCATCACTGTAGTTTGTTCACTCTTCTCTTATACCAGCTATACCACGTATGATTTCAGTCCCCATCTAGACAAGGGCAAGTAAGCATGGCCATCTTTTCTACGCATTTCTTTGAAACATGCTGGGAAACTTGACCTGCTGATTTGCAGCCCTTTTCTCTCTGACAAATCTCACTCGCTGCCTTTTCATATTACCATGCCAACTGCACATTCCAGACTCAGTAGAAAAGCTCCTTAGGATGGCCCTAAGGTGTTGGCACTGCAGGTATAAATCTGTGCTTAGTCTCCTTTCCATCATTCTGTTCCTCCTGCTGCAGCCCACTTTTCAAATGAACTGGAACATTAGCATAGCTTTCCACCAGGCATGACTCGAGGAGGGGCAAGTGAGAGGCTAGGTATGTGACAAGGACAGCACAAAGTCATGTTAGACTGCTCTGTGGCAAAGAGGAGTTAATCCAACAAAGTCATGTCAAAATATTGTATTTTCAGTAATTGTAATAAAATAATATAAGCTGCTCCATTATGACTACTACCTATTGATTGCCTACCATTTAAGAGATGCCACATTAGTTTCAAATGTACAGTATTTTGCCAACTTTCACAACACCGTAGGAAGGTATTATTGCCTCAGCCTTATAAACGAGTAAACTGAGTACTGTTAACTTATGAAAAATTAAATCACCAACATGTAGGTCACGGTTTAAGAATTATTCCAGGGTCATTTCACTCCAAAATTGCTGCTTTCTTAAACAGAAATAAACAAATATGCTGTAGGACTAAGTAAGTAAACCCTCTATCTATCTATCTATCTATCTATCTATCTATCTATTTATCTATCTATCTCTATATAGATATATATGTGTATATATATAGGTATATATCTGTATGTGCATAAAGAGAGGGAAAGAGGTACATGGGCTTGTGTATGTGTATGTGTGTGTATACACTGCCACTACCTGGATATAAGATTATGATATTGGTTAGTAGGGAGAGCAAAATACAGATGAAATAAGAGATTATGGAGAATTATTTCAAAGTATTCTTTTTTATATAATGTGTTGAGAATCATACATTTTTATGTTACTTTTAACCCAGCTATAGGAGTTAATGAGCCCTGATTATTAAGGAATATGTCTTCACAATGTATTTCCATGCTTCATCAATTGTATTAGATGGAAGGGAAAGACTAGAAGGCTCTCCAAATCAGATCATTCATGCCCAGAATTGCTCTTGGAAATGTACAGCTATCTAAATAATGACATCTAATCACTTCAACACAATGCTGACACCCCTAAAGCAAAACTTCACAAACATGCTGCTAATACATTGGAAATATCTGGTTGAAAGTTTTGTTAAATGTTACTTTCCAATAGACAATTACAATAGTTGAATTATGCTATATTGAATTGTTGCAGAATTAGGTGAGCATGGGTTTAGGAAATTGAAATTCTGAGTTAAGTCTGAAATTTGTCTCATATTACCAATAGGACTATAAGCAAACAGACTAAATTATCACAGCCATAGTGATTTTATTTATAAAATAGAATGATATTTAATTCTTTGCACAATTATGAGGACGAAATGAGATCATATGTATAAAGCACTCTACTAATGTTTGTATACTATTATTATCATTATGCTCTTTAAAACATAAAACAATTTTCCCACTGGTTCTATTCTATACATAGATTGAAATAGAACTTCTTATTGTGAATTATAATGAAAAAAGTTGAGTAATTGTGAGTATAAATGTGAATGATAGTTTTTTAGGAAAATACTGGAAGTAGCTAAGTTTCTGACAAACCCCATTATATTTAAGTATATTAATGCAATTATAAATAATTACAGAGAATTTTAACAAACGTTGTTTGGCTTGTTATATATATTAAATAACCAAAGACCAAAATAGAAAATTGAATTCCATAAATAAGTCACTTCATAAATTATTCATTTTGAATATATTAAGCTGATTTAAGAATGGTACTCCTACGTACCTCAATTAAGACAGTAGCCTAAGGTCAGTTTCAGAGTAGACATGGAAATGAGAACTGTTTTGTTGCTTACAACAGACTAGTATCTGAAAGTGACTTTTAGGAAATACAATTTTGTAGAAACTCACGGAGCTGGCTTGATGTCAGTTATTACTCATTTTCATTTTCCAGTGTGCTTGATTTCTACCACAGCAGCAAAAAATGTAAGTCAAAGAAAGGGCTGACCAAGTAATTATTGGTATTGAAATGTGGATTAATAGAGATGAAAATCTCATTTATATTAGTCACAGATACATTTAGGATAAACAGACTTAAACTATGTGAAGGAAATTTATTAAATGGGAACTTTTCATTGAATGCTAACAAAGGATTAAGAATTCACTTAAATAAAGTCTCTCACATTAAATATGCATTTTTTATCTATAAAGAAAATACTAAAACAACTTACTTCCTCTTTAATATTAATATAAAAGAATATGGTTTTTTTTCTCCCACTGCTTACCTTGTGGTAAAAGTTACTATTTTTATCTGTAGATAAACTTCAACAATCTATGTTGACCATATTTTAGTATTTAAAACAATCTCCAAACAACACCAAAGCAATAAAACTATATCACATAGAAAGTCATTGCAGAAATTTTATAATTTAAAATAACCTGGTGAAAATATTCTGTTTTAATTGATATGAAAAAAATGCCTCAAAGTCTATCTCACTAGTTCAGATAAATTTTACATATTATTTTAAATGGCAGATAAATTTTTTATATTGTGTTGTTAATACATAAACATTTGGGCAAAGTTTTAGCTTATACTCATTTGCTCTTTGAATTTTTCTCACAGAAATGATAAGCTGGAACAGCAAGATTTCACTGCATCTAAGCAATAGCTTCTGGGGAGAGGCTCACGTTGGACATTCATGAACAAAAATCTCTATTCAGAGAAATGTTTACCTTTTAAGATTATCAAACTGAAAATAATCTGAAGATAATAACACCTTTTTTTATAATGCCACCAAAATTTTCTCTTGAAATATCAAATCTAGTTATGGAATACTCAGTAAAATTATTCAGTGGTACCTTGTGATAAGTAGGTTGAAGCTCGGTATTCTGATCATGATATAAAACACTCTCTTTCCAGTTCCCATCTCAGACCACATCTTAGATAATGCTTGATTTCTATTTCTAAACTAACTAAAGTTTGAGTGGTTCTCAAACTGTAGTGCATGTCCGAATCACTTGGAGAGCTTGTTCAAACACAGATTTCTAAGCCTACTAAGTAGGAATGAGATGTGATTTAGTAATATTTCTAACAGTTTCTCAGGATGCTGATGGTGCTGGCCCGGGAGTTTAAGACTAACCTAGACAACACAGTAAGACCTTGTCTCTACATTTTTTTTTTTTTTAATTCACCGGGCATGATTTCAAATACCTGTAATCTCAGGGACTTTGGAGGCTAAGGTGGAAAGCTTGCTTAAGCCCAGGAGTTCGAGATTGCAGTGGGGTATCATTGCACCACTGCACTCCAGCCTGGGTGACAAGGTAAGACTCAGTCTCAAAAGAAAAGAAAGAAAGAGAGAAAGAGAGAGAGAGAGAGAGAGAAAGAGAGAGAGAAAGAAAGAGAGAAAGAAAAGAAAGAGAGAAAGAGAGAGACAGAAAGAGAGAAAAAGAAAGAAACAAAATAATTGTTCTATTGTTCCAGCTACTTGTATTTCCTGACCAACTGCAACTGCATCGTGTTTGTTGTCTCTCTAATTACTGCTTATGCCAGTTTCTCTGCCCAGAAGAAATACATTTTGTCTTCCACATGCCTAACTCTGAATTGTTATTCAAAACAGAACTCAAGAAAACCTTTTTCTTTTTCTTATTGTTTTTTTAACTTCTTAGTCCTTTAGGCTGAGTTAGAAGCCTCTCTTCTGTGCTCTCATAGAATCCTGTGCATGTCTCCATTATTTTACATAGCACAATGTATGGTAATTGCTTGTTTTGTAACCTTTCCACCAGGTTGTGAATGTCTCAAAGGCAGAGACCATGTATAGTTAATATTTGCATCCCCAAAATCATTATGACATGGGGCATTCAAAAAAAAAAATACATTGATTTGAAATGCTCTCTTGTGCTTCTTCTACATAGAAACTTTAAAAAATGATCAACAGCTATACAGTTAGCAAGAAATAATTGAGGATAAAGAACACCCCAGACAAAATCAAGAGGAAGAGGATGGTAGAGATAGGTCCCATTGGAGTGTCAAATAAGTGCAAAGTCAAGCTTTCTGACAGGTGCTATCTAGAGGAAGGCTAGTTTAAGAGAAGGACAAAGACAGACTAAAATTAGGCGAAGATGATTGTTTCCTGTAGGTCTTGATATGGAGGCATAGCCTTCAATGTCAGATTCTGAAATATACCTTCTTGCTCTGAGAATATAAACTTCTATACCAATTACAATAAGTTAAAATTATTTTTAATTACAAAAGAATTTTGTTTTATTTTAGCTCTTATTCAATGGTTTGGATGCTACTATAGTTTAATAACCTGTAAATAGTACCCACACAGATACACGATTTATTTTTCCTATATAGATACTACCTGTCTCATAGCTGGATTGATCTTAAGTGTTCTCAAACTTCAGAAATGCTCAAAGTATTATATTTCATCTCTGGAATAATGAAAAGATTGCAATCCGCATTATTTATATTTTAATCTGCAGTTTTGTCATTTTACATTGTAAGGCGAAGCAGAAGTTTGCAGAAAATGCTGTAAGCAGTTCTGCATGCCAGATTTCTGTATGCAAAATAAAATTCATGCAAGGTAAAAGAGACAGGGAAAAGGGTCAAGGAAATAAAAACCTTGGGACTTACTAAGATCGGCCATTTTCAATTTATAAGACATAGATAGCAACAACTAGAATGTAGAAAGATAAATATTTTTATTAAGTATCCTTGAAGCTTCAGATTCAAAAATACCACCCAATCTCTCTGGGGAATTTGATTGCCAGGCTACACTTTTCTCGAAGACAATTAAGGCTCACAAGAAAGCAACGTGATGATCAGTAAGACTTTATGGGTTGTACTTACTATATAATGATATCCTGGAAAACCCTACGGCAAAATAATGGTTCTCATGGCTGATGGAGTTCATGGGCCCTTTAGCATCTCTCTACAACCTTTTCTCCATTTATTTCTGGTGGCTGTTTTAAGGCTGTGTGTATGCACTATCCATTTAGCCCAGGAAGTCTGGGGCTCATAGAGAATCAAGCCAAAAGTCTTGAGGACTGCTGCAGGAATGTGGAGATGAAGAATCAATGTACATTAGACGCTTTGTTATTTGTGTCAGAGAATTAGAATGTACCACTGGCTCTTGAGGCTGAAGGTATTTATGCACATGGGTAAGGATATGTTCCTAGTTGTGCCCCTTCTACACTCACAAACCCTTAAGAAGGGGCTGGCTGTTCCTTTCCAGTACCTTTTTCAAGCTGAGAAAACAAAGATGAAGATTAGGCAATGGGTGTGTGTGTTGACGGTGCAGGGGGAGTTGAAAGAGTTTGGGAAAATTGGGAGGAGCACAGAAAGAGACAGCAAAATATCATAACAGGAAAAAATAAGGTCTTTTAGCTTCTATATGCCTTCAGAGAGGAGGTTCTCTGTGCTGCTCAACATTAAAATGTTACTATTTCAAGAATTTGAAGAAATCACAACTTTATATTTTTAAGCTAAGTTCTATTTTTATTGAACAAACCTACCATTTTTAATCAACCGCTAACATTTGCATTTAATATTCTACACTATGATTTGAAACTAGTCTCAATTCATTCAGCTAAAATGAATCAAAGGAAAGGGGGAAAAAGCATGCTTAAAAGGATTAAATTACTGTAACTGAAAAAGAACATTAGGACTGAAAATGTCAAGGAATGGGTTGGAATTTTTAAAATTTGTCATATTAAAACACTGTTTTTAGTCATATACATCATTCTATATGTATATTACAGGCTGATTATTCTTAGTATTGTCCCTACATTTTTTTGCATCAGCAGGCTATTAGAAGGACTGCTCTGAAAATATACTTGGGTCCTTTTTTAGTAATGGAGACCAATATAATTTTTGAATCAAATTGCATAATGTTCCTCATGAGCTATGAGACAAAGAGGTAAGAAAGAGGGAGAAAAGAATTACATGCCAAAATACAGTGAGGACAAATTCACGCAAAACCCAAGAGGAGATTTTTTTTCTTTAAGTCTTAATTCTAGAAAATTCCAAGTATTATCTTTCAATTCAACCTTTGAGAGGGTATCTTACACTTCATTTGCGCTGAATTTGTCCTAATGCCTTTGCCAGTAACAGACAGATAGATTGATGACATCTTCACTAACTTCAATTCAGAAGTTGGTCCAAGAGATCCCACATCCCATTAATAACTAAAAATTAGGGTCAACCTTTAAAAGAAAAGCCATGTCTCCATATTCTTTTGTTTTATTTCTTCCCTTAAGGTCAGAAAGTTTGACTCTCTTCTATATCCCTTAACAGCTCCTTCAAAAATTCTTTTCTGCTGATTGACAAGGGATGGTGACATAAGATAAATTATCTGTTTTGGTTTTCTGTCTTTTTTTTTCTTTTTGTTCTATATTCACTGATCTTTTCTTTTGCAGTTTTCACTTGTCTCATCTTTTTGCCGTAATTGTTTAATGCCTCAATTTAGTTACTGCTTTTCATAATGTGTTCCAACGATGACATGGCTCATCTTGAAAAAGCAGCAATTATTGTGCAGGACACAGTTGCATAGCCTGGAACAATTTCAGAAATAACAAATCAAATGAAAATATTTATGAGCACACATAATAAATAGGAAAAGCACTGCGGTGGGTGCATTTGAGGATACCAAGAAATATAAGTATTTCCTGCTCTTAAAGTGCTCAAGATCTATCCATTTGGGAACTCAAGACATAATTACAAAACTTAAATATCAGAAATAGATTGAAATGGAAGTGAAGGCACCATTAGGATAGGAAGCAACCTGAAGTAAGTGATTAATTGCTAAAAATGTGGTGAGCACATTAGGCATTCAGAGGACAGAAATATCGCTTCATTTTGGGATGGTGAGAGAAAGACTCAAGATTTAGTAGTCTGATATCATAGAACAGATTCGGGTAGGCTGTGGTTGTAAGCCATAGAGAGTGAAGGCCAATAAGGGGGTTAGCAGAAATACTGGAAGGTTATTCAAGAAAGACATACGGTAAGGCGAAATCTCCAGATGGAGCAAATCAATTGCAGTTTTGTGGATAGTGAACATTCAGTTTTGGAGAGAGAAGAAAAGTTACATACCAACATATCAAGAATCTGGAAAGTATCTCCCAGCCAATGAGGAGTCAGAGGCATGGTTTCTGATCAAGAAAGTGACATGATCACAGCAGTGTTTTCTGAAGCTTAATCAGATATCATTATATGTTGGACTACTTGGAATAATAAGACTGCTCACTGAATTAGAAAAAAAGGATATTGAAGGAGGGAGGGGCTTTTTAAAAGCACTTAATGCACCAGAGATTCTCCTGACAGGCTGAGAAAAGGGAAGAACCTTCCTTCCCTCTTTATACAGTGGTAAGCTTCTGCAAGTTATGAAATACTCGAGTATGTATGAAAAGAATAAGATCTGTTGAGTTAAAGAGTGATATTTTCATACGCTAATTCATTTATATTTAACTTTTAACAAGTGGAAACTAAGGGATAGCACAACCAATAACCCATTCTCATCCATACCTCACTCCCTCCATAAACACACACATGCACAACATTGAACCCCTAGTTCAAGATGTCAAGAAGAGGTGATGTTGTTTTAACTCCCTTCACAAATAAATCGGAAAATAGGAACAAATAGGCATGAATGATTGAAACAAGGGGAAGTGTCTTTCATACACATGCCAGAAACTTACAGCACTCTTTAGAAGAAAAAGAAAAGAACATGCAAAAGTGCATGAGGGGGTTCAGAGAGTAACTACACATAAAGTAGCATTTTATTCCAGCTAAAACCAAATAGTTCACCAGACTTCAAGGAGTTGGAGCTGGATCTAAGACATGGCATGGTTCAGTCTGTGGCACAGAAGCCTATGTGTGGCAGCCACAACACACAGTTGGCAAAGATTATCTATTGAGTAAGAGCCTGGGACAAGGGGAACAGCATTAAGTGCTGCTGTGACTTTCCCCTAATGCAGGAATTGAGTCAGATCAATCCTTCCCCACAATAGCTGTCTCATTACTATGAGCAATGGGATATCTGGGCAATGTTGACTAAATAACTGTGTGCTAAACATTTTTTCAGGCCTTGGCATTAACAGGGAAATGCAAAACTAGTTACAGCTCTTGCTCTTCTGAAACTTATAATCCAGAAGGAGAAATTATAATACATTAACTAATCACACAAATAAGTGTGTAATTTAAAAGTACTATAAGCAGTATGAAGAAAAGAAGAGGCATCCCTGACAGTGTGTGTGTGTGCACATGCATCACAAGAAAATGATATGTTTAGAAAACATCCCTGAAAAATAGGCATTTTGGTTGAGATTTAAGAATGAGTAGGTATTAACTAGGTAAATGGAACTGAAGATGAGACAGCTGGAGAAAAGGGAAAAGCATGTGCTAAGGCACCTAGGGAAGAGAATTGAAGACTTAGGGGTGCAGAAAGACTGCAGATTTGGCTAGAAAAGCACACGAAGGCAAAAACGTGACATGGGAAGAAGGTGCCATGGTGGACACAGTGAACAGGAAGTTAACAAGATGGGCACTGATGACAGTAAGACCTCAAAAGACTTTATATTTACCCTATGCTGTGTTCTGAATATTTGTGTCCCTCTGAAATTTATATGTTGAAATTTTAACCTTCAAGGTGATGTTATTAAGAGGTGGGGCTTTGGGAAGGTGATTAAGTCATGAGGTCAGAACCCTTATGAATGGGATTAGTGCCCTCATAAAAGAGACCCCAGACAGCTTCTTTGCCCCTTCCACCACGTGAGGACACAGCATAAAAACGACTGCCTATAAACCAGGAAGCAGGCCCGCACAAACAGAATCTGCTGGTACTTTGGCCTAAAAATCTACAGCCTCAAGAAACGTGAGAAATAAATTTCTGTTGTTTATAAGCCACCTAGTCTATGGCAGTTTGTTTATAAGTCACCCAGTCTATAGGAGGCTGAATTGAATGAGATACCTAAGAAATTGGTAGCCAGTAAAGGATTTTAAAGCGGGGGACATTTTGAAGTAATTGCTCTGACTAGGGTTTGGGTAAGAGACTACAGGCAGGCAAGTGTGCTTGTAGGACGATCATTCAAGAAGTCACTGCAGAAGGCGAGGTGAGAGACGACATGCTGCTGAAGATATAAATAAGAGCTTGGAAGCTACTTCAGAGAAATATTCAACATTGATAATTGGTGGATTATATATTGGAGGTAATATAAAAAGATATTTCAAGAGTGAATTCTCAGTTCTTACTTGCACAATAGAGTTGGAGGGATGATTCACAGATGAAGCACATCACAGAATAGAAAGGACAAGGCCTTTTCAAGAAGGGGTTGGAGAAGCTTATGGCTTCAGTTTGGACTTGCTACATACGAAAGTGCCTGTGAAACAATAGTGTTGAATAGGACTATCAAGCACGAAGGATAAATCTGGGCTCAACACACAAAATTGAAAATTACTTATATTTTTGATGGTATACATAAACATGGGGAATATGGTATCACTGAATCAAAGGAAAACAAAAATAGTACTAAACTCTGAAAAACTCTGGCATTTAACATTACAGATGGGAGCACGAATCTACAAAGTATATTTAGAAAAGAGATGGGAGAAAAACTAGAAGAGTGTGATGTTTCAACCCAAAGGGATACAAAATATGAAGGTAGAAGGATTTGTCAATAATGGCAACTGTGCTTGAGGAGTCCAGTAAGAGAAGGAATTAAGGATCCCAGAAATCAGCCCCATGAAAATATTTTGTGACTAAAATTTAATAATTATTATTATATAGTAACACTGATAGTTTAGTAGTACTAAGTTTAATAAATTTTAGTACACATATAGATTCATATAACTATCTCCACAATCATAAAATGCAACCATTTCAATACCCCCCAAACTTCTTCATGGTCCCTCTTCATAATTATATCCTCCTCCCAAATCGAAACCCTCACAAACATTGATTTCTTCTCTATCACTATAGTTTTGTCACTTCCAGAATGCCACATAAATAGAATCACATAGTATATAACATTTTGAAACTTGTTCCTTTCACTCAACATAAGGCTATTGAGATTTATCCAATTTTTTGTGGTGATAATATCAAAATTTGTTTACTTTTATTAGTGAGTAATGTTCCATTGCACAAATGTACCACAGTTTAAATGTCTATATCTATTGAAAGACAGCTGATTTGTTTCCCAGTTTTTAGTGATTATAAATAGAATTCCTACAAACACTCAAGTACAGATATTTGATTGAAAAAAGTTTTTATTTCTCTAGGGAAATATCAAGAATAGGATTATAGGGTTATATGTATATGTATAACTGCACAAGAAGCGGCAATACTTTTCCAGAGTGGTTGTATCATTTTGCCCCCCAGAAAATATGTGAGAAATCCAGTTGTTCCACATCCCTGCCAGCACTTTACAGTATGCATATCTATCTATCTATCTATCTATCTATCTATCTATCTATCTATCTATCTATCTATCTATCTATCTATCATCTATCTATCTATCTATCTATCCATCCATCTATCTATCTATCTAAATTGTCCTTTTTATGGATATGTAATGGTCTTACGAATTTAATTTGTACTTCTCTACTGACCAATGATGAGGAAGATATCCATCTTATCAATTGTCTAGATATATTCTTTATATTATTTGGTGAAGTGTCTATTCAATTCTTTTGCCTATTTCTAAGTAGAATTTTATTTTCTCAAATGTGAGTCTTGAAAGTTCTTTATACATGCAGGATGCAATTAATTATAATATCTGTGATGTGCAAATATTTTCTTCCAGACTATAGCTTATCTTCTCAGTTTTGTGAAAGTATTCTTAACAAAACAAACGTTTTAATTTTTATGAAGTTCAATTTATCTTTCAGAGAGAGAGTGTGTGTGTGCATGTGTGTGTGCACACGCGTGTGTGTGTTACAATTTTGGCATCATGTCTAAGAACTTTTCGCCTAAGTCCAATTCAGGAATACCTTCTCTTATGCTTCCTACTAAAAGTTTTATACTTAAGTAATTTACATTTAGGTATATGATGCATTTTTCATTAATTTTTACTTTTGATTTAAGTTGTAATTTTGTTTTGGCATATGGGTGTCCAAATGTGATCTATAGTATGGTTGAAAATAATACTTTTTTCTCCAGTAAGTCATGAAAATAAAGTACCAATGTAGTCACAAAATGCTTATAACAGATTTGAATCCCTTATGATTTTCCCCCATAAAATAGCAACATATACTATGTTATGCAATACCTCATTAAGATTTGGATACGTTTTATAATTATTGATATGTTTCAAAGACAAAACTTTACTTTCTTTTGCTTTATTTGGCATAGTTTTTGTTATACATTGAATATATATAAAATATTATTTAGCAGATGGGAAATATATCAAGAAAAAAAACTAAAATGAGGCAAAAACTAGAAAGACTCCAAATTGTTCTATACCTAGGATAAACCAACAATGGTACATACCTACAATGGAATACTATTCAGCACTAAAAAGGAACAAACTACTGTTGATCCATAGGTATCATAGGATCCATAGGCAACAATATAGGTAAATTCCAAATACATTATGCTAAGTGAAATAAGTCAGAATCAAAAGGCTACATGCTTTATGATTTCATTTAAAGTTTATTCTACATTAGGTGAAACACTAGAGATGGATTATAAATCAGCAGTTGACAAGAGTTAATGGTTAGGGGAGGGTTTGACTCCAAAGGGGTAGCACAAGGAAATCTGCAGGGATGGGGTGGTATAAATCTGTATCGCAACTTGGTTGTGTTAGTGGTTTCATAACTTTATGCATTAGTCAAAGCATTAGTGGTTTTTTTTTGTTTTTGTTTTTGTTTTTTGAGACGGAGTCTCACTCAGTCACCCAGGCTGGAGTGCAGTGGCGCGATCTCAGCTCACTGCAAGCTCCACCTCCTGGGTTCACACCATTCTCCTGCCTCAGCCTCCCGAGTAGCTGGGACTACAGGTGCCCGCCACCACGCCTGGCTAATTTTTTGTATTTTTAGTAGAGACGAGGTTTCACCATGTTAGCCAGGATGGTCTCGATCTCCTGACCTCGTGATCCGCCCGCCTCAGCCTCCCAAAGTGCTGGCATTAGTGTTTTTTAACTAAAGGGCAAAAGGAGTAAATTTTACTATATCCAAATTAAAAATACACTTTAATAAAATAAGTACGTGTGTATTTTCTCTCACATTTGAAAAATAGAATGTTTTAATGTATTGGAACAACCCTATAGACTCCCCACATCCCATAGTTAAACACTATCTTGTGCTCTGAAATTATGGTTCTCTAGCTTTTCCTTAGTGTTTCTCCTTATATAAGTATATTCTTAAACAATATAGAGGAAGGCAGACCAAGAGGGCTGAATAGATGCTTTCACCAATCATCTGTCTTGCAGGAACACCTATTTAACAACTATCTACATTTAAAAAGCATTTTCTTAAAAGGCAAAAATCAGGTGAGCAATCATAGTACCTGGTTTTAACTTCGTATCACTAAAAGTGAGATTGAAGAGGGTAGGAAACACGGTCTTGAATTGGTGACATCACCCCTCTCTCATCCCCCTGGCAGCAGCTGCATAGCACAGAGAATCTGTGTGCTTGGGGAGAGAGACCAAAGCAACTGTGGGATCCTGCATTGAACTCAGTGCTGCTCTGTCACACTGGAAAGCAAAACTGGGCTAAACTCAGCTGACACTCATGCATCAGGGGGCATTTAGACCAGCTGTAGCCAGAGAGGAACCACCCACGCCAGTGGTCAGAAGTTGAGTTTTGGCGAGCCTTGCCACCATGAGATAACATGTTCTCGGGTTCTGAAAAAACTTGAAAGCAGTGGATATTCGAAAACAATCGTATGGTTTTTATCCTTTATTCTATTGATATGCTGTATCTCATTGATTGATTTGCATATGTTGAACTATCCTTGCAGCAAAGGAATAAATAACAGTAGGGATGAATGACCTTTTTTCATGTATTTTTTAATTCAGTTTGTTAGTATTTTGTTGCGTTTTTTTTTTTTTGCATCAATATTCATTAGAGATATTGGCCTATAGTTTTCTTTCTCTCTCTTTCCTTCCTTCCTTCCTTCTTCCTTCCTTCCTTCTCTCTCTCTCTCTCTCTCTCTCTCTCTCTCACTCACTCTCTCTCCCTCTCTCTCTCTTCCTATCTGTTTTAGCTTGTTTTTTGATGTGTCTTTGTCTGCTGTTGGTATCAGGGTAATATTGACCTCATAGAATAAGTTTGGAAGTATTGCCTCCCTCTCTATTTTGTGGAATAGTTTGAGTAACATTGGTATTAGTTCTTCTTTATTTATTTATTTTTATTATTATTATACTTTAAGTTCTAGGGTACATGTGCACAGTGTGCAGGTTTGTTACATATGTATACTTGTGCCATGTTGGTGTGCTACACCCATTAACTCGTCATTTACATTAGGTATATCTACTAAAGCTATCCCTCCCCCATCCCCCCTCCCCAAAACAGGCCCAGTGTGTGATGTTCCCCTTCCTGTGTCCAAGTTATCTCACTGTTCAATTCCCACCTATGAGTGAGAACATGTGGTGTTTGATTTTCTGTACTTTAGATAGTTTGCTAAGAGTGATGGTTTCAGCTACACCCATGTCACTACAAAGGACAGGAACTCATCCTTTTTTATGGCTGCATAGTATTCCATGGTGTATATGTGCCACATTTTCTTAAACCAGTCTGTCACTGATGGACATTTGGGTTGATTCCAAGTATTTGCTATTGTGAATAGTGCTGCAATAAACATATGTGTGCATGTGTCTTTAAAGCAGCATGATTTATAATCCTTTGGGTATATACCCAGTAATGGGATGGCTGAGTCAAATGGTATTTCTAGTTCTAGATCCTTGAGGAATTGCCAAACTGTTTTCCACAATGGTTGAACTAGTTTACAGTCACACCAACTGTGTAAAAGTGTTCCTATTTCTCCACAACTTCTTCAGCATCTGTTGTTTCCTGACTTTTTAATGATTACCATCCTAACTGGTGTGAGACGGTACCTCACTGTGGTTTTGATTTGCATTTCTCTGATCGCGAGTGATGATGAGAAGTTTTTCATGTGTCTGTTGGCTGTATGAATGTCTTCTTTTGAGAATTATCTGTGCATATCCTTTGCCCACTTTTTGATGGGGTTGTTTGAGTTCTTTGTAGGTTCTGGATATTATCCCCTTGTCAGATGAGTAGATTGCAAAAATGTTCTCCCATTCTGTAGGTTGCCTGTTCACTCTGATGGTAGTTTCTTTTGCTGTGCAGAAGCAGCTCTTTAGTTTAATGAGATCCCATTTGTCAATTTCAGCTTTTGTTGCCGTTGCTTTTGGTGTTTTAGATATGAAGTCCTTGCCCTTGACTATGTCCTGAATGGTATTACCTAGGTTTTCTTCTAGGGTTTTTATGGTTTTAGGTCTAACATTTAAGTCTCTAATCCATCTTGAATTAATTTTCATATAAGGAGTAAGGAAAGGATCCAGTTTCAGCTTTCCACTTATGGCTAGTCAATTTTCCCAGCACTATTTATTAAATAGGGAATCCTTTCCCCATTTCTTGTTTTTGTTAGGTTTGTCAACGATCAGGTGGCTGTACATGTGTGGTATTATTTCTGAGGGCTCTGTTCTGTTACATTGGTCTATATCTCTGTTTTGGTACCAGTACCATGCTGTTTTGGTTACTGTAGCCTTGTAGTAGTATAGTTTGAAGTCAGGTAGCATGATGCCTCCAGCTTTGTTCTTTTGGCTTAGGATTGTCTTGGCAATGCGGGCTCTTTTTTGGTTCCATATGAACTTTAAAGTAGTTTTTTCCGATTCTGTGAAGACAGTCATTGGTAGCTTGATGGGGATGGCATTGAATCTATAAATTACCTTGGGCAGTATGGCCATTATCACGATATTGATTCTTCCTATCCATGAGCATGGTATGTTCTTCCATTTGTTTGTGTCCTCTTTTATTTCACTGAGCAGTGGTTTGTAGTTCTCCTTGAAGAGGTCCTTTACATCCCTAGTAAGTTGGATTTCTAGGTATTTCATTCTCTTTGAAGCAATTGTGAATGGAAGTTCATTCCTGATTTGGCTCTCTGTTTGTCTGTTACTGGTGTATAAGAATGCTTGTGATTTTTGCACATTGATTTTGTATCCTGAGACTTTGCTGAAGTTGCTTATCAGCGTAAGGAGATTTTGGGCTGACATGATGGGGTTTTCTAAATATGCAATGATGTCATCTGCAAACAGGGACAATTTGACTTCTTCTTTTCCTAACTGAATACCCTTGATTTCTTTCTCTTGCCTGATTGCCCTAGCCAGAACTTCCAACACTATGTTGAATAGGAGTGGTGAGAGAGGGCATCCCTGTCTTGTGCCAGTTTTCAAAGGGAATGCTTCCAGTTTTTGCCCATTCAGTATGATATTGGCTGTGGGCCTGTCATAAATAGCTCTTATGATTTTGAGATACGTTCCATCAATACTGAATTTATTGAGAGTTTTTAGCATGAAGGTTTGTTGAATTTTGTCAAAGGCCTTTACTGCATCTATTGAGAAAATTATGTGGTTTTCATCTTTGGTTCTGTTTATATGCTGGATTACGTTTATTGATTTGGGTTTATTGAACCAGCCTTGCATCCCAGGGATGAAGCCCACTTGATCATGGTGGATAAGCTTTTTGATGTGCTGCTTGATTCGGTTTGCCAGTATTTTATTGAGGATTTTTGCATCGGTGTTCATTGGGGATATTGGTCTAAAATTCCCTTTTTTTGTTGTATCTCTGCCAGGCTTTGTATCAGGATGATGTTGGCCTCATAAAACGAGTTAGGGAGGATTCCCTCTTTTTCTATTGATTGGAATAGTTTCAGAAGAAATGGTACCAGCTCCTTCTTGTACCTCTGGTAGAATTCAGCTGTGAATCCATCTGATCCTGGACTGTTTTTGTCGGTAGGCTATTAATTTTTGCCTCAATTCCAGAGCCTGCTATTGGTCTATTCAGGGATTCAACTTCTTCCTGGTTTAGTCTTGGGAGAGTGTAAATGTCCAGGAAATTATCCATTTCTTCTAGGTTTTCTAGGTTATTTGCATAGAGGTGTTTATAGTATTGTCTGATGGTAGTTTGTATTTCTGTGGGGTCGGTGGTGATATCCCCTTTATCATTTTTTATTGCGTCTATTTGATTCTTCTCTCTTTTCTCTTTATTAGTCTTTCTAGCAGTCTATCAATTTTGTTGATCTTTTCAAAAAACCAACTCCTGGATTCATTGATTTTTTGGAGGGTTTCTTGTGTCTCTATCTCCTTCAGTTCTGCTCTGATCTTAGTTATTTCTTGCCTTCTGCTAGCTTTTGAATGTGTTTGCTCTTGCTTCTCTAGTTCTTTTAATTATGATGTTAGGGTGTCAATTTTAGATCTTTCCAGCTTTCTCTTGTGGGCATTTAGTGCTATAAATTTCCCTCTACACATTGCTTTAAATGTGTCCCAGAGATTCTGGTATGTTGTATCTTTGTTCTCCTTGCTTTCAAAGAACATCTTTATTTCTGCCTTCATTTTGTTATGGACCCAGCAGTCATTCAGGAGCAGGTTATTCAGTTTCCATGTAGTTGAGCAGTTTTGATTGAGTTTCTTAATCCTGAATTCTAGTTTGATTGCACTGTGGTCTGAGAGACAGTTTGTTACAATTTCTGTTCTTTTACATTTGCTGAGGAGTCCTTTACTTCCAACTATGTGGTCAATTTTGGAATAAGTGTGATGTGGTGCTGAGAAGAATATATATTCTGTTGATTTGGGGTTGAGAATTCTGTAGATGTCTATTTGGTCCACTTGGTGCAGAGTTGAGTTCAATTCCTGGATATCCTTGTTAATTTTCTGTCTCGTTGATCTGTCTAATGGTGATGGTGGGGTGTTAAAGTCTCCCATTATTATTGTATGGGAGTCTAAGTCTCTTTGTAACTCTCTAAGGACTTGCTTTCTGAATCTGTATTGGGTGCATATATATTTAGGATAGTTAGCTCTTCCTGATGAATTGATCGCCTTGCCATTATGTAATGGCCTTCTTTGTCTCTTTTGATCTTTGATGGTTTAAAGTTGTTTTATCAGAGACTAGGATTGCAACCCTGCTTTTTTTTCGTTTTCCATTTGCTTGGTAGATCTTCCTTCATCCCTTTATTTTGAGCCTATGTGTGTCTCTGCATGTGAGATGGGTCTCCTGAATACAGCAAACTGATGGGTCTTGACTCTTTATCCAGTTTGTCAGTCTGTGTCTTTTAATTGGACCATTTAGTCCATTTACATTTAAGGTTAATATTGTTATGTGTGAACTTGATCCTGTCATTATGATATTAGCTGGTTATTTTGCTCATTAGTTGATGCAGTTTCTTCCTAGCATCGATGGTCTTTACATTTTGGCATGTTTCTGCAATGGCTGGTATTGGTTGTTCCTTTCCATGCTCAGTGCTCCTTCCGGATCTCTTGTAGGGCACGCCTGGTGGTGACAAAATCTCTAAGAATTTGCTTGTCTATAAAGGATTTTATTTCTCCTTCACTTATGAAACTTAGTTTGGCTGGATATGAAATTCTGGGTTGAAAATTATTTTATTTAAGAAGGTTGAATATTGGCCCCCACTCTCTTCTGGCTTGTAGAGTTTCTGCCAAGAGAGTTGCTGTTAGTCTGATGGGCTTCCCTTTGTGGGAATCTTTCTCTCTGGCTGCCCTTAACATTTTTTCCTTCATTTCAACTTTGTTGAATTTGACAATTATGTGTCTTGGAGTTGCTCTTCTCGAGGTAAGTATCTTTGTGGCATTCTCTGTATTTCCTGAATTTGAACATTGGCCTGCCTGACTAGGTTGGCGAAGTTCCCCTGGATGATATCCTGCAGAGTGTTTTCCAACTTGGTTCCATTTTCCTCGTCACTTTCAGGCACACCAATCAGACATAGATTTGGTCTTTTCACATAATCTCATATTTCTTGAAGGCTTTATTCATTTCTTTTTACTCTTTTTTTTCTACACTTCTCTTCTCACTTCATTTCATTCATTTGATCTTCAATCACTGGTACTCTTTCTTCCAGTTGATCAAGTCTATTACTGAAGCTTGTGCATTTGTCACGTAGTTCTTGTGTCATGGTTTTCATCTCTATCAGTTCTTTTATGGTCTTCTCTGCATTGATGATTCTAGTTATCCATTCATCCATTCTTTTTTCAAGGTTTTTAGTTTCTTTGCGCTGGTTATGTAGTTCCTCCTTTAGCTCTGAGAAGTTTGATTGACTGAAGCCTTCTTCTCTCAACTCGTCAAAGTCATTCTCTGTCCAGCTTTGTTCAGTTGCTAGCAATGAGCTTCATTCCTTTGGAGGGGGAGATGCGCTCTGATTTTTTGAATTTCCATCTTTTCTGCACTGCTTTTTTCTCATCTTTGTGGTTTTATATGCCTTTGGTCTTTGATGATGGTGACGTACTGATGGGGTTTTGGTGTGGGTGTCCTTTCTGTTTGTTATTTTTTCCTTCTAACAGTCAGGATCCTCAGCTGCAGCTCTGTTGGAGTTTGCTTGAGGTCCACTCCAGACCTGTTTGCCTGGGTATCAGCAGCGGAGGCTGCAGAAGATAGAATATTGCTGAACAGCGAGTGCTGCTGTCTGATTCTTGCTCTGGAAGCTTTGTCTCAGAGGTGTACCCAGCTGTGTAAGGTGTGAGGTGTCGGTCTGCACCTCAGTTGAAAATGCAGAAATCACCGGTCTTCTGTGTCACTCATGCTGGGAGTTGGAGGCTGGAGCTGTTCCTATTTGGCCATCTTGGGTGCCCCACCTAGTTATTCTTTAAATGTTTGGTATCATTTAGCAGTGAAGTCATCATGTCCCAAACTTTTCTTTACTGGGAGACTTTTTCTTATAGCTTTGATCTCATTACTTCTAATTGGTCTGTTCAGGCTTTGGATTTCTTCCTGGTTCTATCTTGGTAAGTTGTATGTGTCTGGAAATTTGTCCATTTCTTCTAGATTTTCCAATTTATTGGTATATAGTTGGTCATAGTATCCACTAATGATTTTTTTGAATTTCTGCACTGTCAGTTATGCCTCCTTTTTCATCTCTGAATTTTTTTATTTGAATCATTTCTCTTTTTTTTCCTAATTAGTCTGGCTAAAGTTTTGTCAATTTTGTTTATCTTGTCAAACAACCAACTTTTTGTTTCATTGATCTTTTGTTTTGTGTTCTTTATTTTTTTTCTCACTTATTTCTGCCTTCATTTTGTTATTTGCTTTTGTCTACTAATTTTGGGTTTGATGTGCTCTTGCTTTTCTAGTTTTCAAGGTGTGCATTAAATTGCATCAATGTATGCTCAAGTCTCTTCTTTGCATATAATCTGCATATATCCTCCCATGTACTTTATATCATCTCTAGATTACTTATAATACTTAGTAAAATGTTAATGCCATGTAAACAGTTATTTTCTGTATTGTTTTAAAATCTGCATTACTTTTATTGTTATATCATTATTTTTTATTGTTTTTGTTTTTCGGAATATATTTATCTATGGTTGGTTGAGCCCAAAGTTGTGGAACTCACAGATATGCAGGGCCAACTGTATTTCGGTAGATTTTTAGTACAAGGAACATGCATTTGCCAAGGGTAGAAGTTATAAATACTGTCTGAAGCTCATGCCTCATTATACTTCCTAAAAGACATTTCTTCCCTCCCTTGCCTCGACATTCTCTCTACTGATTATACTGAAGTCAGAGTTATTTTTCTGTAACCTGGTATTGTTCATGTCATTAACCTGACTAGAAACCTTTAACAGTGGCCCTTAGGGTTAAGTTTAAAAAATTTTGACAAGATTTACAGGGTCCTTCAAGACTGGCCTTTCTTCCTCTTATCAGCCTTATCTCTGTCAGAACCCACTCTTCATTCCATCCATTCTTTGAGATTATGAACCATGTTCCCCAAAGTCATGTTCTATTATTTGCTTTGAGGCCATAGCTGTCAGCTGGTATTTGGTGTTAATGTACTAGAGATGGGTGGTACTGTGGTCTGAACAACCTCTTTGTACAGTTTACTCTGTCCTTTCAGTCTGATACCTGAAATACCACTTCGGTTTCATAAATGTAATCCTGCTGGGCCTCCAGGCCTTGCAATTTGGTGAGTTTTATAGAAGGCACTTATGATGGGCTGGGCAGTTTTACCAGAATCACTTGATGTGTCATAATCAGATGCCTCACCCCTACTTAGGCACAATAACATGCCAGGCACCTCTTTTGAAAGAATATCTGCTTCAGATGGGATGGATTTGCTCTAGAACCCTGGGAGTCTTTGAATCTGTCATGGTCACTTGTCATAGGCTCAACACAAAATGTTTTTCTATAGAGAAACTCAAGTACCATGGATTCTGATGGGTGTTATGGCCTGAGTCGCAGTTGCTGCTTGTACCTTTTCCTGAAAAAGTTAAAGTAACTGGCATATTCAACTGGAAGATGAGACTGTTCTAATCATTCTGAACACCTTATGCTATTCAACCAATGGGCAAAATAAATAAGTAAATAAATGAAATAAAGAATATTTGACTAGCTGGAGTAATTGTTCTCAATTATCAATAGGAAATTGTGTTGCTGCTATACAATATAGGCAAGAAAAACTGTATCTGGAATGCAAAAGATTTTCTGAGGGTTGAGATTGTGTTTAGTGCTTCACTGTCAGCTGAGATTCTGGCGGAGAGGAAAGGAAATGTGTAATGGGGAGCAGAAACATGAAGCCATAAGTATTATAGCTTTGTGATCAATTATAGCAATGAAGACTATGTTTGCATATTTTTCTTTGCTTGTTGCATGTGTTTAATTCTATTCACTAGTCATGTTCCTTTTTCTCTCTCTCTTTACCTTTTTATTTTATATGTAAGTTGTAGGAGAATAACTTTGACATTTAGTCTTAGATAAGAGAATTTTCAGAAATTTTGTGATGAAATAGGATAATGGTTACAAGGCCTGTGCACCTTAGTATCTGAGGAAATGGCTAAAACAATTTCACTCCTAAGGACAGCTATATCTTCTTGTTAGTTGTCAAGATAAAGTTGTTTCTTTATGTTGTATGATAAAGTTGTCATACAGAAGTTCAAATATATATAGCAGCGTGCATATAAAAGTAGCCAGAAGGGTGTTTCTTTCACTTATTAATGTATTCCTTCGCAGATTTTAATCTACTCTTTGTTATCTACACAGCAATAATGGGGATTGTGCTTGTAAGCATTTCCTTTTCCTTCAAGTATAACTTTTTTTCTTTTCTTTTTATTTTATTTTATTTTATTTTATTTTATTTTATTTTATTTTATTTATTTATTTATTTTAGACGGAGTCTCCCTCTGTCACCAGACTGGAGTGCAGTGATGTGATCTTGGCTCACTGCAACCTTCGCCTCCCAGGTTCAAGTGATTCTCCTGCCTCAGCCTCCCAAGTAGCTGGGACATTAGGTGCATGCCACCATGCCCTGCTAATTTTTGTATTTTTAGTAGAAATGAGGTTTCACCACATTGGCCAGGGTGGCCTTGATCTCTTGACCTCGTGATCCACCCGCCTCAGCTTCCCAAAGTGCTGGGATTACAGGTGTGAGCCACCATGCCTGGCCTCCTGCAAGTACAACTTTAAACTTTGATAGTAAAGGGTTCAAGAAGGACATTGCAAGAGAAAAAGGTATTTCTTTGTGGTCATGAGGTCCTTTATTTTACTTCTTTTTTGCTCCTATTGCATTCGCTATAGAAGCATGGGGCCAGGGAGAGTAATATCAAGTGATACTCTGCCCCAGCTGGGTACCCAGAGTGTGCAGTCCCTCAATGAGACTGAGTCCCTAACCCCTGCAAATTGGTGACCAAGACATGGTGGCCCATTCATGCAGACAGTATACAACTCAGACTTTGTGCTATCCTGTACAAGAACAGGGTGTGACTACTTCTACACATTACTCTACCAGCCCCTACACATCTGCACTCTGGAAAGTTACTTCCTGCTTGACAATCCTCGCCACAGTTTCCTGTACAACTGTACCCCTCATAGCTGTGCCAGTCTCAGCCCACTTGTTCTCCTGAAACCTACTTCCTACTTGCCAGTTTGCTCCATGGTTCCGTTTTTGCTACCTTAGTCCATATACCATCAAAAGTATTTACCATTTGATCCATGACTGAAAAAACACAGGCCTGGGACAATGCATTGAAGTTCTCCACCATCCAGTTGGATGCAACTACACCTTCTCCACTGAGGTCTGAAACCTAGCTTTGGAAGGGGGCTCCCTCCTGAATTTTCCCATTCCTTGGTTGTGCTCTTTCAGCTTTAGGACATTATTTGGAATTCTCTTTACCCTTTATATTTGCTCGCTAGTCATAGTCAATAATTTTTATATTAAACTTTCCCTGTTCAAATTGTGACTTCTATCTCCTAATATAACTCTACTGTTACAGATTCAATTGAATTTGAATAATATAGATATGTAGTATTATAAATACAGTGTTCTGCCTTGCTCTTTTGCAATATACAATATCCTAGGAGGACAGAAGATTGTATAACACAGGGAAAGTAAATAAGGCAGATGTGAAGGAAACTCAGAGAGTTAATACCAGAGAAAGAGTGAGTGGGAAAATTAGCTCCAGCAAAAAAATGGGATTTAGTCTTTGACATTTCCTCTCATACTCAATATTCAAGTCATTATCCGTTCCCATCAATTCTTCATCCAAACTATATTTTGAATCCTTTTTCCTTCTTTCCATCTCTGCTACCATTTGAAACCAATCGGGTATCATCTTTCCTTTTCATGACAATTAAGCCTTCTAACTAATCAAACCAGTTCCCTTTTGCACTCATCCAAACTGTTCTTTACATAGGAAATTATTTAGTTTTCTTCATAGCACATTATAAACATTAAAATAATTTTATTGAAATGTTTATTTCCTTATATGTTGTTCTGTTATTGCTGTTTCATTTTTAGTTTCTAAACTCTATAAAGGATTGAGTCAGTCTTGTTCATCATATCTGTAGCTCTGATCAGAATATTGGCATATATGGTATAGATAAAATACATATTTGGTGAATGGGTGAATGAATGACAGGGAATTAGAGGTCTATTTTTGATGGGTTCTTTGTACTGATGTGTAAATCTTCTGAATTTTTAATGCATTGAAAATGAAAAGGAACTGTCCCTATAAAACTGGTGCCTATAGAGTAATGGGACAAGATGCCACATACTAGAATAATTTTTGGACAAGACAATACAATGAGTGTTAATGTTTGAGAGAATAAAATTGTATGGCAGTGTAAAGAAAGAAATTATTAAGAAAGTTTCAAAATTAAAAAAAAAAAAAAAAAAAAAGATGTTTCAAGTAGAAATTGTAAGAATGGGTAGAATGCCAGAAGGTAAGGAATCTATGCAGAGAATGGGATTAGAAAAGATGAGGGATGCAAAAAATTAAGGGTACATCTTAGGAAGGGTAGGTCTACATGAGCTGACCGTAGGTTATATTAAGAATAAAACATGTAGGCTTCAAAAAATAGGCAAAGGAGGATTAGAGAGGGAAGTATATAACAACTTTAGTTGACATCTGTCATTCTTTGTGGTATCTAGCTACTGAAACTTTTCCTGTGTGCAAAATCCACCAACTTTTGAAGCAAAGCACACATCCAACTTTAGAAGTAGAAATTGCTAGATAATTGCTTTCTATGTTTGTCTTTTACATTGAGCTCAGGCAGAGGATATAGGGCAATCAGATAAGCACATTCAAACTTTTGAATCTGAAGGGAATGATGAAATAGATAGATATGGTTGCAATGGGGTCAGCTAAACTTATTTTCTAAAGTTATCCTTGAGTATAGCTTCATTAAAAGCATCCACTTTTTCAGTATTGATGATAGCAGGGAAACTTTCTTAGTATCTGTAATAAATCAGTTTAGCAGCATAATTTTGAATATTTTCTCCAAAAGACATGATAAATGTGATAAATCAATTTAGCAGCATAATTCTGAATATTTTTCTCCAAAAGGCATGACTTCTAGATATATTTCTCAAGCCCTGCCATAGATTGTGAGTTTCTCAATATCCTTCTAATGAAATCCATTTCTGCCAAATAATTAAGGTTTCTGGTTCCTATTACTTATACCTAAGAATCTATTACTTGTACCTAGGAACCTTGACTGGTATAGTAGACTAAGAGGTTCAAATTTTGTACAGTTGAAATCAACAATAATTGAAATAATTTAAATGAAAAGTATGTTGATTAGAGATGTGAATTAGAAAGATTAACCTAGAAACAATTTGTAATCATCACAGAATCCAAGAAAGTCTTGAGGTAGTAAGACAAGAACATGATAGAAGGCAAAATGTATAGTCAGTTCACAGAAAAAGCAATACAAATTACTTATAAGCATGCGAATAGATGTGCAATCTTATTTTAAAAAATAAAATGCAAATTAAAACAAGAGAAAAGATTGGAAAATATTAAGGAATGATAACATAAAAGTTAGGAGAATATGAGGAAATAGTATCTTCATACAATGCTAGTTAACAAATACCTTGCTTTAGCTAATTTGGAGATAATTTAGAAATCTATTTGTGCACATGCATGTTTTTTTGAATAATACATGTAAAACTGTGATATAGAGAAAATGGGCTATTTGTGGTGGAAGGGAAATTTAAATTTAATTATAATTTATTTGTATTATGAGTAAAAATTATTTTGATAACCAAGAAAATAAGAGAAAAATATTGAGGCCATAACTGAACAGAAGAACACCTTGAATAGGAAAAATAAAGAAGTTACAGAAAAGGAAAATATCAAGATACAACTCAGAGATCAAATTAATCTAGAAAATGATTAGATATAGGAATTAAAGAATAGAGAGAAGTAAAATGATTTTTAGGCATATGGAGCCCAGGTGATTGGAAAAAATAGGATTGTCATAAACAAACAGGAGAAATTCGAAAAATAAATGTATTGTAATTGATAAAATTAATATCATCTAGAATGTGTTCTGTTTATGGGATCTATTAGAATGTTCAGCTAGATATCCCAATGGGCCATTATAGTTTGTAGACTAGATAAGTCAAAAGATATAATGGTTCAGATTCAGGAAGTACCCACAAAGTGGGTGTGATTGTATGTGTGGGATTACCAAAGAAGAGAGACCAAATGAGAAAAGAAGTGTGACTTTGAACCTAGGGACAGTGGAAAAACAGAAAGAGTCAGTAAAGAAATGGGCAGGAGCAGCTTGTGTGTAAAGAAGCAGAATACAATACCTTTATTGGTCACAGGGATAATATACTTTTAAAAAGACAGTCAGTTGTGTGGATAGTTACAGAGAACAGATAAAGTTTCTGATTGAGAAAGGGCCACTTGATTTTGTGATTGGATGGTTATCTTTCAGCTAAGCTGTAGTAAACACCTGCTTACAAACAATCTGAATGTACAAGTCAATGAAATTAGCAAGAAATTTTTTTTGAGAGTTAGTCACAAAAAGAAAATGAGAGAGAAAGGAAGGTAACTCAAGGATTACAAGTTTTAAAATAAAAATCCCCAAAGACTAAATGGCCTATCTCTTGTGCATGTGTTAGATATTGTGCTCTGCATTCAAATGTTGGTCTTTTTTTGGCAATAAGCAAACACACAGGAAGTCATGTGGAAGACAGATTTTAATAGATGGGAAATAGTACTACTTGCTGTTTGCTTAACTGAATCACTGTACTCTAAAATTCTAAATCTCGAGATGCTTGAGAGTAGTCCTGAGTGACACAGGTTAGATGTTTCTTCCACTTTGAGTGAACCAGAAACCAAATAGCAGTAGAGAGTTGGACATTTCAGTGAGAGTCCTCAGCAGGGAAATATTAAATCTAAAGTATAAATCCTCATTTTCTCTTCATAATATGTGTACCCTTACTGGAGCTATGGTTATGCCTTCTAGCTTGCTCTCAGTTGTGCTACAATAAATTAATAGAAGGGTTCTGTGTTTTCCTTTAGTTGAAATATTGGCAGAGGAGCATTACTCTGCTGAGTTCTGCATTTTGGGCATCTACTATAGTTTAATGCCATAGTTGCCCTTGCCTCCAGTCAATTTGCCCTGCAGTGATTAATATCTAAGATATTTCCAAAAGAGAAAGTGATACAGGAGGTAGAAAGAAACTATTTAGGTAGAAAGTGAGGGCAAAGAGTCCTCAGCAGAACTTCCCTTCTGACAAAAAACAGCCTAAGAAATCATTTATTTTCTAACAGAAAGCAGCCTGGAAGATCAGGCTGCTAACACAGATAAGGAGGTCTGTAACGAAGAGTTGTTCTCTTTCTTTTTCCTATTAAATTTCTGCTCTAAACCTCACCCTTGGTGTATCCGCATCCTTGATTTCCTTGACAGTGAGACCAAGAACTCTGGGTGTCACCCCAAACAATGACGCTGCTTCAAAAGGACTCTTAGAAACAAGGGTTGAGGCCAGGTGTGGTTGCTCAAGTCTGTAATCCTAGCACTTTGGGAGGCTGAGGCAGTGGATCACCTGAGGTCAGGAGTTTGAGACTGGCCTGGCTAAGATGACAAAACCCCTTCTCTACTAAAAATACAAAATATATATATATTAGCCAGGTGTGGTGGTGGGTGCCTATAATCTCAGCTACTTGGGAGGCTGAGGAAGGACAATTGCTTGAATGTGGGCGGTGGAGGATGTAGTGTGCTGAGATTGCGTGACTACACTCCAGCCTGGGTGAACAGAGTGAGACTCCATCTCATTAAAAAAAAAAAAAGAAAGAAAGAAAAAGAAAAAGAGAAAGAAAAAGAAAAGATATAAGGGTTGAGACTCTGAAGCCTAAAAATCTCTCTTCCGTATGAAAAATCCTCCCACTATTGCCTTGGAATACTTGAATTTGTTGTCTTTTATATTCTTGGCTTGTACCTACAGAATTGTAAAAAATCTGAGAAAATGAGTATAGGGAGATCTAATATGTTTACTGACAACTAAAGAAACCACTAGAAAAACACTGGAAGGGATATGCAGAATTTAAAAAGACAGTAAGCTTTTATATTTAAGTGAGAAAATTTTTATGTAATTTTTATTTCCAAACAGGTAAGATAATATTTTTAATTATTTTTAACCATTTTGAAGACATCAAGAGACAGTCACCTTATAACTAGAGTTACAGTATATGAAATTAACTGGTAAAGAGTTTTGTACTAAGATTTATTGAGGGGTCATTAATATTTTCCTAATTCAGTAATATATTACTTATAGAGTTTATAGATTTGATCAGCTTCATCAAACAACTGGAAAATTCCTTAGAAGAAAAAGTAATCTATCAGATCAGTCAATTGTAGCCCTATCAGTCAAAAAATTGGCAATTTGCCTGAATTCTCAATGTCTCCTTTTGACATTACACAGGTATAGCCACTTTCAATAACATTTTATACTTATTCAAGAAAGCAGTTTTACTATACTTTATAGTTTCCAATTCTAACCACTCCCCACAAAAATACATGAACAATCAAATCACATAAGAATAAAGAGGATTTCCTTTTTCAAAAATATTTATTTTCTAACTAATGATTCCTTGTATACAGGAAATAGCTATTTAAAATGCCATCTTTATGAATATTCAATTTAATTCAGATAAAGTTTTCCCATTAAGACAAGTGAAGAATATGCTGACTATACCATAAGAAGCACTTAAAAACTACTTTTTGGGGGATACCATATGTAAAGAGTGAACGTTAACAAGCAGTTGGGTAACTAGTATTTTTTCCTGTCAAAGTGATATACTTTTTATATCTATAGCATTCTCATGTAGTTCTTAAAATAACTGCATCAAGAAAGCTTTGAATGCTGATTTACCAAAGACAGGAATACACATTTATATCTATGGCACTTTAAAAGTGCATTTCCCCCCCCCCACATACTGACACATTATAATGATGTCAAGGTTCTGAAAAAAGAGCATGGCATTAACAAGATGGAAGGCTAACTTAATGGAAGTTCCATTGATAAAATGCCATCCTCACAAAGCTGGTAATTGTTCTTTAGCTATTATACTCTTACCAAAGAAGCAATATATCAGATGCCTGCTCATCTAGACATAACTCTAAAAGATTCTGAGACACTGTAAGTTGTATATCACTAAACTGGGAACATTAAAAGCAACTAACTTATTCATTAATTATTGTATCTTACTGACTAGGGTCAAGAATTATGACAGACAATTTAATTATTAAAAATCTTGTGTGTAATTATTTGAAAATGTTGTTTTCTTTTAAAATGAAATACATTCCTAGAAAAAAATTTAAAAATCTACCTTCCATGCACAAATAATAACCATATAGTATAGGATTATAAAGTTCTTAAGTTTGTAATTTTATGTTTGTGTTTTATTATAAGTTTCTATTTCCTCAAATGGAGCTAAATGTAATTATGCAGTATAAAATTATAGAAGCTCATCAAAATGGCAAATAAATTAGCTTCCATATGAACATGTTTCACTTCAAATTGAAATTAAAGCTTTAAAATTGAAAAAATGTAATTTTGATACTTTAATTTACATTATCTACATTACCACTATTCAGGTTCTTATAGACCATCTTACTGTTACTCTCCTTCCCTGGGTGGGTCACTGAACTACTGACGCTAGCTTTCATGCTATCATTTGTTCCAAAAAACTTTTCCATGTTTATTTTATTCAGTGACAGAGAACTATATACTGTAGAATCTTAGAAACTAAGATTTGCTCAATATGGTAAAATGTCTCTATGTTCCTTGTGCTCCCCTACACACACCCTAAATTTAGAATTCACTGCTGAGTATCCAATAGTAGATTGTATGATTTCTGAGAATTCACAGTCATTCACCGTAACAAGTCATTCCATCAAGGGAGAAAGGAATCATAAAATGATCAAATTACTTGAATCCGCTGGACCAATGAGCTCTTGTTTAGCCACTTTACTAGTATTTATTCATTTTGTAACTATTGTTCAAACTTCTACATAACACAGTAGGAGAGGCACAAATGCAATTTGTCTTAGATTGTTTATCTGATAAGTGAACCCTGAGTCAAAGGTCCAAGGAAAAGAAACTGTGGGGAGCAGAAAGGAAGGAAAAGAGCCAAGCAAATCTGCAATTTCAGGTGAAGAACCAGCCTCAGTCTGTCCCTACTGCTGGAGGCTCTGGAGTGGTCATCTTTCAGAGAAGGAAACTTGTAATTCCTCCCTTTTTTTCCCAAGAGCCACTTAGTCACTGGCTTCTGGCCTGGCTACATCTGGGGAAAGTAGAGTCCCAGGCATTTGCAAGAGAACCATGGCAACATCAAACACCCAGGACATTTTCTGAAGGTCTCAGAAACACACACAGACACCGGGGATCATTCTCGCAGCTCTGCTAAAGGAATATTTTTAGGTATCAGGAGGGGGCACGCATCGTGTCAGCCATATGATTCTAATAAGAAACAGTACTTCTCCTAAGAGGATTTTATAGTGGGTTTAAATTTGAGGAGTAAGCCAAAACATAAAAAGCTCTTTTGTTTGTTTGTTTGTTTGTAGTTAGTACTATTGCTGAACTACTACAAGTTGATTCCACAAAAGGCAAGCCTATACCTAGTGGCTTACCAAAGGAAGGTATTTGGCCTGTGGCAAACTCTATTTCATACTTGCTAACACTTGTCCTTAACATTACCCAAATATATTTTCCCTTTTAAAGATTTCTCCATAAATGTATATGGATAAGAGCCATTTTGGAACCATATATGCAAAACCCATATGGCTAAAGGCTGCTAAAAGCCTGGAAGATTATCCTAAGAAGTTCTGCAGTTAGTTTTATATTCACTGCACTCAGTGTTATTTTTGTAATTATAAAATTAAGGGAGAGTAAATAGAAACAGATAAAAGGCATTATGACTACCTCTTAATTAGTATGCTTTAAATGAATTTGAATCTTTGCAATTAGATCCCAAGTTATTTCAGTTATTCCATGGGAAATAAATGACAAAAGAAGAAATGTTCTCTGATATTTGAGGGTTTTTTTTCAAAAGCTGTTCAAATAGAAGTTTCATCCAACTGTCTAAGCACCCATCTGCTGGACATATAATAATTGAGATTATATGCAACCACAGCAGAGATCCACTCTAAGACATTGTTATTTATTAGTCTCTATAACTTGACTTCTGTCCTGATTACATTAAAATACTACAGTGTAAAAGACACTTTAATAAAAGCTTGGTGGTATTTGTACTCAGGCCAAACAATTCTCTTAAGATCATAAAGTCTTTAAAGAAACATTTTGAGGAGCTGGGAAAGTTTACTTTTCTCTTACACATGGAAATATAGAAGAGGTTAAGGGTGACATTAGCATATACAAAACATGCCCTCATGTTTATAATAATTAAGCTTAATTATGATAAAGAAATTTCTATGCTGAAATATTTAAATATCTAGAAAGTTATTTACCCTATGGAATTTTCTTTTAGTTTTAAAATAAAGTACCAGTTGAATTCAGGTTTAGTCACTATTAATGCATGTGTTTACAGCTAGCTATCAGAAAACAAGAGTTTTCTTACAAAGATGAGTGGCAAGACAGTTTGAGTATTGAGTATTGTACCGTAAATGCACCTGATAGCAATAATGTAAGCATACCCTTTGAATGATCTTGTGCAACAGATGCACTTGAACATGTGTTCTGAGATACGGAATCCTTGAATGGCCAACCCATAGATTCATTCCTTCTCTATGGGGGAACATCTGAGCCCCTGTCCTGTCCTATGGAACATGGGTTGTACAGAGGTTTCAGGTTCTGAATTTTGGATTAAATTAAGGTTGCAAGGTAGAGGAAGAGGTTAGGGGGAAGATGTTAAGTGAAAATGCTATATAAACTGCATGATGATTGCAAGTGGTTGTGGTTCTCCTGCCCAGCTCGCCGCTGAACTGTAGGAAGGCAGGTATGTTGTTCAGCCTGCCGCCACTGAACTGTTTCTGTACTTAAGGCAGTTTTCCTGTCCAGCCTACCCACACTAGTCTCTCTTGCCTGTGTGTATACCCGTTATAAAACCCCACGTCTTGTTTGCTGGCTCTAGGTCTCTTCTTTGGCCTCTTGTACCTCTTGAACCTGGTGCCTTCCCTATTGAGGTTAATAGGGGTTCAACACAACAAATAATATAGTATTTTTACATATACTAGCAATATATTAAAAAGGTAGGTTGAATTGATCCCTCGGGCAGTTCTCATCATTAACACAGTGAATGATGATGTCTGGGAAAAGCAACCTACAGTCAACCTATAACGCTTATTTCATTTCAGAGCCAATAAACCCAATTTTTTAAATCATAGTGCTATATCATTCATTCGCTAAAATTTAAACAGCTTTGTAAGATAAAATGTGCAGGCCTCCACCCCACCCAATTTACCTCAGTGTGTGAAAGTGAAGTGGGTAATGAGAGCAATTAGATATACAACCCGAACAACGCCATTAGGCTCAGTGTAGAGTTGTTTTGCTGCGCATCTCATTTACATAAAAATAGACCTACAAGCAACATCACCAAATAATACTGGTGATTATATGCAAATTATTAAATAGGCAATAACTTGGCTCACTTCATATTAGGATCTCACAGAAAGCAAGCAACCTAGACCTGGAGCTGAGAGTTCTTCAAGCCACTCTTGAGCTTAGCAGAAAGCGAATTAACTAACTCTTTAAACTTACAAATACATAATTCTTTTATGCAGCACTTCTCTCTACATTTTGCAAAATACCACAGCAGGCAAGTGATTGAGATTCAAACGTTTTACTCCTTCAAAGATGTTCTGATTTTTAGGAACACTAAGGTGATGTAAATAACCTCTCCTTATGTTTATTGATTTATTCCCTTTTAAAACAACTGCACTATGCTAATCATTCCATGTAATTATCACTCCCTCTGTAATTATGCATATCTTGCTCCTAAAACCTTGACACCTTCACTGAATGAAATATCAGGCTGAGGCAGTATAAAAGGAAGGCTATTGTTAATAAACATTCTAAGGTGACTGTATGGGCTTTTATGTAACTTTTAATGTATACAATGAGCCATAGTAAATTCTAATTAATGTTAGATAGAGGAGTGATTAGAAATTATAGATATTTAAACAGTTTGACCTATGAAAATTTTGACAATTTCTTATATGCCAATGCAAGTCGTATTTGACATACTTTCTAGGAAACAAAACTGGTCAGTCTCGCTGTTTCTAGGTTTCTCAGTGTCCTCAGTCCGTTTAGAATATAGACCCAATAATATTATTTTCATTATTATTATTAACAACAGCAATGCTTTATGGAATGCTATGCTGTGCTTGATACTGCCCAAGAGCTTTAAGTAAATTTTCTAATTTTATTCTTAAGACATTCATACTGAGAGACTAAACATACAACGGAACAATCATCAGATCATATATGAAATAGAACCGTGGCCCACAAACTCTGCAGCAACCAGCCCAAGAAGCCAAACAACAACTTTAACTACAATTGGATACAGTCAGAACTTGATAAAGGAACTGCAGCTTAACTATTTTTTTGTCCTACTTACAACTCAGGACCAATCAGAGACAGTCAGTTAATCTTTTTAAACCAGATTTGTAAGGTCCCCTGCTTCTAGTTAGTCCACTGCCAGCTTCCTCATGCCAATGCCTCTAATCAAGTCATGTCTGAAGCCTTCCTCATTTTCACTATAGAACTTTCCTAACTCCCTACCTGCCTTGACTCTCAAAGGCAAGTGATGGTGGCTGACTCTCATTCTCTAAACAAGCTCTGAATAAAGAGAGTCTGTTTTCTCTCTTCGGGGTGCTTATCTTTGAAGATAAGGTAATGGTTTACTCTAAAGGCAAAATTAGCCCCATAGTTTCATTATGACTCCTAGGATTCTCTCTCATTGATGCAGAAGGAGGCAATGCTTCAGAAGCCCTTGGCTGGTTTTTGCAATCTGGCTGTCTTACACTGCTTGGGGCTGGGTAGGAACCAGGGGGTGTTGCTCACATGTAATCAAAGCCTCCTCTGAAGCTCCATGGTTCCTCTCCTCTGTTGCCTGCTGCTCTTGCTGTCTTTCTGCTGATAGCTCACAGCTTACTCCCTGCACATCAGTCAGAGGCCCATCCTCCTCACTTCACCCAGCCAGGAATCACCCAATGCTTCTGTAATACTGACAAATAAAATACAGGACTCCAGTTAAGGTTAAATCTTAATTTCAGATAAACAATTCATTGTTTTTAGTGTATTCCATGCAATAGTTGAGATATACTAAATAAGGATTCATTGTTTATCAGAAATTTAACAGGTTAATCAGAGTATATACTCTCTGTGTGCGTACATATAGTGTATATCTATTATATATATAAGTATATACATATGTTTCAGTGTATATATGTACATGTTTTAGTATTTAAGTGTATATATAAGTATGTACATATTTTAGTGTACCTTTATGTAGATATACATACACTAAAATATGTATATACTTCTATTACACTAAAATGTATACAAAAATATATTTATATTAAAATATATATACTTAGTATAATAATTTTTAGGACAATTGTATCCTATGCAATATTTGGAACATACTTATACTAGAAGAAGAATTATTCATTATTTAACTGAAATTCAAATTTAACCCAAAGTTCTGTTTTGTGGAGTTTTGCTTTTTTGCGAAATCCACAACCCTATTACTGTGTGTGATTGTGTGAAAGATAGAGTATATAGAACACATTTTTGCTAACCACCCTCTTTTTCCCAGTGTATACAAATATCCCAGGAGAGAACAGACCTACCAATGGTAGAAGGGGTTGGAGTGAGAAAGGGTTACAAACATAGCTTCACAGTGCAACTGGACTTTAGTCCCTGCTGTAGCTCTGGCACATTTTGTCAGATGTTTATATCACTCATACCACAGAAAGTCCAGTTGTTCTTCATTTTACTCTGGCTTCTGTCATGGGTGCTGCATTTTTCAAAAGTGTCTATCTGTGCCTGATTCCCCAACTGTGCATCATGTTCAAAAAATTTTTTTTTCATTGAGCTCATAGACCATGTTTCTGTGTTCTGATTTTAAGTATGGCTGACCATTCTATGACATTTGAAACAAAGAGAATCTACACAGAAAATTGCTGTTTAACTCCATGAAGTGATCTTAATTTAGTTCTAATCCAGCTAGAATGAAAAAACATACCAAAGAAGGAAAGGAAAGGATGGTAATTGGGTCAATGGTCAAGGATTTCCTATTGCAAGAGCAGTAGAGTAAAAATGGATTGTTAAGGAAAAATTAAAAAAAAAAAAAAAAAAAAACATGAGTGTGTGTGTGTGTGTGTGTGCGCATGTGTAAGTGGAGTGAGGAGAAGCACAATTATGGAGAGAATTAATAACAGGTTTTTCTGCCCAAGAACAGTTTTGTTGTAAAGTTAGAATGACAGCTAGGCCAGCTAAATCATGATAGGCACCAGATATTGTAATAGGGAAGTTTGTAATTTATTTTGTGATTATGAGGCTTAATTGTAGATTTGATGGGGTGGTTGAGAAGCAGACCGTCATAATAATGCTTTAGGCAGTGTGTTCACTTCTCCTATGCAGGATATGTTGGAAAGGGATTTCCATAGCAGGGAGACCACTTGGAAAGCTGTCATAATAATACAGAAGAAATTATGAACACTAAAACATAGTTAGGAATGATACAGAAGGAAATGAGACGCAAAATGAAAAAGTAAAAGTTGACACTCAGCTTGGAGCCTGGGTAACTTGGAGAATACTGGCATTATTTATAAGATTGAGAGAGACAGAAAAAGGCACTTGTTTGGGAATGATAATGACCTTTTGAAAAAAGAAGCATGGCGAATCTTTGATGTCTCAAGAGGGAGTCATCTGAATTGAAGTGTTCTATCAGCAGTACAGGACATGGAGATAGTAGAAAAGACACACTGGAGCTGCAGTTAAGAATTACAGGTGATCTAAAATTTTGTGATCAATATGCCCATTTTCCACTGATAAGTAAAGAACTGGGGATAAAGTATTAAATCTTTGGAAATCTCCATACATATAGGGGCAAAGCAGGAGAATCAATTAAATGGTCCAAAGATGATGCAGTCAGAGCTGCTTCTGTGTGTACAGATTATGGTGGAATACGGTATGCATGCTTTAAGAGTCTTAACCCCTAGGTCAGGGTTAGGGTTAGGTTAGGGTTAGGACACTAATTCTCAGTTTCAAAAACCTAATTTATCCCAAGTGGAAGAAGTAAAGAAGCAAAACAGTTAAACATTAATAAAACATTAATAAAAAAAATTTATGACCTGAGTAGTAACAGGTTTCTTAACTATATAGCAAACAACACTGTAAGAGGAAATAGTAATACTTTTAATTACATTAAAAATAAACCATATCAAAAGTAGGACTGCATTCTTCAAAAGATATCAAAGATATTTTCACAACAAACCCCCAATCTGGAATATACATACACACATAAAATTGACAGAGTGGCATCCATAACATACTTATTAGCATACTTATTCATTAAGAAAAAGATAACTGAATTTTAAAATGGGACATATAATAAACGTAATTTTTCAAAAACAAAAGAAAAACAACAGATAACTTTAAAATTAAGATATAAAAATTAAATCTAAGTTCAGATATTATTTTACACTCATTAGATTGGCCAAAGTAGAAGTTTAACAGTGTAAAGGATTACTGAAGATGAAATGCAATGAAAATAATTATATACTGCTGGTGAAAATGCAATCTAGTAATTCACCTCTTAAGAACAGATACTAGAAAATTCTTGTACACATGAACCACAGGACATGTATAAGAATGTTTTCAGGCCTGGTGCAGTGGCTCACACATGTAATTCCAGCACTTTTGGAGACCAAAGTAGGTGGAGTGCTTGAGCCCAAGAGTTTGAGACAAGCCAGGGCAAAATAGTAAAATCCTGTCTCTACAAAAAAAAAAAAAAAGAAAGAAAGAAAAAATGTTTTCAGCAGTATTACTTATAGTACAAAAGTCTGAAAATCACTCAAACATCTAGTAAGTTTAGAAAAAATAAATTGTGTTATACACATTCCTGGGAGATGATTATAGGTCTTTTGCTTTTCTGTACACTTTGCAAGGGAGACACTGATAACCCTTTTTTTTGAACCTTTGTATAGTCAGCAATAGTCAGCAGCTTTGAAATATACAGTATCTCACCCTGGAGCAAAGGGCAGATTTGCTTATAGCCATGAAAGTGATATGTACTGCCTTCCCCGAGAGCAAAAGGCCGATCTGTTTACTGTCGAGTAAAATGATGTCTCCCTGTCCAGGTTAAAGAAGGCATGCTGGTTTCCCATTATAAAAGATTTGTGTTTCGTAATTTCAGGGTTTCCTTCTGGTAGCACAATCCACTGTGCATGCAGGTGCCTATGGCCCTCTTCTTGTCACCCTCTGGAAATGGAAGCTCAGAGTACCAGAAAATACATTAACGCACAGGTTGCTTATTATGCCATGAGTAATAAAGTTCTTTGTCTCTGACCCAGGAGTTTTGTGTATTCTAGCAGCATTCATGAACTGAGATATGCCAACTGATTACAAGAAGGCTAAAATCTCAGACCTTTCAGACTTCTTGATAGCTGAACAATAGATTAAGTAACAAGATATAATTTACTCTAAGTATATTCATCTACATGGATGAATCATAAAACACTTGATGGAGCCAAAAAATTAATGCAAATTCACTGATGTGATTGTTATGATGAGGCCAGAAAAACCTTTGCCTAATGTACAAACTTTAAAACTGATTGCACAGTGCATTTCCTCTGATTTTTTCATCTTTGATTCCTCTGTTCCATTAACTTCCCACATCAAAATCATCAGGAAATGCCCTTGCTTCCATCTGGAGAATGTGTCCTGACTATGATCACTTTTTGCTACCTCTTTCTTGATTACTTTAATCCAAACTACCATTTTTATCTTACCTGAAATTCTGCAATAATCTCTTAAGCTGTCTCCATCTTCTGTTCTTGATCACAGCCAGTCTATCCCCACACAACAGCCAGTGAAGTCCTTTTTAACTATAGTGTTGTCATGCCACTCTTTTTTCCCCACGAAGTACAGGAGCTGTCCCTAGCACTATTGTCATACTAGACCCCTGTTGACTCAGTATGTACAGTACCATGTTGGAGAGGCCAAAGAAGAGACCTGGAGCCAGCGAACAATACATAGGGTTTATTAAGTAGACTTACACATGGGGCAGTCCAGTGGTGGTGGGCTGGACAAGAGAACTGCTACTGTTAATAAAAAGTATGCAGGTAATATAGCATTTTCACTTAGCACTCTCCCTCCTTACCTCCACCTGGCAACCTTCACTTAACCCAAAACAAAAAGCCTTGATCTCTATATAGCCAGGGTTCTGCTGGATGGGCCACAGATGCAAATACTCCAGCTGGCTACTACTAGATTCCTTAGCTCACTACTGTCAAGCAATTTGAAATCGTCAGATATTTTTAATATCTCCTCTGACCGTTAGTTTTTGTTACTGTTGTATTATCTGTTTTATTTTTGTTATTGTTCTTCCTTTAAAGCAACTTCTATTAACATTATTTATTATTAAATATGATTACTTAGCTTGAACAACTTACACAATTTAGCCAAATTTTATGAAGAATTCAAATTGCTTCTTAGAGGTATATGCGTTTAACCAAAAAATACCTGCATTCCTTATAGATTTTCAAATTTGAGCAGGCTTAATTCACCTTTTGAAGAAACTGCTATGAATTCAGCATAACAATCTAACCCCCTTTTCTAGGCTCCCAGGTTAACTAGAGCTAAGTGAACTAATAAGATGAGAGGCGGTTCTCCCACTCTCCTCCTATACCCAGTCTACCTTAAACTTCTCTTTATTCCTTTTTCACTTTCGGTTTTTCCTTCTCTCTGCCTCCATGAGTTACTGATCATTAACTCTCAGAGAAGTTAAGTGCCAGGATTTTTCACAAATGCAACAAAGTGCAAGTACAAGTTTTGCTTCTGGGACCACAAAGATCCAAAATATACTTGAGACAGAGACCAAAATTAGAAATGGAGACAAACAACACTTGTGATTGTAGTTGAGATAACACAGACCAGGAAACATAAGCGAGCCAGAAAACAGGTAAATAAACAGATGCAGGGCCTGACCAGAGGTCATGCCTGAATTGCTTCCCTTTTTTGTCCCTCACCCAATACAAAGTCAGCATTCAAACAAAAATCCTTAGTACTTGATTTTTTATTTCCAACAATATTGTAAATTTCTATAAAAATATGCGGTAATGATGACAGCATTGTTAAAACACTTGTAATTGGCTAGGATTATCAGAGAGCACAGAAACATTGAAAATCTACTGCAGCAGTAATACACAAAAATGTTTCTACATGTATTTACTGAATTGCCTTGAACTCTGTCATTGTGTCTACAATGGAAATATTATTCATGGTGTTACAGATGTCCTCACAGTGCTTTTACTCCATGAAAGAAATTGTGCTCATATCTTATCCACAGAAAATAGTATTTATGTAAAAATATAAGATTATTACATTGAATGTGTTTCTTGCTTTGCTTTGACATTCAGGGAACTTCAAGCCAAATTTCATTGTCATTTAATAGCAAGTGAGATATAGTAATGTTATTGACCTCAGTGTATTTATCTTACCTTTATTCTTTCTGGAATAAATTGAAAATAAATTCAGAAGTAACTGTTCAGAAATTTATTACAGATACATTTTATAGTTCTACCACTGAGATATAACCAATTTTTCTTTCAGTATTTTAGCACATGAGTACTGAGTGCCCTTTCATTCAAATACGTAGGCTATTCATTGGTATAAATAATAAAAGGTGGTATTTAATTCCCAACTGAGTCTAAGTTTTAAATTTTCTCATCTTAAATATCAAAAAGTAGGGTGATACCTCGAACTCCAATGCTCAGTATTCTGTCCAGTTGCTCCTTCTTTCTGCCCCATTTCAACTCTGCTCTTATCATAAATTTCATTCTCTAAGTGCTTTTCCAGATTGAGAGTTCTGGTATCCAAGACTTAGATGACCTTATTTACTATCATTTTATCCCACAGCATCTCTGATAACAAGTATAGGTTTCTCCAGTATTGTCCCTGATACAGAGTTGTGATAATCATCTTCAAACACTTTATCAAGTTTTGGCACAGCCTGGGGTGAAAACAACAATGTTAAAAGGAACATGTGAAAGGTCAAGAGAAAAGAAAGATCTTTAAGTTACTAAAAATTAGTTGAAATTTGTGCTGGTGACACTCAAAGAATAGCACACCAGACTAGTAAAGTTGTAGAGAGTTAACATTAACTGGTTTATGCCCATAAGCATTCTTAGCATATAGAGAAAAGAAAAGAAAGGGGGAAACACATATTTAAGTAAGTTTGAACCTAACACTGCACTTCTGGACATGCTATCCATTTCTCGAGGTTTGCTGTGGTTTGTAAATTCAAGAGTCAATTCTGACTTCTGGAAACCAAAGTGTTACTCATGATTTAATCAAGTCTTACTGATTTCTCGTTCCTTCAAAGAGAGGTTTTCCATAAACTGGAGGTTGTTGGAATGGGAGAAAGAAAAAAATGAAGAACTTGGTGAAGGGCTGAGATATTTCAAGAGACAGAAATCTGCAACTATCAAATAAACTTTTAAAAATCTTCTACCAGATTGATAGAGTTAGGATATTAATAATGGTATTCATACCTTGGCCTCACATAATTTGTATTAAAGATGGAGCTTTGTTTTAATGGCTTCAGTCACTTCATTTCTTCTGAAGTTTCATGACTCGGTTATTAATTCAGTTTTTAAAGTATGAATAGTAAAAATGGTCACTTTGCTGAATATGTCATTTTATATTGTCTATTAAATATACAAGATTAGCTATAAAGAAATGCTGCAAGCACAGGGTGTGAAAAAAAGTCCTAGTAACAGATTGCAATTATTTTAAACCTTTTCATGAAGATTTTACATGTTGACAAAGCAGTAATTACCGAAGCTATGTGTACAAGGTGAAGTGCATATGGAGTGGGACCAGTTAGAAAGAAGTTCAGGTGTGAAATCTCTCAGGCATTGAATTGTTGCGTACTAGGCAGGTCATGGTGCTATGTGGTAAGAACAAATGAACACGTTTTCAAAGCACAGCTGCCCCTCATTTGGATGCTGACTGGATATCTTCTGTCTCCTGGGATTCTTTGTTCTTTAAAATATAATTTCTGGCCTTTTCTTCACTACATTAAGTAAGATTTGCATAAGTCACAAACCAAAAATAGAAATTTCTCTGTTTTATATATGTAATTTTTATATAAACAAGATATCCACTAGCTTCGGGTTTTTAACCTCAAATCAATTCAATAGTTTAATTTTAAGGTCTAGAATAAAATAAAAGCTAAAATGATTGCAAGAGAACCTATCAGCATTCTAAATGTATTTTAACTGAGTTGTCCATGAAATTCTGCCTGACTCATTCCTTGCTAGAAACCTTGGTAGGACCCTCTGTAGAGGTAAGAGAAAACCATTTCCTCACTAGTCTGTTTTCACACTGCTATAAAGATACTACCCGAGACTGGCTAATTTATAAAGTAAAGAGATTTAATTGACTCACAGTTCTGCATGGCTGGGGAGGCCTCAGGAAACTTACAATCATGGCCGAAGAGGAAAGAGGCACATCTTACATGGTGGCAGGTGAAAGAGGAACTGTCAAACACTTATAAAGCCATCGGGTCTCTTGAGAACTCACTATCATGAGAGCAGCATGGGGGAATTCACCTCCTTGATCCAATCGCTTCCCACCAGGTCCCTCCCTTGACACCTGGGGATTATGGGATTACAATTTGAGACGCGATTTAGGTGGGGGCACAGAGCCAAACCATATCAGGCAGTAGAGTGTAGAGCTTAAAAGCTCAGTTGGATCCTAACTTCAGTACTTAACAGTTAAGCAAACTGAGGTAAACTGTCTCTCAGTTTCCTCCTCTGCAAAACCAAAGGTAGAAAATTACCATATTATAGTATCCCTTTATTATAGGTATGTAGTAAAAATTGGGAAAGATGTCTGTCTAATAATCTGTACTACTTAAGTGTTTACTATTATTTTACTGCTTTCTTCCAAGATTGATATGCATTTGAAATGGAAAAAATTATTTGACCAGATTTATTCCAATCTATATCATCATATTTAAGAATAAAAATCATTCTGGCATTTTCTTAACTAAATAATGCATAATTGCAATACAGGTGAGAAAGAAACTTACATTTCTTTGCAAAAACCTCAAAAATGGAATGAGTACAACAGTGTTTATGTAACCAAGTAAATAAGCTAGAAAACAAATATAGAAATCAAAAGACAGTATGCTTAAATAAATGTAGAGCTCTTATTTTTAATATAACACCATATTAATTTTTAAAATTAGATATTAGGGTTTCAGGATTTAAATAATTTGAGTTCAATTATATACTTAGTATTCTTTTTCCTAAAGAAAAAGGTTGAAGCTCCTGACTAGAGAATTAGTTCATCCAATTATGACTTATTTTGTTTAATATGGTTGTAATAATATGGCAGTATATTTCCCATCTTAGGTTATTGTCCTACACATAATTTACATCCTTATTTAGTCAATTTTTAAAAATGTATTAGGAAATTTCACACATGACTCTAAAAAGTCCATTAAATTAAATATTCCACAGGTGTACGTATCTGAGAATATCAAATATTTATTGAGAAGTATTCCAATTCTTTAATAATGTGTAATAAACCACCCAAATTTAGTGATACAGCACAAAAATAGAATCTGTGTGTCAGGAGTCGCCAAAGAATTCAGTGGGTTGGCTCATCTCTGTTCCACAATGTTAGAGATCTCAGCTGGAAAGACGGAAAGAACTCAGAGCACCTCAGCTAACTAGGGATCAGTACCACTGGAGGCTTCTCTTCACTCACATGTCTGATGCCTGGGCCAACATAACATGGAATTTGGCTCAGCTGAGACTGTTTAATGTAATATGCCTACACCCCTTCATATAACTTAGGTTACTCAAAACATGATGGTTGGGTACCAAGAGAGCATCCAAAAAGGGAATGTCCAGGAATCAAGAGTTCCAAGAGAGGAAAGCAGAAAGAAGCTGCAAGACTTTCTCTGACCTAACTTTGGAAGTATTCAGTGTCATATTTGCCCCATGCTATTGGTAACAAGTGAGTTTGGAAGGCCAGGTAAGATGCAGGGCTGCAAAAGGAATCAATCTGAATCACTTGTTGGGGCAGTGGCAAGGTCACATGGCAGAAGAGTCTGTGGGATGGTTGAAATTAGTGCAGCTATCTTTGGATAAATAAAACCTGCCACAGGGATCATATAATCCATCAGGTTACTAGGTTAGTTTTAGGTTACATGATATACAGAGAATTTTAACATAGGTATACAAAAATAACAAGGTTAATATAAAAGAATTCATCTGTATCCAAAAAGTAGAAAACATATTTTCAAAAGGCTTCTGTGAAGAGCATCTCAGAAAAGTTATGAAACTTAAAATTCATTCATGATACCTACTAATTATAAGAAGTGATACCACTGAAATAGAAGCATCTTTAAAAATATTTTAAATATAGTAAAGGTTGCAGTACTATGAATTGAGATATATTTTATAAGCCATTTTTGATATGCAATATTAACATACATGAATTATGATTATTTACAAATAAATTGTATTTAAATGAGCATGATAACATCAGTGTTTGCTGGAACCTCAAATTATTTTGGAGAAGTTAAATTTATAAATAAATAAATATAATAGGGAACAAGAAATACTTCAATTAGATGTGTCATCCAAGTACTTTCAGAAGAAAAAAATTAAAATTACCAGGCAAGTATGACCAAAGTTACAAGTTTGGTCTATAAAAGCCTATATAAAAACTAATATTATTTCATTAACTTAAGTCAGTTATAGAAAAATAGACATCTATATAGGATATATATGTACATTTCACTATCTCAGATAAATGAATGATATCAGGTAAAACTAGTAAGAATTATTTTCTCCAGCCTTCTTCTTCTTTATAAAGACCAATGATGAATATCAGTTTTGTATGAGTTTTGAATCCACCATTTTACATTCTTATAAAAAATCTTAAAAACAGTTTTTGAATGTGTACTTGATAGTTGCTGAGCAAATAAATGAATAATTTCTGTTATTTTGTTTTAAAAAAATTAAGTGAAGCAATTTGCTATTTCATTCGAGATTAAAAACACAAGCTGAATGGGCACAACTCCTTCTTCACTTTCGTTTCCTCACAAGAGAAAAATACTCATTTCAATTAATTTCTGCAGCTAATAGCTAAAAACTCCTGAAAGAAAAGAAAGGACTATGCAAAATAAATATTTTTTCTCCTTTTAATTTCATTTTTTATGTTTTCAATATACACATATTCCTGATACGTTTTCAACATATTCCTGATCTATTTTCAAATAGCTATGTTATGGATCTCGACATTTGAGAAACAATGTCTACAATCTCAAATGTTAATATTTCTACTGTTGATCATTTTTAAAGTATTATAATTTCTCAATTGTTGTGTTCTTACCTCATGACACAATAAAAATTTGTTTAAGACAGACACTGAGGGGAAACATAAACTTTATGCCAACTTGTGTTTTTTTTATGGTTTAGGAGATTTGTATTATTTACTTATTCATTCAAATTGGCACATTGTAATTGTACATATTTATATGTGTTATAATTTGATATTTCAATACATATATGTGTTGTATGATGATCATATCAGATTACTTAGCATACCCATTACCTCATGCTTTATCATTTATTTGTGGTAAGAACATTCAAAACCTCTCTTCCAGCTGTTTTGTAATATACAATCACTTACTGTTATCCACCATCCTGCTGTGTAATAGAACACTAGAATTCATTCCACCTATCTAACTGTAACTTTGCATCCGTTGACATAAATCTCTCCACTGTCCCTTCCTCAGTCCCTGGTAACCACTGTTCTAACTCTGCTTTTATGATATCAACTCTTTTGTCATTGTTGTTGTTTGTTTGTTTGTTATATTCCACATGAGTGAGATCATGCGGTATTTGTCTTTCTGTGTCTGGTTTATTTCACTTAACATGATGTTCTGCACGTCCATCCAAAAATGACAGGATTTTTTTCTTTCTTTATTGCTGAATAGTATTCCATTAGGTATATATACTACACTTTCATCGAGTGTTGAACAGTTAGTTTGAAGGGTTGATTTTATATCTTGGCTATTGTAAATTGTGTTGCAATAGACATGGGAGCACAGATCTCTTCAACATACTGATTTCATTTTCTTTCGATGTATACACAATATTGTTGAATCATATTAGTTCTAATTTCAATTTTTTGAGGAATCCCCATTCTGTTTTCCACAGTGTCTATATTAATTTACAATCCCACCAACAGTGTCAACTGGTTTTAATTCTTCCTAATGGAGGTACCCTAAGAGCAACTGCATATTTTTCTTGTTTTTATGTAATCCATTTATAATCATTAATCTGCTCTGGATATATTGCACAGAATTTTCTCTTAAAAGTAGCAAATGAATCTTGGTGTCTAATATGGGTGTTAATGATTGACTGATACAATGTAATCCTGGGAAGGAATTTTCTAGTGCTGTCTCATTAACCAGATGACCTCCAGACATTGTCAGCACAACATAGCCGAGGTGATTGATCACCAGAGAACAGAGGTTAGTAACTCTCCCCCAGGTATTAATGTATAGCATCTTCACTTACCCCCTCTCAGGCTTTTCCAGTAAAAGATTGATTTATTATGCAGCTTCAATAGGGATTTGTCAAACTCTTAATCAAGGAATCCTATATTGCCACAAGTAAATCAATGACACTTTCTGGCAAAATGACTTTTATGGCACATGAAAACATTACTGTATATGCAGGTACTATTCTGTAACAGCAAAACATATTCAGATATCAGTGAGGCAGAGATGGACCAATGAAAGGGAAAAAATAATACACTCATTTGTTGACAAACAGATACTATTGTAAAAAGTGCTTTTTGTTGTTTCCCATACTGAATAAACACAATTCAAAGCTCTTGCAGTCTCAGTTAAAGGAAGTTAGAGGTGAAATGGCTGAGAAAGAAACACACCCTAAAGAGTGAATGTTTGAGGTGTATATATAGAGAATATGATGTGAAATGAAATTTCAGAGCCTGATTGTTTTTGATGATCCCTCCTGTTTAAATGCAAGTGACCCCAAAGACAAAGTGACTAGCAGGTGCTTTGTTGATTTCATTATATACTGTATCTTTTGTTTGAAATTCAATAAGCAATGTTATATTTTATGAAAGCCACTAGAATTCTCATTATTTGCCAAACTATATACTAAATAATGTGGCTTCAGAAAAAAATGTAACTAATTCAAATTAAAGATGCAAAAGTCTGGTTGCCAACTAAAGTAGACAAAAACCTCTTCTGTCTGCCCTTTGTGTCTAGGAGTATATTCCTCACTTCTGAAAATATGTTTTAAACTATATTCTCTTTTATGGATTGCATTGTATTCCCTAAAAGAAGACATGTTGAATTTCTAATTCCCAGTAACTCAAAATGCACACTTATTTGGAAATACAATCTTTGTAGATTTAACTAAGTTAAGATATGGTAATTAGGCTGGACCCTAATCCAATATGATGGGTGTCCTTATAAAAATGGAAAATTTGGACACACACAAAGAGGGAACATGGAGCAAAGATGGCCATGTGATGACAGAGGCAGAGACTGCACTTAGGCAGCTGCAAGCCAAGGAACGTCAAGAATTGCTGGCCATCACCAGAAGTTAGGAAGAGGCAAGGAAGGATTTTACCCAGAGACTCAGGGGGAACATGGCCCTGCTAATTCTGGACTTTCAGTTCTCAGAAAAGTAAAAAAAAAAAAAAAAAATCTGTAGTTTTAAGTCACCTATTTTATGTTACTTTGTTATAGTTGCTCTAGAAAACTAATGCCTTCTCTGAACCATGTATCCAGGCCAGCATTTTCCTAAACTGGGAAGATAGTTGCCACTTAGACTGGCTCGACATGGGCAGGTACTACTTCATGAGTCTAGAGAGATGGGAGACTCATTGCACTGAGCCTAGAGGTTTCATGCCATAGACAAGGCTATTTGTGTGTGAGCACCAAATGGATGAAACAAACACTGTAAGTTCTTCTGTAAGAAGAAAATAGTCTCACCTCAATGGTGGGCACTGTACGAAGAGAGACAAAAGTGGCTCTTCCTCTTTAGATACGATAGAACTTTAAATATAACATTAAATCCATTAATCAGAAATGTCATTTTTAGTAAACAAACCAAAACTTTATATGCCTACTAAAAGATTTTCTGATATCTAACCACATCAACAATGATGGCTGTTTCTTCTCAAAGCGAGCAAATAATTCAAAAACCTACGAGAATTTAAGTAACCAGGGACCACACCAATATTCACTGATTTAATATAATGTTCTTACAAATCATCAATTTTTTTAAAAGAAATTAAATACGCCAAGAAAGCAGGGGGAAAGCTTAGTAATACTATACCATTATCCTCACTGCCAAGCTTGTCATGAGTAACTCAAACTTACACATCAAAGGCAACAACCTACATTTAAAGTAGAAAGGACCATTTCCCTTTACAGTTTGCTGTAATGTTCCTTTAAAGGATCCTCACTATTTTAGAAGAATAATTTGTTTTGAGGAATGGCAAGGACATCTGAGAATGACTTGTAGGATTTTATTCTTTAAATATCTTATAAATATGTATATGATGACCATATGACATGACCTCTTCTTGAAATAATGTATGTTAATCAAAATCTCCTACATATGAATATAGGTTATATTTAGAGTTATCACTACTAGCATTTTATAGCTCCTAATGAATCTCTAACAACTGCTACACTTTTGCTCTTAATATCACTTAACATCTAAATAATATTATATTTAAGAATTTACAAGTCTTTTTGCATCCAAGTACTTAGACCATTAATTTGTATACAACTATATGAATATTTAAAAATCCATTCAAACTAGAAATCAAGTAAATTAGATTTTGTCATGATACAAATTGAAATACCATATCAAAATGAGATGTTTTTATTTGGAAAGAATAGACTAATATGGGGGAAGAAGCAAATCAACATTTTATTAGTGACTTACTCTAAACTTATTAAGAATAAATATTGGTATTAACACAACATAAAATTTATAAAATCAATCATTTTAAAGAAATTCCTACTTAATTCAATGTGAATTTCAGTGGATCTCATTTAAGCTAAGCCAACAATATCATCAAATAAACCAATTGAATTTTAACTATTATTTTAAAATTAAAACATAGCTCACCCTATCACCCACAGGCATACACTCACACATAATGAAAGAAAGCAAGTAATAAAATGGACAGACTTTTCACAAGAAAAGTATGCTTTCAGATGCATATGAGAGAATGAACTAGAAGAAACTCCCTCTCCAATTTAGAGCCCCTAAAATGACCTCACTGATTTGCCTTGGGACAATCTCCTTCCAACACAGGTTTCTTTTCATTGAATAGATGTCCTTTGAAGTCAATTAAACTTGGGCATGGCACTCCCAAGACTACAAGCACTTTTATAGCTGAAAGCAAAAAGTATTTGACGAGTGACATGGAAATCACACTCCTGATATGAAGCACTGTTTTCAACCTTCGAGCACGTGGGTAATACAAAGTAAGTGTATTCGCTTGATATTTAAAATTGAGCTGTTTCAGAGCTTTGGAGAATAAATAGACAAATTTAGCTGAGCTTTTCTTAACTTTTTTTAAGTGCAGGCCTACAGAACTTTACTCTGTTCCCTGTTGCCAGTTTTCTTATAAATGTGCGGCCTTGCCTACAAGAGTGATCATGTGAGAGATTCAAGCGCAGATCAAAGACAATTCAACAACCACAGACGCTGGGAATGCCTAAATGTGGGTAATTTGGGTCACTGTCAAAACGGGAAACTTAGATTTGGCTCAGTGATTTCAGAAATCTTTGATTGATACCAGATTATTCCCATTGGATACGTTCTTAATCTAGTGGTGAATCTAAACTAGTAATTCAGAATAGCCCTTTGTGGTAGCACAGTCATTATTTTTCTTATATAATAATTTTGAGGAAAATTCTTATTCTGAGAAAGCTGGAAAATATTTTTAAACATTCACCCAGGTTGACAATATGTAATTCATAATTAAAGGTTAAAAAGAGAAAAATTAATTTATACATGTTAACTTAGTTATATTAAACATAATGGTCTAAAGGCTTTACTTTAATATTTCCATTGCTATAAATTTCATAGGAAGAGAAAGATTCTTTTACTTCCATTTATTTGTGAAAAATAGTATTTAGCTATTTCCTTTAACTGTGAATAATACTCTCCCATTTCCTTTACGAAATGAAAGCTACAGATAGCAAATTGCATATTCACTTTGGCTAATGGTCTAACGCTGTTCGTACTGTGTTGCTTTTTCTCTTAGTAATGCTATCTTACATCCCTAAGCAAATCTTTAGTTTGAGAGTGAGTTTTAAAAAGAATTATCTGGGAATTATAAATCTTAAAAATCTATGAGAAAATAATTCACTAATGAATTTACTTATTTTTATGGAAGTACTTGGTTTTTCTCCATGATCATATTAAATAAGAAAATATCGTTAAAATCTTAGGTACCCTCAAATGCATCAACATATAAATATGAGAGTTCATTTTGAGTTAAAATTATCTGTAGAAAATAATGCAGGGGCTCACGAATTTCTGCTAATTTGTGATCTTATATTTATTGTTATTGCCTTTATTTTTTCCCTAACATTGAAAAATGTGATCTATTCATCTACCCAGCCATCTTAGCAGATTTTCTATTATATGTATATTACAACGGCATTTATTTCCACATCCCAGTTAGAAGACAGTAATTAGAATGTTGGTAACTCAAGTAATATTTGAGAGCATTTAGACGTTACATCAAAAACATCTGCATTAAACAAAATGACAGTTTCATTTACATAGAGGCTCCTTCCCCACTGAATACCATTTTCCCGTATCCCCCCTTTGGCTGCCTATGATGTCATCAATCCTTGCTTTAATTGGGTCATCCTATTCTGAAGTTCTCATAGCTATTTCCACATTGTATCATGCAATTCCAAAGTCTTCACCACTGTTCAAAGTTCTGTGATGCTTCAACTGAAATAAGCTTATTTTCTTTTCACTCTTTTTAGAACTGCTGACTTAACAGCATGTGTTTTAAATTTCTCTTTTAACCAATACCTGCTAGTGCCTTGGTATCCAAAGTGTTTGGTTTGAATGATTGTATCAGCATCACCTGGAATCCTACTGGAAATGCAGAATCTCCAGCGTCATTACAGACATCCTGAATCAGAATTTGCATTTTAACAAGATCCCTGGGTGATTTTTATGCATTTGAATGTTGAAAAGCAATGTTCTTGTGCACCAAGTAACCCTCCCTTTATAACCCCATTACCCTGTTCCTATCTAACAAAAGTAAAAATAAAATTGGATCTAACAAATTATATGCAAGGGAAAGAGGTAAAGAGATCTGCTCTTCAATACGTAAATTAACACATTTACTTGTTGTCTCACTTCTCTGTCCTACCCTCTATCACATTTGTACTGTTCATATCCAGTTTCTCTCTACTCATGTTGCCAGGCAGGCCCTCTCCTTCCTCTGCTACAGACCCCTTACTTAATCTAGGTTGTAACTCCTTCATTCTGCACCATTAGCAAACATGCTTCTTTTAGCTAATAATCTTTTAAATATTCATTCAATTTTCTCCTCCATTTCATCCTTCCATCTCTCTGGGTTATTGTGGGATTTTAGTTATTTTTCAGTTATTCTTCTATTATATGAATTAAGCCTTAGGACATACAGGTTTAATACTCTTTACTCAGTGTGTCATTTTGAATCAAAAATGCTTTCCATATTCTATTCAAATAAGTCGGACCTTATTTGTCTCCCAGTTCTCCAGCTTCAACTTACTCAGCGTCTCAACAATATTTTACTCAGTTGTCATCTCCTTCCTTTCCCAGATTTTTCTCATAGCATATTGGCCAAGGTTTGAGAGCCTTCTGACTTCTAAATATTGGTTAACTCAGGACTTTTCTGTTTTCTCTCTCCAGCCCCTCCATAGGTGATCCATCCAAGGTTATGGCTTTAAATATGACCCATATCCTCAAGACAATAATTTCTTTCCTATCTATCTTCTAAATCTCTCCTAAACATCAAGCTTTTTTATTCAACTACATACTAGACACCTCCACACTGATTTTGTGCTATTTGGATTTTTAAAAAATTTATATAGTTAAGTGATACCTATATCACTAGCTAAATGATTAAGACACATTAAATTCAGGTTCACAGCTCCAGAAATGAAAACTCAACCAATTTCCTAAAGAATAGTAACACAACAAATCATCAACCCATAAACATCTGAGGATAGAAGTGCGTTTCCAGGAACTGCACAGACACCAAATATATAATGATGTGATATGAGTCTGAAAGCATTCAATGAGGCCTGCTGTTTATAATATGGCCTCACTGGCTCAGGGTCTACACAGAACATATCTGGAAATAAAGTTTTGATTCCTTCCTCTATACTCAATCCATCTCTTCATTAGTCTTCTTTAGCTCAGTAATTGGTAAACTACATACTCAATTATTCAAATAAAACCCAAAGTTCATCATTAATTTATTCCTTTCCTTGAGTCCAAACATTCAGGTCATCATCAAGTCTTTGATACATGTTTTCAATGTGCTCATTTTTTTCTTTATAACTCTAATTCAAGCTATAGTAACCTTTTTTCCTAGGATTATTTTCATAACTTCTTAATTGGTTTCCCTGCTTCTAACCTTACACTCTAAAACCCAATCTTCACACAGTGATCATTATAAAACATAATTCAGTTTACACTATTTACCTGCATAGGACAGTCCAGTGACTTTTCAAATAGTTTATCTGCATTCAGGATATAATTTTACATATTTCCTAAACTACTTTTCCTACACTCAATATACTCCAGAATATAGACTACCTTTCTCTTCATTCAAACTGACAAGCTCTCTCCTGCCTCATAATCTTAATATCCTGTTTCCCCCTGGCTTTCTGTGTGATTGGCTCCTCTCATCATTCTGTCTTCTATCCTAACACCACCCCCTTACCTTGCAAATAAAGTACCTTATTTAACCAATTCGCTCTTTTTAAATTGCTCCCTTTATTCTAGAAATTTTTGATCATTAAAATTAACATATTATTTGGTATAAAACAAGAACAGTGATTTTTTCTGTCTTAATAAGCATGTTTCCCCACCTCCTAAAAGACCATATCAGAATATCAAATGTTTAATATATATTTGATGAATGAATGAAAAGAGAGAAAGATAACCTGTTCTTATAGAGCTTATTGTCTACTAGATTAAGAATCAAAGGAAAGGTTCAAGTAAAATATTACATGAATACAAGAAAAGAACATTATTATTTTCTTTAGGATTATTATTATCTTTACCTTCATTTCAGAAATGAAGTAAATGCAGAAAGACATTATTCTTACTCCTTTCAAGCTGTTATAACAAAATACCATAAACGATGTAGCTTATAAACAACAGACATATATTTTTCACAGTTCTGGGTACTAGTAAGTCCAAGATCAAGGGCAAAGGAAGATTCAGTGTCTGGTGAGGACCCACTTTCTGGGTCAGAGGTGGTGATTTCTTGTGTGTCTTCACATGGTGGAAGGAGCTAGTTAGCTCTCTGGAGTATCTTTTATTAAAATACTAATCCTAATCATGAAAGCTCCACCTTCATTACCTAATCACCTCTGAAAGTCCCCCACCACCTTCTAATACCATCACATTAGATATTAGGTTTCAATATATGCACTTTTGAGGGGGATACAAACATTCAGACCATATTGTACTTACACTCAGGGAAGACTATATGAACTTTCAGGAATTCAGAAACACTGCTTTTAAAAATGTGGTCCTCAGCCCTTGAACTATTAATGTGAATAAGGTTCAAGACTGGAAACAGTACGATAAGGTATGATGTCAAATACTTCAATAGGAGTCTGAGAAATTGGATTTATTCTTATTCTACTACTTTCTAATTGTGGCACCTTGAGTGAGTCTTTACACTTATTTGATGTCTATACATTTTGCTGCCAGTTATGGGGATAATACCTGTCTAATCAACTAAGGTTGTTATAAAGGTTAACCTAACATAATGTATATATGTATAGATAGATGAATTAATGGGCCACAGTGAGAGAGACTGGGAGTTGCATAAGGCTTGGCAGAATGTGAGTCATATAGTGGAGATTAATAATGTATTTTTGTATTTACTTCATCTCAGATTATAAAAATAGTATCTCTAGCTTTACTGATTTTGCAATACTCTTCCCCAAACCTCTTTCATTATTATATGCTCTTAGTGTATTGTGACTTCTTTCCATCCACTAATGGTTAGTATTAAGAGTAGAGGCAAAGGTTGTGAGCATACCTTATAATATATACATATTAAATGTAATAACGCAATCAAAACATGCAGGTAGAAATGAATGTTTAGATAAACATATTTTTGGCTGAGTGCTGTAAAATTCTGTAAGTAAGAGTAGTCATTGACTAATACAAAATAACATCTCTCTTACAAAGAAAAAAAAGGAAAGTATAGAAAATTATAAAGAAGCAAAATATACTATCCATAATTCAACTATCCAAACAAATCACACAATTACAAAATTTATTCCTGGTCTTTTCATGTAGGTTTTTGATATATTTGAGATCATTCAACAAAAGTAATTCTATATAATTGTTCTTCATCTAACATATGTTAATGTAGATATTTCAATAACTGCTTTTTGGCAATAATATTAATGGTCAGTATCATTGGACTTTTTAGAATTTATATAGTTAAGTCATACCTATATCACTAGCTAAATAATGAAAACACATTAAATTCATGTTCACAGCTCCAGTAATAAGGACTCGATCAATTTCCTAAAGAATAGTAACATCATATCATCAACTCATAAACATCTAAGTATAGAAGTGCCTTTCCAGGAACTGCATAGATGCCAAATATATAATGATGTGATCTGAGTCTGAAAGCATTCAATGAGCCATACTGTTTTTAATATGGCCTCACTGGCTCGGGGCCTAAAAGCAATCACCTCATAAGTCAAAATTTTAATGAATTATTTTAAAAGTTACCTACTCAAGTAGTTTGGTCTGCTCTCAGCTTTGAATTAAATATATCATCTGCGGTTGCTTCAAGTTTTGGAATAAAGCTGATAAAAAAATTTTACAGTTTCAGTATTCAAATAGTATTGAATTTTTCAGAAATCTAAAAACATGAAAAAATGAACAAATGAAAGTTAACTTTTCTTCCTGAATAGTTTGGTGGTGTTTAAGCACACAAAAGAACTTCAGCAATGTCTAGGAAAAGATATTCTGAAATAGTGGAGCTGGTTTATGAGGGATAACTATTCCTACAAAGTAGAGATTAACATATTTAATCAAAACAGTCCAGAGAACACAGTCTAACATCTGTCCTAAAATACAATGAACATTTTCACAATTATTATGCACCCACCACTTTTTCCCTACTGCTTTGTCTTATTTTTCCTTCACTGATCTCAAAACTTCAATCATGCTGGCATATATCAAATGCTATGTATTAACCTATTATAAATTCATACTATTGATTCTATTGAATTAAAACATTTATATATGTATTCATACCTATCTGTATATCCATCTATAATTTTTTAAGCCGGTGAATTAATTCAATTACATTTAATAATTGCTAACATCAGCATGGCATATTCAAAGGTATATCACTTTTTAAATTAACACTGAAATTTCATTGCATAAGACTAACAAAGAGATACATGGAAAAAATGTCTTGAAAAAATTGTCTTAGTTTGAACTGCGGTAAAGAAATGGTTGGCTACAGTAATAATAAAAGCTATAAATCTTAATTACAGCCATTCTATTTTAATTTGAGATGGTATGAGATAAGGGAAACAGAATCTATACCTGCTCATGGATCCTCTACTCCTAGGTCAGCTCCCATTCTTGGGAAAACATAGAGATAACTGATAGAAAAAGAAGGGTTCCTATGGTGTGAACTCCTATGTGAAGTTTGAGAGTAGGACTACTGTCATAGAATAGGATGACTGGTTCTGAGTAGGGTCAAGTTGTAAGAAAATAAACTAAGATAGAAACTAAGTTGCATGAACTGGTCCAATATAAGAGGTTGCAGGAGGAAGGACTGAGATGCAAATTAGGTTCCACAAAAATCCAGTCAAGCTTTCTATTCACTGGGTTTAGAATAATGTGTTAATTTTAAATCTTGGAAGGACAGATAAAGCATTGTCATGCCTTCTACTTCTAACAAATTGAGCCCAGAAACTAGGATGCTCCAAAAACTTTAGGTGGGAAACAGAAACACAATCGAGAAGTTAGTACAGGTGAAGGTGGAGATGACAATGTAACAATGAAGACTGAACTGAAAGTTTCTAATATTTGAAAGTCCTTAACTGGAACCAACTACTCTTAAAACTGCAAAACTTGGTCAGGCTCTCAAAGCTGTTGTAATTGCTCCTTATAGTTTTTCACTGCCAATAAATATGCTGAATCATATAAGGAGGTCACAGGATTGCCATGTTAACTTCTAATAAGAAGAAAACACAATGAATTATTTCTAATTTCTGATCAGGAATTAACAATTTTTTTTTCATTGATAGAGAGGGGTATAAAATTACCATTAAAAGGAGACTGGATTAATCCATTCTTGCACTATAAATACCTGAGACGGAGTAATTTAAAAAGAAAAGGGATTTTATTGGCTCACAGTTCCACAGGTTATACAGGAAGCATGATCTTGCCTCTGCTCAGCTTCTGGGGAGGCCTCAGGAAACTTATCATCATGGTGGAAAATGAAGGGGGCCAGTTTATATGGTGGCAGAAGGAGGAGGAAGAGGGGGTGAGGTGCTACACACTTTTAAACAACCAAATCTCACAAGAACTCACTCACTGTCATGAGTACAGTACCAAGGGGGATGGTGCTAAGGCATTCACGAGAAATCCATTCCCATGATTCAGTCACCTCCCACCAGGCCCCACCTCCAGCACTGAGGATTACAATTTGACTTGAGATTTGGTAGGGACACAAATCCAAAGCATATCATTCTACCGCTGCCCCATACAATCACACCTTTCCAATAGTTCCCCAAAGTCTTAACTCATTCCAGCATTAATTCCAAAGTCCAATGTCCAAAGTCTTATCTGAAACAAGGCAAATCCCTTCCATGTATGAACCTGTAAAATAAAAACAAGTTACTTACTTCCAATATACAATGGAGGTATAGGCATTCAGTAAATACTCCAGTTACAAAAGGGAAAAAATAGCCAAAACAAAAGACCTATGGACCTCACGCAAGTCTGAAACCCAGCAGCACAGTCATTACATCTTATAACTCCAAAATAATATCCTTTGACTCCATCCATGTCTCACATCCAGGGCACACTGGTGTGAGAAGTGAGCTCCCGAGGCCCTGGAAAGCTCTGCCCTTGTGGCTTTGCAGAATTTAGCCGCCACAGCTGCTTTCATGAGCAGGGGTTGAGTGCCTGCAGCTTTTCCAGGCACAGGTTGAAAGCTTTCAGTGGATCTACTTTTATGGGGCCTGGAGGATAGTGGCCCTCTTCTCACAGCTGCACTAGACAGTGCCCCAGTGGGTACTCTGTGTAGAGAATCCAACCCCACATCTCCCCTCCTAACTGCCCTAGTAGAGGATATTTGTGAGGGCTCTGCCCCTGCGGCAGGCTTCTGCCTGGACATGCAGGCATTTTCGTACATCCTCTGAAATCTAGGTGAAGGCTCCCAAACCCCAACCCTTACACTCTGTGCACGTGCAGGCTTAGTGCCACATGGAAACTACCAAGGCTTACAGCTTGCACCCTCCGAAGCAGCGACATGAGCTTTATCTGGGGTCCCTTGAGCCATGGCTGGTGCTGGAACAGCTGGGATGCAGGGAACAGTGTGCCCAGGCTGTGCAGGGAAGCATGGCCCTGGGCCTGGCCCCCAAAGCCATTCAGTTTTTCTAGGTCACTGGGCCTGTGATGGGAAGGGCTGTCGCGCAGGTCTCTGAAATGCTTTTGAGGCCCTTTCTCCCTTATCTTGGCTTTAGCACTTTGCTCCTTTTTGCTTATGCAAATTTCTGCAGCCTGCTTGAATTCCTTCTCTGAAAATAGGCTTCTACCACATGAGCAGACTGCAAATTTTCTAAACTTTTACACTCTGCTCCTCCCTGAAAAATAAGTTCCAACTTTAGGTCATTTCTTTGCTCACACATATGAGAATAAGTGGTTAGAAGCACCCAGGCTACATCTTGGACACTTCACTGTTAAAAAATTTCTTCCATGAGATACCCTAAACCATCATTCTCAAATTCAAAGTTCCACAGATTCCTAGGGCAGGGGCACAATGCAGCCAAATTCCTTGCTAAGACATAGCAAAGGTGACCTTTGCTCCAATTCCCAATAAGTTCTTTATTTCCATTTCAGACCTCATCAGCCTGGCCTTCACTGTCCATATCACTATCAGCATTTTGGTTATAACCATTTAACAATTTTTTACAATGTTTCAAACTTTCCCTCATCTTCTTATCTTTTTCTGAGCCCTCCAAACTCTTCCAACTTCTGCCGGTTACCCAATTCAAAAGTGGCTTCCAAATTTTCAGGTATCTTTGTAGCAATGCGTCCCTCCTTGGTACCAATTTTCTGTATTAGTCTGTTCTCACATTGCTATAAATAAATGCCTGAGACTGGGTAATTTATACAGAAAAGAGGTTTAATTGGCTCATGGTTCCAGGAGCTATACAGAAAGCCTGCTGGCATCTACTCAGCTTCCTGGGATGCCTCAGGAAATTTACAATCATGATAGAGGTGAAGGGGGAGCACACACTTCACATGGTGAGAACAGGAGGAAGACAGAGAGCAAGGAGGTACTACACACTTTAAAACAACCAGATCAAGTAAGAACTCACTCACTGTCATGAGGACAGTACCAAGGGGGATGGTGCTAAACCATGCATGAAAAATGCAACCCCATGATCCAATTACTTCTCACCAGGTTCCACCACCAACACTGGGGATTCCAATTCAATGTGAGTTTTGGTGGGGACACAGATCCAAACCATATCAGAGACCTTTGGTGGAAGAGTATGGAATAGAATAAATTACTGGGTTATAGTTATATACTTGAAATTATAAAATTGAGAATCACATGATATCTTAATTTCACATATTTATATAAGATACTTCTTAGTAAGGGCTTTATTTTAGAACAGTTTTAGATTTATGAAATTATTGTGAAGATAGTCCAGATGATTCCCATATACCCTACACTCAATTTTCTCTTATTATTAACATCTTCTATTAGTTTGGTACATTTGTTATAGTTAATGACCAATTATTGTACATTAAATTAATTAAAGTTTTAGTTTTATTTAGGTTTCCTTAGTTTGAACTTAATGTCATTATTCTATTCCAGGATTCCATCCATGATACCACATTACATTTTGTGTTCATGTCTCCTTAAATGCTTCTTGGCTTTGACAATTTTTTAGACATTACTTGCTTTTGGTGACCTTGAGAGTTTTAATAAGTATAGGTTAGGTTTTTGTAGAATGTTTCTCTCATTTGAGATTTTTCTTTTTTCAACAGTTAGACTGGAGTTATGCTTTTGCTTCGTTTTTTTTGGAGAAAAGGCCACAGAGGTTATATGCCATTCTCACGACATCATATGAAAGCTACATGCTATCAATATAATTTATCACTGTTGATACTGATGTTGATCACCTGTCTGAGATAGCATTTGTCAGGTTTGCCTACTCTAAAGTTTTTTTTCATCATTTCTATACTTTATTCTTTCGAAGGAAGTCACTATCCAAAGCTCAACTGAAGGAGTGAGGAGGTATGCTTTACCTAATCAAAAGTGGAGCATCCACATGAATTATTTTATATTCTTCTGCATGTGAGGTTTATCTACTCTTTCCATTTATTCATTTATTGAAGAATTTTTGTGTATCAGCATGAACTCAGGTATGTTTGTTTTATATATTGTGTTAAATAATCCAACATTATTTATTTTGTTGCTTACATTGTCCCAGTTTCAGTCACTGATAGTTATTCCAGTTGGTTCCAGTCTCTCTTTGGCATATTCGTTACCATCATTCTAACATTCTGGGATTTTTGAAGTTTTGTTTTTGTTTGTTTGCTTGTTTGTGAACACTTTCTTATATTCTGGTACTACAAAATTCTGCAGACTCCTTTTGTGTATTTTCTGTCCTGTCCTAGAATCAACCATTACTTCAATGAGTCCTGGTTCCTACATCTGGGTACTATTGGTTGTTGTTATCTTTAGGACCAACCACCTGCAGAGCAAGGGAATATGTGTGAATATACCAACCAGTATATTTACACATTTTTATGAATATTTTCATATGTAACCATCTGTATCTCTATTAAGCAAAGCATGAGTTTGTACTTATATCTCCATCTCTAATCCATTAATACATGGATAGTTTTAGCTTCCTGCCCTTGCATATTAGTAACTTCTCATGCCAACAGTAACAAATCTGGCATCCATAATCCACCATCCATTTAATTAATTATTCAATTCTGGTATAAAAGAATAGTAGGATTAGACTTTTAAACCTGTTATTCCTGTAGGAAACAACTTTATCAACTAGAGTACAGTACTCATGTAGTTTTCCAAAATTACAGAAGTCAGTAATTTCCTCCTTACACTCACTTCACTGAGGTTGGATCGTACATTTGGAATACAGTTAAATCGTTTTGTCACATTTTGTATTCCATCAGGAGATTCAATGACCTCCTACAGGAATTTATTAAGCCTTTGCATATAATGAGAATAATGCATTGTGCTATAAATTTCTACGGGTTTTGACAAATGCATTGTGTCATGTATCTACCATTACAGTATTATATGTAATAGTTTCACTGCCTAAAATATTTTATATTTTTCACTTATTTAATATTTTCCTCATCCTCTACCCCACAGCCCTGGAAATAACTGATTTTTCTTTTTTTTACCATCACTATGGTTTTGACTTTTCCAAAATGTCAAATAATTTTTATTATACGGTATGTAGCCTTTCCAGATTAGATTCTTTCACATAGTAAATAGTAACTAATCACATAGTAACTAATCATAATGACAGGATCAAGTTCACACATAATAATATTAACCTTAAATGTAAATGGACTAAGTGGTCCAATTAAAAGACACAGACTGACAAATTGGATAAACAGTCAAGACCCATCAGTCTGCTGTATTCAGGAGACCCATCTCACATGGAGAGACACACATAGGCTCAAAATAAAGGGATGGAGGAACATCTACCAAGCAAATGGAGAACAAAAAAAAAGCAGGAGTTGCAATCCTAGTCTCTAATAAAACAGACTTTAAACCATCAAAGATCAAAAGAGACAAAGAAGGCCATTACATAATGGTAAAGGGATCAATTCAACAGGAAGAGCTAACTATCCTAAATATATATGCACCCAATACAGGAGCACACAGATTCATAAAGCAAGTCCTTAGAGACTTACAAAGAGACATAGACTCCCATACAATAATAATGGGAGACTTCAACACTCCACTGTCAACATTAGACAGATCAACGAGACAGAAAGTTAACAAGGATATCCAGGAATTGAACTCAACTCTGCACCAAGCAGACCTAATAGACATCTACAGAACTCCCCACCCCAAAACAAAAGAATATACGTTCTTCTCAGCACCACGTCACACTTATTCCAAAATTGACCACATCGTTGGAAGTAAAGCACTCCTCAGCAAATGTACAAGAACAGAAATTATAACAAACTGTCTCTCAGACCACAGTGCAATCAAACTAGAGCTCAGGATTAAGAAACTCAATCAAAACTGCTCAACGACATGGAAGCTGAACAACCTGCTCCTGAATGACTACTGGGTCCATAACGAAGTGAAGGCAGAAATAAAGAAGTTCTTTGAAACCAAGGAGAAGAAAGACACAACATACCAGAATCTCTGGGACACATTTAAAGCAGTATGTAGAGGGAAATTTATAGCACTAAATGCCCACAAGAGAAAGCTGGAAAGATCTAAAATTGATACTCTAACATCACAATTAAAAGAACTAGAGAAGCAAAAGCAAACACATTCAAAAGCTAGCAGAAGGCAAGAAATAACTAAGATCAGAGCAGAACCGAAGGACATAGAGACACAAAAAACCCTCCAAAAAAATCAATGAATCCAGGAGTTGGTTTTTTGAAAAGATCAACAAAATTGATAGACCACCAGCAAGACTAATAAAGAAGAAAAGAGAGAAGAATCAAATAGATACAATAAAAAATGATAAAGGGGATATCACCACTGACCCCACAGAAATATAAACTACCACCAGAGAATACTATAAATACCTCTGCGCAAATAAACTAGAAAATCTACAAGCAATGGATAATTTCCTGGACATTTACACTCTCCCAAGACTAAACCAGGAAGAAGTTGAATCCCTGAATAGACCAATACAAGGCTCTGAAATTGAGGCAATAAAAGTCCAGGATCAGATGGATTCACAGCTGAATTCTACCAGAGGTACAAGGAGGAGCTGGTACCATTCCGTCTGAAACTATTCCAATCAATAGAAAAAGAGGGAATCCTCCCTAACTCGTTTTATGAGGCCAACATCATCCTGATACCAAAGCCGGGCAGAGACACAACAAAAAAAGAGAATTTTAGACCAATATCCCTGATGAACATCGATGCAAAAATCCTCAATAAAATACTGGCAAACCGAATCAAGCAGCACATCAGAAAGCTTATCCATCATGATCAAGTGGGCTTCATCCCTGAGATGCAAGGCTGGTTCAACATACACAAATCAATGAATGTAATCCAGCATATAAACAGAACCAAAGACAAAAACCACATGATTATCTCAATAGATGCAGAAAAGGCCTTTGACAAAATTCAACAAACCTTCATGCTAAAAACTCTCAATAAATTCGGTATTGATGGAACGTATCTCAAAATAATAAGAGCTATTTATGACAAACACACAGCCAATATCATACTGAATGGGCAAAAACTGGAAGCATTCCATTTGAAAACTGGCACAAGACAGGGATGCCCTCTCTCACCACTCCTATTCAACATAGTGTTGGAAGTTCTGGCTAGGGCAATTAGGCAAGAGAAAGAAATCAAGGGTATTCAGTTAGGAAAAGAAGAAGTCAAATTGTCCCTCTTTGCAGATGACATGATTGTATATTTAGAAATCCCATTGTCTCAGCCCAAAATCTCCTTAAGCTGATAAGCAACTTCAGCAAAGTCTCAGGATACAAAATTAATGTGCAAAAATCACAAGCATTCTTATACACCAGTAACAGACAAACAGAGAGCCAAATCAGGAATGAACTTCCATTCACAATTGCTTCAAAGAGAATAAAATGCCTAGGAATCCAACTTACAAGGGATGTAAAGGACCTCTTCAAGGAGAACTACAAACCACTGCTCAGTGAAATAAAAGAGGACACAAACAAATGGAAGAACATTCCATGCTCATGGAAAGGAAGAATCAATATCGTGAAAATGGCCATACTGCGCAAGGTTATTTATAGATTCAATGCCATCCCCATCAAGCTACCAATGAGTTTCTTCACAGAATTGGAAAAAACTGCTTTAAAGTTCATATGGAACCAAAAAAGAGCCCGCATCTCCAAGACAATCCTAAGTCAAAAGAACAAAGCTGGAGGCATCACGCTACCTGACTTCAAACTATACTACAAGGCTACAGTAACCAAAACAGCATGGTACTGGTACCAAAACAGAGATATAGACCAATGGAACAGAACAGAGTCCTCAGAAATAATACCACACATCTACAGCCATCTGATCTTTGACAAACCTGAGAGAAACAAGAAATGGGGAAAGGATTCCCTATTTAATAAATGGTGCTGGGAAAATTGGCTAGCCATAAGTAGAAAGCTGAAACTGGATCCTTTCCTTACTCCTTATATGAAAATCAATTCAAGATGGATTAGAGACTTAAATGTTAGACCTAATAGCATAAAAACCCTAGAGGAAAACCTAGGTAGTACCATTCAGGACACAGGCATGGGCAAAGACTTCATGTCTAAAACACCAAAAGCAACGGCAGCAAAAGCCAAAATTGACAAATGGGATCTCATTAAACTAAAGAGCTTCTGCACAGCAAAAGAAACTACCATCAGAGTGAACAGGCAACCTACAGAATGGGAGAACATTTTTGCAGTCTACTCATCTGACAAAGGGCTAATATCCAGAACCTACAAAGAACTCAAACAAATTTACAAGAAAAAAACAAACAACCCCATCAAAAAGTGGGCAAAGGATATGAACAGACATTTCTCAAAAGAAGACATTCAGACAGCCAACAGACACATGAAAAAATGCTCATCATCACTGGCCATCTGAGAAATGCAAATCAAAACCACAATGAGATACCATCTCACACCAGTTAGAGTGGCGATCATTAAAAAGTCAGGAAACAACAGGTGCTGGAAAGGATGTGGAGAAATAGGAACACTTTTACACTGTTGGTGGGATTGTAAACTAGTTCAACCATTATGGAAAACAGTATGGCGATTCCTCAAGGATCTAGAACTAGATGTACCATATGACCCAGCCATCCCATTACTGGGGATATACTCAAAGGATTATAAATCATGCTGCTATAAAGACACATGCACGCGTATGTTTATTGCGGCACTATTCACAATAGCAAAGATTTGGAATCAACCCAAATGTCCATCAGTGACAGACTGGATTAAGAAAATGTGGCACATATACAACCTGGAATACTATGCAGCCATAAAAAAGGATGAGTTTGTGTCCTTTGTAGGGACATGGATGCAGCTGGAAACCATCATTCTTAGCAAACTATCACAAGAACAGAAAACCAAACACCGCATGTTCTCACTCATAGGTGGGAACTGAACAATGTGATCACTTGGACTCGGGAAGGGGAACATCACACACCGGGGCCTATCATGGGGAGGGGGCAGGGGGGAGGGATTGCATTGGGAGTTATACCTGATGTAAATGACGAGTTGATGGGTGCTGACGAGTTGATGGGTGCTGCACAGCAAGATGGCACAAGTATACATATGTAACAAACCTGCACGTTATGCACATGTACCCTAGAACTTAAAGTATAATGATAAAATTTAAAAAAAAAAAAAAGAGTTCTTTACATATTCTGGATATAGGCCCTTTATCAGATATGCATTTGCAAACATTTTCTATAGTCTTGTCGTTTCATTCTCTTAAAGTATTAACTTTTTAACTATAAATTTCTGTCCAGAATTTTTTAAATGTACATAACTACAAAGCACATAATATTAACTTAACATGTATTTATCAAATAGGAATGATATTAACATCCTTTTCTGTTGTGATTTACATTAATTATCAATTATGCTAATGTTCTAAGTACTCAAATATCCCTAATCCCTCTACTTGTAATATATTTTTGTAAAATAAATACCCGAAATATAATCTTCATGAAATATCATTTGAAACAAATCAGATATAAGTATTTATTAAATAAGTTTTCTGAAAGAGATGATGCCAAGTCTCAGTTTGCTTTCTTAGATGATTTAAAGTATCTCATGCCCAGCCCCACTACCAATGTCACCAAAAATGCTAAAAATTAAATTTAGGGGGAAAAAAATCAGCTTCTCATTGCTTATAATGAAGCATGCTCTCTTGATGAGTTTTTGATAAAAATAATTCTTATTATAAGTGATTATTAATAATTCCTAAGTGGCTAGTAATCATTAATTATTAATCATTCTTCAGAGAGACATGAAAAGGCAACATATTTATTTATTTAGACTTATGCTTTCCATATTTCTATTTCTATATATTTATTTATCTTTACACTTACAACACTTACGAATCCTGTTGATCCTCCTTTCTCTTGTTGGATAAAGTGTACTTTCATAAAGTTAAGAGATTTACTAAAGGGTATTTAAAACAAATGCCTATTGTGTGCCAAGAGATACCTTATCTCCATAAAGCTTCTATTTCTAAAGTGGTAAAAATGGAACAGAAGTCCTTCAGGTTCTGCCTTTTTACTGAATGCATTGATGCTGAATAGTTTGCTACAAATATTTTAAATGTTATTTCCTGGCCTTTTGAAATAAAAACAATGACATTTAGAATGCAGCCAAATAGTATTAATCTGAATTCTCTGCCTCCAAGTTATATTGGCAATTTATCTCTAGCAGAGTTTCATAGTTACGGTGACATCACCCAAAATGTCACTCTAGAGAGAGAGTCAGTGACCCTGTTCTTGTAGATAAAAATCCAAACAATGTAATGGGATATATTTCGAATTACAACATGGTGTATCCTAAAGGACTCTGATTCCAAAGTGTAAGATGATATACAAGCTTCATGCACCCAAAGTCTTTAGTTGATTTTCATGTCTCATTTACATATAGCATTAAGTCACTAATTTCATTTTTTTCCAACAAAGAGCTATTAAGCACCTACCATATTTTAGTCACTTGTTTAGTTAATCAACAATTAAAATTCACTGCTTTCATAAATCTTAAACTCTATTAAGAATGGCAAGCAACAAAAAAGAAAATAAATACATTATTGGAAGTTAAGTCATAAAGAGGAAGAAAACAGCAGAAGAGAGAAGATGAAGAGTGTTGGGTTTAGAGGTGTATGAAATTTTCAATAGAGGCTCAGACAAGGTATCATTAAGAAGGTAACATTTTTCATTTTGTTAACCCCAAACACTTGTATAATACTATCTGCCAGTCACTGTTCCAATTCCTTTTCCAATATTAACTCATTTTATTCTCATGACAACTCTATGAAGAAGGTACTCTTATTAGCTGTATCTTACAGAAAATATAACAGAAAAATAGAAAGGTTAACAACTTGCCCAAGATCCACAAAGCTGAAAGGCAGCTGAAGCATCTCCTGAACTCAGCCTGGCTCTAGGCTCCATGCTCTTAGCCATTATACTTGCCTGCCTGTCTCTTCTTTGAACAAGGATGTGCAGAAAGTAAGAAGAGGGAGGGCAAGCCATATTGTTATTGGAGGAAATGTAAAGTAGACATAGAGAAGTGACAAGGTCCTGAATTGTTTGAAAACCAGCATATGTGGCTGGCACAGAATGCGGATGAAGGAAGGGAAGTGGGAGATCAGGTGTGAAAAGGCATGACGTCACATAAAAATACTGCTTTTACTTTGAGTGAAATGAGGAACCAGTGGAAAGATCTGAGCAGTAATGACATGCTGTGTCTTATTTTAACAGGAATATTTTGTCTCCTGTGTTGAAAATAGACTGTGGACTGTAGTTTGAGAGCAGAACTAAATCCTAGAAATTCAGTATGAAGAATTTGTAATAATGATGAGAGAATATTCCTTGGATCAGGTGAAAATGTTGAAGGTGATGGAAGGTGGTCAGATTCTGATATATTTTGAGTCTGGCCAACAGACTGGTGGTTGATTAGTGTGGGATATAAAAATAGAGAGAAAAACAGGATGAAACCAAGGATATTGGCCTGAATAAGTAGAAGAATAAAGCTGCCATTATTTGAAACAAGACTGCAATAGAACCAGGTTATGGATGGAGGCAGTTTTGGACATGTTAAGTGTGATGCCTGCTTGAGAAGTTAAGTAGGCAATTGGATACATGAGTCTGGAGTTCCGGGAAGTGATCCACGCCAAGATATATAAGTTTGAGATCATCAGTGTAGTTAATATCTAAAGGCATGAAAGTAGATGAAATAACCAAACCAGTTACTCTGGAGAGAAGAAAAGAGTGTTTCAGGAATAAGCTAGGTTAATACGTGAGCATTAACATGCTAGGTATTCAGTGTAATGTGTCACACATGAAACAGCGAGAAAAATCAATGAAGGGGTAGAAGCTATACTGTTTTCTTTTTATAATCCCGTGTTATTAACACATGTAGAAAATGCTGGCATACAAATATTTCAGTTGCATAACACAGAAGACTTGCAAAGTCTAAAATCCATTTGAACTTCATCTGGATAAAGGTTTATATTTTATCAGAATTCCAGATTCTCAAAATTGCTATGACATATTCAAAACTAACATCCTCCATTTCATTTAACTTCTATAATGGCCCTCCCTTGAAGATTCCTTGGATAGTTTGATACACCAAAGCTAGCTAATGCTGACACAAGTAACATATAAATGGGGTAACAAGATAACTTTTACTGTGTTTATTATTAAGCACAAGTACAGAAAAAGAACAGTAAAGAAAGGAAGGAAGGGGAAGGGAGAAAGAGAGAGAGAGAAAGAGAAAATAAGAAAGGCAGCAAAATGGATAGATGAAAACAGCCAAATTCCCCCATTGTCTATATTCAAAATGTAAATGGTAAATTTTACAAGGAGCACCTGGATTCCCTATTCATCCATCCCCCAATCATGTGAGTAATAATCACAGTCAAAACACGCTTTCTGATCATCTGATCATAGGAAATAACTATCTTTGGTATTTAATTGACCCATGGAATTGAGGCTTTCTGAGTGGTGATGTTGTGAAGGAATTTGGCTTTGGAAGCTCATGAAAAGCAGATGGATTCTGGGAAGGAATGAAGTGTCTGCTGGTAGGAGGGTGATGGGTTGTTTCATTAATAAAACGTGAACAGCAGGAGGATGTTAATGAATAGATGCCCCCAGAACTTGCATATAAAATTAATTCTAGAAAAAAACTTGTGTATGTTAATGAGCAGAGGTATTTTACAAAAGGAAAGGCCAAAATTGAGGAAAAAGTCATTACTTAATGTATGGTTTTTAAAAATCAGTTTATGCTATTTGCAGTATGGCATTGCATTTTATTCAGCTTGTAGTCTGAAGATAAGTGAAAATGTAACTAATGAACATTACTTAATATCACATATTCCATGCATTGGAATACTGACCCCACATTTAGAATTTTTTGACAGTTATTTATTTTATTTACATAACATACGGTCTTCTCAGTTTTTTTTCAGGTAATAACTACTAAATCTTTAAAAACTTGAATTAATTGTATGTTACAAAAGTAACTCTTACACATTTTTTAAACTAGAAACTCTACATGAACCAAAAGAACATTAAAAACTATCAAAATTCCACCATCCAGAGATTATCACTGTTAACTCACTCTCTTTGCAGATCTTTTCTTTCATATAAAATATTCATTTACATGCATCATCTAAAATTAATTTTAGGAGAGTGCTTCAAATATCTGGAGACACCAAAGTGTCTCAAACAAAACAGTGTTCACTTTCAGTGTAGCACAAGTGCAGGGTCTCTTTTCCTCCTTTCAAAGCCATATACATATATATTTTTGCATGTCATTGAAGCTGAGACATGTCAATGCAGAAGAATCCTGTAAAAGTAGATTTTTTGGGCATGTCTCAGCATTTGCCTTTATAATTTTGCATTTACAGTTAGTGAAGTAAAGTGTCAAGAGTTTTCTGCATATTCAGCAGTCCTCTGGGATCTCCAGTTGGTGGGCTGCTCTACTCCTCCCTACAACAGAATCAGCCATGCAGCCACTCCTGTAACGTATGGTGCATTGCCATATGTGGCCATCAGGCTCGTGATTGCCATGCATCCCCTGACATCCCAATGCAGGAAACAGGAGCATCCCTGGATGAGTGACATTCAATTATCCAAGAAAGAAATTCTTAAAGGACCACATGATACAAAGATAAATCACCTTGGCTGACAGCTCCATTACAAAACTGACATATGAAGAAGAGAAGTAGCCCACTGGGCTAAAGGTATTCTCTCAGCCACTCCCTAAGCAATTGTGATGCTTGAGCAAGGAAAGAGAAAGAAAGATCTGGGCAAGGCCCAAGAGTCACATCATAAGAGGATTAGATTTCTCCTACACTATCAAGCACCGTGTTTCAGACATCAATTATTTGCTAAAAAAATTAAAAAAAAAAAAAAAACCTGGAGAAGCCCCTGACAAGTAAATGTAATAATTATTATTAAGATATGGTCCCTGACTAGGCTATCCAAAGCTACTACCCCCACCTAGCACCCAACTACCATCATTAATCTCGAATAGATTTGTCTTTCATTTACTTTTTATACTTCACTTGGCACAATCCACATTTGTTTTATTCTTTTTGTTATTATATCTCTACCAACCAGCACAATGCCTGGCACTAGAAGGCATGAATATGTATCAGTGAATAAATTAATACGTGAGAAGTATGAATGCCTCATGGGCTGAACACAAACCAACTGCCCCATGTTCTTACCCATAAGGCAAAGGGGTGTAGGCTGCTTCTTCTCTAAATTGATGCTGTAGCAAAAACTAAGCTCTTTGGCTTGCACTGTACTCTCCCCACACCCCCAACTATTTCCACACTATCCCCTGGCATTAGCAAGACAATGAGCTAAGTAAGACTTCTGCTTTTGTCAAAAGGGATCCTAATAGTATTAAAATCATAGGGTTATTGTGGGGTTTCAATTAGACAATGCAAACAAAACACAAAGCACTGTGTCTGGCCTAAAATAAGAGTTCTGTAAACAGTCGCTATTTGGCTGTTGGCCCACTGATGTTAGAGCTCTGGGCCAGTACAATCGTGTGACAGAAAAATAATGTTTGATTCCTCATAGGAAAGCATTTTGGAAGCTCCCTCCTTCACATTCATTCTGTGAGTTATGCAGCTACTTTAGAAGGACAGGTCAAAGAGGAAAAATCCTTCTGAAATGCTACCTCCTACCTTTGTTACTATGGGTAAATCAAAGAATTTGAATTTAAAAGGAACTTAATAATAATCAGTATAGCCTCCCATTTCATATTTGAATCTTCTCTATAATATTCTCCACAAAGTGTATTCCGCTCCCACAGCCACTTGTGAGAGGTCTGTTCCCAAATAAATTCAGGAGAGGTCCACAGGGCAGAACAACGCAAAGTTGCCCATATTTTATTTTTAACACTATACATTTAACAATATGAAATTCTACACTGCATGTCACAACGCACAGTCTGCCATGGAGGGCTTACATTTTTGAAATAATCATGGTCCCATTTTGATCCCAGTAAGCAGAAATGTAATGAAAATGTCAAAAGAGGTTACTAAACGATTTAGGCACATTTTCAATTCCTGTGTTGCATTTTTAATGGTTACATTAAAAGTGAATACTGTAGGGACTCTCTCACACACACATAGGGAAAATGAGGTGTTCTGGAGATACAGCTTTGATATAAGTAAAAGCCTTAAGAGACAGCTATTTAATTATGCATTAATATAAATGCTGAATAAGAGATGTTCTGTAATGAAAAGAGAACCTATTACAGATTATATCCTACTCGCCCTATTAACATTTAGTTCCTATTACTGGTTGTTGGGATCACCAAGGCTGGACAGACCAGAAGAATATAATTAAATCAGCTGGTTTCTTGGGAGATGGGAGGTTTAAAGGAAATTGATGTCTGTATAGCAAAAGTTAGCCATTGATATAAAATGGCCAGAGGTTCACAGAAAAGGATTGTGGTTTTATTGCTTGACATGTCAAAAACACTATAGGTAGAATGAACAAACACACACACACACACACACACACACATATTACTGTCTTATAGAAAAGGAGTTTGAAACTATCAGTAATGTGGTAAAAGTTAGTTCAGTTACAAGGATGCTAGATAAAATTTCCTGGATATTGCAAAATGGCCCTAGTCAGAAGTGCAGGCAAGCTTCTTTATGAACTAAGAAATATAAAATACATTTAACAAACGACTACATTATGCTTTGTACTCTAGAATGCCACAGTGCAAGTTGTATTGTGTTATTTTCTACCACCATCATATTTATAAAGAAAAGTTTAAATAAAACATCAAAGCAACCTTTAAAGTTAGAAGTAACAGAAGGGCAGGACTTGGAGTGTGTATGACACAGGTGAAAACTTTGAATGTGATCGTCAGACATGTTTTCTTCATAGCTCAAGCAGGTACTTCCTTAACACAGATATTATATCATAAAATGGAACTCAGAAGATACTAAAGGCAATAGGTCTTTTCTTTCTTCCTTAATTTTTACAATCTTTGAAGAGACTTAAGTACCTGTAAAGGACCACATCTGGAGACCCTTTCATCCATTTCTTAGACACCAGTGAACTCCTGAATTTGGTGTGAGTATGGAAGAATAAAATAATCAAAAAAATTAAAATTTCTATAATTTGGCAAGATCATAGGAGTCAAATTTAACTCTGATTTAAGGAATAAAGGTATAAATAATTATTGTACTCCCAAGTTGGTGAGCTGACACATATGTCAGCTACAGGTGTAGAAAACCAGTTCCTACTCCAGATGCACTTGCTAAATTAGTTGGAAAGGCAAGATTTACATGGCAAATGATAAGATCAAGATGTTATGGTTTGGTATCTAAAGATGAAGTGTTACATCTAAGTCTGCGTAGATATGATTTTGTAATAAAATTAGGTATACAAATTATGTATTCAATGTTTTCACATCTTCTTTATAACCATTCATGGCTCAGTGGTTCTCAAACCTTTCATTTATGAACAAAACCAGAGTACCCAATGCCTGAGTCATTCCATTACTCTCTCACTATTGAAATATACTTGTCGCCTATTCCCTCCCAACTTTATTCTTCAGAGATGACAGATCCATAATTTGAAAAAATATCATTCTGAAGCATTATTTGCATTTCAGCACTTGGATTTCAACAAGATATTTCAATGACCTAATTTAAAGAGAGACTTCTAAGGGAAGGAATCTCAATACTGTGGCAGGACACCAGACAAGGCTGGGGGCAGACAGATGAAAATTTGTGTGATTACATGGATGAAGTCCAGGTTGGGGTCAAAGATGTCTGGGATCCAGTGCTACTATTTGTTCTGAGTCACAGATCCCTCATCTTAAAAAACCAAGAAGTTGAAGGTGATTTTTTTCTAATACTTATCATTCAATAATTTATTTTGTTTCCCACAACTAAGGTATCTATTCAATATCAGTCTTCCTTTCTCTCTCTCTCTCTCACACACACACACACACACACTTTCTCTCTCCCTTCTCAATTTGCCCCCCTCGTCATGTCTATCTCCAACTAAATAAGGGCTAATATATTCATTAATTAGAATATGTGAATATTCAAATAAAATAGAAACAAAGTTTCTGTCCTCATTAAGGGCTATTTTCCCAGGCTTGAATGTCAAAAGATCAAAATACAAACCAAAGACTAGAATTGTCATAATTATGGTTTATTTATTTCTGAAATTTTTGTACTAAGAAAGCCATTTTCAAAATTATTCAAATTAATGTAGGGATGATTTTACAAATAGTCCAACCTTATAAGTAGAGTGGAAAGTGGTGTGAATAGGCTTACTAAGGAGAAGCAAGCCTTTGGTATAGATCAGAGCTAAACAAGCCATATACCAAATCTGGTAAGCAAACTGATTTTAGAATAACACAGTGAAGGGTGGTGTTAGGCAGAAATATAAAGTCGGTAAAAATCTGTCCTTGGTATCTTCCTTCTTACTCACCTTTCAGTGTACTTTTCAGCCCAGGTAATCCCATTTATCCCTGCTTTAGATTGCTTTTATTTATATTGTACTTGATGGATCTTTGGACTACTCTTCATCTAACCTCATTTTCTGGGGAGATGCACAGTATAGCAACAAATCTGACTTGGAAGAGGAAACTGAGCATGAATGTCTCTGCCTCATTCTGTCTCCCTTTAAGAGTAGCACTCCCCCGAGACAGGTGGGTGTCTTCTGTTTGTCTGCTGATACAGGAAGAGCACACCTGTGTTGGACCAGGCTAACCTCTAAGAGGCACGTTTGGAGACATTTTTCACTAGACCCCTATCAGCCTTCAAAGATAAGGTAGAATAATTACTGTTACTGCTAGCTAGGTAGTGTTTGCATGCGTTGTAGACCCAAAATACCCCCAGATGAGTCATCCCAAGGGCTGAACGAAGGGAGTGGGGAGGGGGTAACAGTTGGGAACCAATTTGGCTATACATTCTAATCATGTTCTCCAGTCTAGTACTTACAGAAATGCAGCTAATATTTAGTTTTCCATTTACCTCACTCTTTTGTTTACTTATCTATCACTTCTTAACTGCAGGGTGTGGCAATGTGGTAAGAGAGAGGGTGTTTGATTAAGTGTCACCTTAATCCCTAATGTGGTCAACAATCTGTCATTAGCTGGTAAATATTTTAGCTGACACCATCTAAGATACATATTTTTCTCACGATAACCTGTATTATCTTGAAAGTCCACTGAAAGTCTATAATGGTGGCTATGGTGTTTATTATTAATTAACATGAGAGATTCCATCTGTGGACCTTTACATACACTCATTCTAATTCTTACAACAATCTTAGAAGGTGGAAATTATTGTCTCTACAGATAAACAGGATCAGGTAAAAGCACTTAGATAATAATTAGCTGAGCCAGAATTTAAACCAAAATAAATACCTCAAAGTGGATCGTCTTTTTGGAACATTACATTGCGATTAGGAGAGATAAACTCTATATACAAATTACAATTTAATCCAGACTTTCATACCCACCATTGAGAAATGCAAATACTAACCTGAATATAAACATACATAATAAGAATATAAATCAGGAATATCTGAAATCACCTTAACTCATATTATTTTTTCCTTCAGAGTATCACAATTTATAATTAAATATTTCCATGGTTATTTAATGTTTATTTCCCCAGTGAAATATATGCTCCACATGGACAGGAATCATTTCTAGTTTCTTCACCACTGCATCCTTAGCACTCAGCTCAGAGTCTGGCTCACATTAAATAATCAATATTTGTTGAACAAACAAACAAAAAATACTCAGCCATATTCTCCCTTTTAGCTACTCTACTCTTTTCCAATGAAAAAAAAATTACATACATGGACCAATTAAGCCTTCCTCCAGAATCTTTTTTGGAGAGCATAACTTAACTGCAATTGAAAATCCTAGCATAAAATCACAGAGGAACAGAGACAATTTCCAGAATTCACTTCAATATGCCCCACCTTCACAATTATTCTGAATCCTTTCTTCCAACATTCTTCAATGCTTTTCTGTACCACATGCCTTGCTATCCCAGACTACGGTGCCTTTTTAGAACACGACCCTTATGACCAGGTTTTGATGACTATTTGAACTCGTCGTCTTCTTGGAATGTTTACCTCACCATGATCAACGTGTCAAAATGCAATATTTATTTAAAGTGCAGCATTTACATGAAGATGTCAGCTGCTCTTTCCAGTCAAAGATAATTCATCTGACCTCCTATCAAACATCCTTAAATCTATATTATAGTATTTATCATGGACTAACTGGCATTAAAATTCACTTTATACAATTCTCTCCCTAACAGAATTCAGAACTTTTTTGTTCCAGATGTTATATTCTCTCGATTACTGGTACTTTATCTTTGGCAAGGAAAACAGTCAATTAATGCCTATTAAACTGCATTCTATATCTTTATTTATAGTATGAAAATAATGACTGGCTTAAGCATCTTGGGATGCTTCAAAATGCCAGAATCATGAAATACTGTCAATAGTTGAAATGACAACTTGTTCCATCATGAGCTTATTTGTTTTGTCAGTCGTTTTTTAAAATGTGTTCTAGCAATTATTGTTGAAAAAAAAATGTAGAATGATCCAAAAATAGGTTTCAATAATACATGCAGATCAGATGATTATTTATAAAATGGTTTCTAAACTTGTGTTATATATTAGAAATATAATTTTAAATCAATTGAATTCTGACAAAAGAATATGCATCTTGTAAGCATCATAATAGATTTACTTTTTACTATACTAGCAAGCATCTTTCCAATAAATTTATTTCTTTTTTAACATCAAATAAAATAGGAAAAGATTCTGGCATTTGCAACCAGAGTGGCCTGTCACGATTGCTGAAATAGAAGATTTGCTTAAGCTTCATAGAAATGATAGCAAAACAGGGAGGAAAATCATATGGAAAAATGGGGTTTTTGAACTCTCTGGACATTTTCTACCATGCATAGACTTTTGGGGGTAGTAAGGAATCTCATGGATCTAATTTTCACTGGTTATTTCATTCCAACATAAGTAAATTACCTGTCTATTTTTATTGTTTCCTTATGACACCACTGCTTCATTCTCACACCACTGTGTTTCTCATAACCCCCTTTCACCAATTAAGTAATAAATGGAGTCAGATTCTCCCAGTAGACAATCCTAAATTAGTTATCTTTGGAAGCTATATTAAAATTGTAACTCAAAATATAAGCACCGTTTTCAGAAGCTGCTTAATTATTATGCAAACACTGGGTAAATAACACATCTTAAATAATTGGTGCCATATATTAAGTGTTGACTTAGTGCAACTTTCAAAAAACAAATTACTAAGTTGTCATACATCAAGATAGAGTTAGATTTCCTATTAGTGGAGTTACAGACTATTCTTATGCCAAACACAGAAGCTGCATCTTCAGTCAAAGTAGACAAAGGAGTGTGCACACATATAGGTGAACTAAATATGAATTGTATCAAAAATGACAGGTGTTTATTAGAGATTTTATATTGAATGTCAAATGACCATTTCTGAGAAATTATAAAATCATTTCAGTGTGCAAGAAAAATATTTACCTAGAGGAGGTAGGTAAATTAAGAAGATAGTGTAGATTAATCTTTAAGAAAAGATGGGATGCAACAAGTTGCTTTGGGGATGTCTATGTAATAGCTGTGGTTATTTTCCCTATTTATTTCATATACCCTTTTCTGATAGGTATCATTCTCCAAGTGTGGTTCACAGATTCTCAAGGATTTCTGAGACATGTTCAAGTGTTTGCAAGGTCAAAGCTGTTCTCATAATAATGCTAAGATGCTATGTGACATTTTCATCGTGTTGACAGTTGCACTAATGATAGAAAGCAACTGTTGACAGTTGCACTAATGATAAAAAGCAATAGAGGATAAAACTATTTAGCTTGAATCAAGGGAATGACACTGAACTATATTAGTTTAAGCCATTGTATTCTCTACTGACGTGCTCATCGGGAAAAGAATTCCACTTTCACTTAAGGTTGTTAAAGTAGTAAACAGTATTAAGTTTATTAAATTACTAATTAGATTAAATCTACAATCTTGAGTACTATCCTCTTTTTTGAGGGAACCAAGTGTTTAGCGTACACATCACACTTTTAATGCAGTAAAGAAGTTATAAGATTGTAATAAAGGATGTGAAGTTCTCTCATTTATACTCTTTTTCTTATACAGGGGTCATAAAAATAAATTAAAGAAGTCAAAATATGATTTGGTATAATGAAGGAATGTTTTCATGGGCATTGGTTTTCAGAGGTTAAAGAAAGTGAGGTTCTCAACTCCAGAAGTATTCTAGGACAGGCTAGATCATATTTTGGAGGAGTGCTACAGACTCACTGGCATAAAGGAAGCAACACACTGCCTGAACTTGGAATGAATAACCTTTACAGTCATTCCTGCATTGAATTTCTTAGCAACTTGCTTTCCCCCAGGTCCACAAATTTGGTCACATAGTCAACTGAATAAAAGCTAAGATTCTCAGAACTGATTGAAGCTAGCATATATATTTTGCATAATTACATCAAATATAAACAGGTGAAAAAAGAAAAGAAAGGATAAGAGAAGGGAGGAGAAGAGAAGAGAAGAGAAAGAAAAAGAAAAGGTCATTTACTCTAAGAATCCAGGTTTGTGTTTATGTCCAATGAGGTCCAAATTACAGCTGGGCTTGAAATCCACCAAACTCACACATTTTCTCAAAGGCTACAGGGTAGAAGTCATTCAAGATGTCTTCCCTGAGCCTGAACATACGGCAAATGCAGCTGTACAAGGTCCCTAGAATCTAAAATGTGATCAGAGTAAGGAAGCTTCCATCTAAGCTGCAATGTTTCATTTTTATTGACCACTTGTTTTCTGAATGTATAGCTGTAATCCAGCTAATTTTGGTCATCCTCTATGTGAAGTTTGGCCTTCAGCTTCTCCATTTCCTTCTCATATCATAACAGTGTCCCATTCATTTGGCTTTTGCTTTTGTTTTGGGTGTATTTACCCTTCCTCTCTCTTTTCTTCAATAGTTAATAGGATTAAGAGTAATCTTTACAGTTTATTATCTCTATTCTGCTGCAAATGGTAAACACGAGTTCTCCAAAGGTCTTAGAGTTGTCTACCGTCACTATTTTCATGAATCTGTTCAGCATCAGGATTTCTGAAGTTTCTGTCTCTTTATATAAATGAAAACATCCCCATTTTGCAACATATAGTAATTTAATATTCTGCCAACTTCCAGTGAAATGCCTTTCAGGGAGTCTTCCTCAGAAAGGAACAACCCATATTGAGAAACCTGGCCGCATGTACCTCAGGGACTCACTCCTGAGTGACCTGACATGCATTACACATGGCTGATTTGGCTCATATTTCCATATTTCCCCGAGATCTCTTACAAGCAAACCAAATTCACCTTACAAAAAATGAACCTATGCCCTCTCCTCTGCCTCCACCCCTCCCCAAATCTGCTCCAGCTCCAGTGCTTCTGATCTCAAACACTGAAGCCAAAAAGTCAAAGCCAAAAAGGAGAGAAACGTCTTTGACATGCTGTCTTCCTCATTCCCGCATTCAATCACCTAGGTCCTGACAAATTCAACTCCTAAATGTCTCCCAAAGTTGTTGTCCTATCCTACTCTAGGCTATCATCGTTTCCTGTGTAAGTCATAGCAACAGATTTCCAACTGATCTTCCAAGGAAGAAAATCTTTTCCTGCCCTTCAATACTCTCTCCATATCTCAGCCAATAGAATACTATCTTTTTAATAGTCCGTATGATGAAATGGGAAGCACTTCTGCATACTGACACATAATGGTTGTCTCAAGGAAAAGCACCTGTGCAATTGTGTATGTTGCAAACTAAACTGGCCACCTTTTCATGGAATACCATTTTTGTTGGAAATAACTGATCAACTGTGGCTATTTAGACTTGGATATCTGACAGAAATATTCTTGAAAGTAAGCCTGTCACTTTAAGGAAAACAAAAAATAGTACTTTTTGCCAATGATAAACTTTGAAATTTTGAGTAAAAATTATAATTTTAGAACAAATGTATCAGCCTGTGTGAACTTCACAGCTTTGGTGTGGTACTAACAAATATGATTTGTTATTGTTAATACTGTTGTTATCACATAATGGAATACAACCCAAATATTAGCAAGATTTGCATAACCCAGATAAGCAATCTTTTCTAAATGACCAATACATAATACACCAAATCTGTTCAAAGTGAAGATAAACCAATGCATTTTACAAAACAAAATATGACAAATTATTTATTTCATGTGGTTGCAGATATCACATTGTAACTTAGATTTAAGAAACTACCCTGTGTTGAGTTTGGTATGGTATTAAAGAAGACTACCTTCAAGTAATATGAAACATCTATACACATACTTTCCTTTTCAACTACATATATATAAGAGGCTTGATTTCTTTATATGCTTTGAGCAAAAAACAAAACATTTCACAATAAATTGAATGCAGAAGCAGCTATGAGAATCCAGACGTCCTCCATTAAATTAGACATGAAAGAGGTTTGGATAATGGTAAAGTAATGCCACTCTTAATGTTAATTGTTTTTTTGTTTTGGAAAATAAGATTTTATTTTTTAAAAGTTATTTATTATAACATATTACAAAATTATTGTTATATTTAAATGAAATAATATATAAACAATTTAAAACTTCTCAGCTTTCATGTCTAATATGGTAAATTTTAGCAAGTAAAATCCACACAAAAAACAGCACTTTGGTGTCCTCAATAATTCTTAAGTATGCAAAGAACTTGTAGTACAATAAAAAGTTTCAAAACAATTGTCTTATGTATAATATATGATGCAGTGCTGAATAAACAATTGCTACCTATTGATTAATTTACTGTTATATCATCAGTTTAATCTTCTTTGTGATTTAATTCCAAATAGTAGTTTCATTATTTAAAAATTAGTTTTAATAAATTTTATTTTTCAGATAAAATTAGTTGAAAAATAAACTATTTTTCTAAAAACCTTTTCTAAATTTTATTTTCTAATCTCAAAGATATACATCTTTAACCCACGAATTCTACCTCCAGGAATTTACCTTAAAACAATAACTGAACAACTATATGTGAAAGATATGTTTCGGAATATCTTCATTGTACTGTTTTTATGGTAACAAAAATGTGGAAATAAATATTGATCTATAATGAGTTATTTAAATATGGGATAGTGCATCCATATGAGGGCCTATTAAGAGTCACTAAAACAATAATATAGTTGTATGTATATTGAAACAAGTATGTATTTATGACATATAAACTGGAAAGCACTGATAGGTAAACTATAAAGATAGACACGTATAAAGATATAACTGAACTCAAAAAGAAGAGAAATATTTTCATGTTCCCAAACAAATGCCGAATATGGAGCAAGCCTGAAGCTGTGGGCTGACTGGGTTTTGGTTCATGTTGAGATCAAGGGAATAAAAGTGCCCCATGCTCCATAGGATGATCAAAGCAAGGCTTCGTGCTTGAACCCAGGATCTGAGTGAGGGTCTTCCATTTATAAAAGGATTATGGAAGTGAAAAAGAGAAAACCATCTTCCAACAGCCGCCTGGGGTTTCAGGTTCATTGAAGCTGCACATAGAGAGAGGCAGGAAGACAGAAACAATGAACTTGAGAGAAGAATTGAGCTAATTCTTTTACTAGGTGACTGCATTCTCTGATAATCATCTCTGAATAGAAATATAAAAACTGATTCTTGACGGGAAATCCTTAAAGGTGGAAGTGGAGGTAACTACAAAGCTGACAGACAGGACTGAATCTACAGAGAATACAAGAATGAAAGATGGGGGAGATGGGGAAGGAGAAGGACAGAAGAAATAGAGATAGAAGAGAGAAATAAATAAAGCTTCCTCATCAGAATTAGTAAATAAATGAAAATAAATTTTTAAAAAATGAGGAAAACACATGCTAAGAAACACAGTCAATAATGACAATAATTGAAAGATAAATTGACAAAAGACAAAAATTCTTTAAACATCAGAAACAGGACTATAAAATGTACATACTTGGGATTCTAAAAGAAATAAAAGTTTTATAATCTGAATTTAAGTGTATAAATATTTTAACTAACCTGTGGCACAATCTTGGCTCACCACAACCTCCACTTCCTGGGTTCAAGTGATTCTCCTGCCTCAGCCTCCACAGTAGCTGGGATTACAGGCTACTGGGTGCCACCACGCCCAGCTAATTTTGTATTTTTAGTAGAGACGGGGTTTCTCCATGTTGGTCAGGCTGGTCTCAAACTCCCGACCTCAGGTGATATGCCCATCTCGGCCTCCCAAAGTGCTGGAATTACAGGCATGAGCCACCGCACCCAGATGCCAAGAAGTTTGGTATGTGTATAGATATAAATGAATGACCTACAGCATTTTTTGTTAAATATACACACAACAGCAACAATAACAACTACACTGAAACAAGCTAAATTTTCCTAGGAGAACAGTTAAACAAATGGTGGCATATTTCTACAATGGCACATAATTGTAGCGAAATTAAATGCAATAGATATCAGAAGTACAAGAGCAGACTAAAATTCAAAAACAGAATAAAAAGCTAAAAGCCCAATGCATAATAATACCTACAATATCATAGTAAAACTTTAAAATATGTAAAACAATAACTACATGTGGATATGTACCTATGTAGTAAACATGACAAAAACAATAGCCATCATCTTTAGAATTATGATTAACACTGGAAAAAAGAGACTAGAAATAGGAAACAGTACACAAAAGCTTTAATTATTTATTATTTTAAAAATATGAAATACTATAGCAAAATGTTACCAGTTTTGCTTCAAACATATCTTTCTGTACATGGAACATATTTCATCATAAAATGTTAGTAATTATGTGTAAAATAATTACATTTTAGGATAGTTCATTAGATAAGTGTTTATCTTCATTTGCTATCGTTTCTATGAGGGATATATATTAATTGACTAATAAAAACAGGAAAAATCAATATAATTCTTTAAACATATTACATAATATTCTGAAGCACATTGAAGTTGTTAACAATCTGACATATATGGAGAAACAATAAAGATAAATATTTAATGTAATAGTTAAAGAATGTCACATTTAAATTTATTTTAATGATTATTTCTCAGATGAAATTAGGTAAGTAGGATTTTACCAATTTTGCCCAACTGGAAAATATTTATCAACAATATTGTTACTGTTGAAAGGGAAACTTTTAAGGCTGACGAGTAAAATCTTATCAAATACATATTTTTTTCTTTTTTTGACAGGATCTTGCTTTGTCACCCAGGCTGAAGTGCAGTGGCATCATCATAGCTCACCACTGCCTCAAACTCCTGGACTCAAGCGATCCTTCCGCCTTTGTCTCCTGAGTAGCTGAGAGCACAAGCATGTGCCACCATACCTGGCTAATTTCTTTATTTTTTTGTGGAGATGGAGTGTCATTATCTTCTACAGGCTGGTCTCAAACTCCTGACCTTAACTGATCCTCTCACCTAAGCCTTCCAAAGTGCTGGGGTTAGGGATGTGAGCTACTGCGCCCAGTCTGACACTTATAATTTTAAAAATATATACATATATAACATCTTTCAATTTAAAGACTTAAAACTATATTCTTCTTAAAATTTTCTCAAAGTGAATGGTAGGAATAGCATAACTTATGATGGGTTTTGGACACCTTTTTTTTTTAAGATATATTTGCTTAATGCTACACTTCACTAAAACATGCAAAGTCCATTTAGGAGGAATAACTTTAACTCATCAATTGAAAACATTAACTAATGATTAAGGTGTCAATGGAAAGATTGCTTTGGGACTAGTAATACAAGCAGAAGTGTAATTTCTTAAATTTACAATCAGTTTTGCTGCTTCAAAGATAAATATATTGCTATCACATATACATTTTATTTACTTAAGAACTTTATGTATGTTTAGAAAATCTTATTTTCTTTAATTGTACTAAGCAGTGCAGTCATAGAGATTTGTAGACTAGCTTTGAAGGCCTAACCAAAGTAAACAAAATGAAAACAATGATGTCTAATATATCTACTTACATCCTATCCAAACTCTGAAAAACTGCTTTGAAAAAGTAATTAAAAGGATACATTATAGGGAGCTTAAACTAATTTAATGAGTCCACACAGTACTATTTGGTAAAACAGTATGCTGTATTAGAAAAAGTAATACAAGTAATATCATTCACTATCTGAATTAATTCATCAACATTGTGTTTAGACTTGTTATTGTCTAGAAAATGCTGTTCCTATCAAAAGAAAAAAAAAGAAAAAAAAAAGAAACTGCGATGCTGACTTAGATTAGGTTTCCTGAAAACAGACTCTGAAATGGGTACTTTTGTACAGAAGGTGCTGTTCAAAGGTTGACCTTTATGAAGCCAGAGGGGCAAGACTGAGCAGAGGGAAAAGCTTATCTACAAACTGATTGCAGGAGAGATTTGATTGCAGGGAGATCTGGTGCTGGAATGGCCCTTTAGAACTTCCATTCATTTCCAAATTGAAATGAATGGTGGAGCCTTTACATCCTTGCAGCAGCTCGTGACTGACCATGAGTCCTCCTCTAGGAAGGACATGGACATGTGAGGCAGTTTCCTGATACTGAGGGCAATCCTCAATGAGAGACAGAGCTGAGAGCTGGCAGCAGCCTATGTTGTTAACAGCTGGACATGGCTAGAGTAGCCCGGATAAGAGAATGGAGGTTGAGCACCATGGTATCCATTAGGGGTATCCACAAAGCAACGTCTGTATTGATTTACTGATTTCTAATATACATATGCTTACTTCTATATATACTGGAGATGTACAAATTAAACTAATGTTCTTCACACAGTATTTCTAAAGGATCAAAATCAGTATAGACAATAGCCAGCAGGAAAGATGAGAGCTAAATTACAAAATATGGAATTTTTACTGCAACTGAAAATTAAATTTAAAGGTAAGAAGCAAACTGAAACAATATAGCTTCTTATCATCTGAAAGGAAAAGAATTTGCTTTCAGGGAAAATAAACATTTTCTTGTTTTAAACATAGATATAATTTATCACATCAAAAAGATACTGAATAACAATGTCTTTATATCTGCAGAAAATGCAGAAAGTGCTGTCCTTCAGCTATTGCTTATATTGGTAAAATTGGAAAGCTGATGAGAATCCATTGCTACAAATCACTGCTAAGGAGAAGTAAGCCCACGTGTATTGTTTTCTAATGCTCTAACTTGAACCTACCTACAGAAATGAACTGGTACCATGTTTTTTTAGGTGGATATTTATGAGAAACACTTGCCTCAACCATATTTTGCCTGGAGCTAAATAAAATAGTCATTTCAAGATTGAGTTCTCAGACAAGTGCCCGGCACATACATATTCTTTGTTGATGATGGAAAATCTACCAGATGGTCTGACAGCAAGGTTACAGTCTGTTATGGAAATAAAGGAGTTGAATTATATTTTTGCCCACTTGGAGGATCATCCCCTGTCCACATGGAGGTGAACAGTAGGGAACCTACGGGCAGAACCAATTTTTAAAAAGAGCTTTTAATTTCCATCAGCTGAAGACTTTTCTCTGTTTTATGTTAAAAGCCATATCAGCTAGACTGGTATCAGCTAGACTGGTATTAAGTTGGCCCAGGAGGCCAACTTAAGAAGAATTTTGAGGCAGTTTCAGAATTCTGTGGCAAAAAAAAAAAAAAAAAAAAAAGTCAGCACGTATTAGGGAAATGTACCATGAACAAGAGAACAGGCATGCTATTTATCTACGTACCAAGATTTACTCCCACAGAGATCTGCACCATACAGTTGGGAAGACTCCGGCTTAGATCATTTTTGGAAGAGGTAAATCTCAATTGGCTTCTCTAGAATGTATGATTGTGAGTTTCACTGCCTTGTTTTGAGCCCATGAGCTACAAAATGTACTCCTGAAAGACCCTTGATTAAATAATTTACCCTGGCTCATGTACAGTTATGCTATGCCAAATGCAAATTTAGTTTTAGCCTAGCTGCTCCAGAGCTGATAGTCTCTGGGAGTTACATCCAACTTGCTTGGCTGCTTAAGAAACATTCTGACTTCTGATAGTGGAACCATGTCATTTATAAAAAAGGAAATGTCTGATTTTTCTTATTTCTAATGGCAAGAGGCTAGGGTATGTAGCTCCCATCAAATTGTTTTAAAATGTTAAATAAGTATATTCAGGTACATGTGGATATGTACAGGGGTGGAATATATCCCCATTTTCTCCCATTTACTATGATAATTTGATCTCAGCAAGGTCTTTTTAATCTATCCTCTCCCCTGTTTAAAATGGTAGCTTCCCATCACTACTACTCTAACATTACATATTGAGCTTCCCCACGTCATATTTCCAAACAATACTAATTATAATCTTTAATACAATGTGTAATTCACACATATATTTTATCCATTGGCTTTTCTTTCCACATGAGAATGTTTGTTCCTTAAGGGCAGAGATTTTCATCTGTTTTAATTTCTTCTACATACCAGAGTCTAGAATGGTGACACTATACAGAGTGAAAACTCAATAAATAAGTAGATGTTGAATAAGTTAATGAACACACCCACCGATAGATGTTGTCTACCCATTCTGAGTCTATAATTATACTGGTTTATATTGATTTAAAGAATAAATAAGATTTTCATTTATGTGAGAATCATGTGACTTGGCCCAGACATTGATTCTTACAATGGGAAGAGGGCAATGATAGATCAAAACAAACTAGTCTTAAAGTGCATGGTTGTTCTTAACTGCTTTTTCTAAGATGAAATAGTATATTTGAGGAGTTCATGCATTCTATAGTTTACTGCAGCTATACCTCCCTTAAGTTCAATCCTGACAAATATTGCTGTTTTCTTTAAAAACCTTCAAAGACTATCAAAATTCATACTCCTTGGTTGGTCTGAAATTCATTGATTTCTCCCTCCCTGACATTTGCTTCTAGCGAAACGTTACAACCTCATTTCTACTGCCACTACATTTTACCCTACATTCTATTAATACTAATTCTCTTCCATATTCCAGTTCAAATGAACTATACTAAAATAAAAATCTCTGATAACCAAATACTATTGAAGCTTTAACTGGAACTTAGTAATGATGTTGAGTTAGCCTCATCCTTTCAGATTCTGAAATTTTCAATGTGAGCTGGTTTGTTTGAAAAAACAGAACTGGAGAAAATGGTCATATTAGTTATTTTGAGTTAAGCTTAATTGAGTCCACAGTTACTGGTACTGCATGTTACAACTGTATAACACCTGAAAAATCCTGTTAAAAAAAGAAAAAATGCATAAGGTTCCTTGGTCAGATCACTTAATAAAATTCTGAAATACTTTTATTACAAAGAAGAATTTGACAACTGGTAAAAATGTATTTGTTTATGTTTGTCTCCCAACTCACTTCCTGAACAACAGATTGTAAGATCTATGAGTAGAGAACCATGATCTGTTTTCTTCACTATTAAATACCCAAAACCCAGCATAGTGTCTTGATGTGGATATCTATTAAATCATTGTAACTATAGAATTAAGGTGGAAACTTTAGTTTACAAGGTAATTTCCAGTCAGTTATTGTGTACTTTCCATGGGTTTTAATGAAAATATTTGAGTGTGTCCACCAGTTTATTAAAGCTGGTAATTGGCTGCCTTCAGAGCTCACAGCATGGTGCAAGTGAAAAGCATGAGTGGAGGCAAACCATATATTGGAGACCATGGTTTTTAATTTTCAACTGCTCTCATACAGAATCATGGAGAACCTATAAAGGTAACAAATATGTGAATTCATTTTTAGAGATTGTCATTGTGGCTGATTTTTCTTTTTCCTTTTCATCAAATAGAAAAGAGTAAAGGAAAGAGGTCAGGCATATTAAAGTCAGCAAGATATTAGAGTAGGTACGGGTCTTAATGGCAAATTCTGTTCCAGTCCTGACATGTTTAGAGTGTGAAAGAGCATTAAGAATGTCCCTTTTGCACGGACATTCTTATTGTCATTAAAAGTAACATGTGAAAATGCCAATTTATAGCCATTAGGTAAAAGTACTACACTTATAAAATGAAAATTAAGCTACCTACAATAGTAATAGAAAAATATATTTTTTAAAAGGTCAAACTACACAAATAAAGTATTTAAATGCAACTAGCAAAGCAGCATCTGAGAAAGTAGTGATAATAATTATAACTTAGTGCTTACCATGTACTAGAGAATGTTCTAAACACTTCACATATATAAACAAATCCTACAACATCTTTGTAAGGTAGATTCTGGGATTATATTCATTCAGCTACAAAAAAAAAAAAAAAAAAAAAAAAAACCTGAGACCTATGGAGGTCAAATAATTTGTCCAAGGTTTTAGAGCCAATATGTGCCGTAGCCTGAACTTTAACCCAGGCAGCATGGCATATAGCCTGTATTTTAACCACTGTAAACCACAATCTTCCAAACTGGCAGTCTTCGTTAAACAAGATAAAAGACTGATGTCCCTGTCTGCAATGATCCATGTCCACTTTCCTATCATTATCTCTTTCCAACTCTATGCCTACAGTAAACACAGAGATTAATTGATGTGGTATTTGTTAGTGTGGCCCAGAGTCCACCTACTTCGGAATCCCCTGAAGAATGCAGATTCCTGAGTATCATCCCACACCTAACTAAGCAGAATATATGGGGTGGATCCCTGAAATCTATGTTTAAAATTAATCACTTCTATTTCTATAGAGGTCAAAACTAGGAAGTCTAAGCATCAATGGATACATACACATTTGTTTATTTAGTCCAATAAACATTAAATATCTATTATATACATTCATATCAGATACACCAAAAGGAAAATCTGTGGGATGACCAAAACAGAGCTCCAGAAAGTGGTAACATCTGGTAGAGAGAAAGCATTATACCACAGGGATGAATACAGAGGGCCTCTGATGTCATGTTCTGCTCTTAAGCTGGGCATGGATAAACAGGTATTCATTTTGTTTTTACTAAATTCATTTTGTTTTTACTAAAACCATTTACAGTTAAAAGCATGTGATTCAATAAACATCCAAGTAACTTTCACACAGACTAAGGTTTGAGAGCTTCTGTCTGGGTGAATGCAGGGAAGATACTATTAGGGAAAAAGCATATGTGGCATGCCCTAATTGTCTCTGTTTAGACAATTAGCAGATTCATTTGGCAAATAGACATGTTCATGTAGGCAACTTCAATCTGAAAACATTCCCTTTTGTCCTAAATGCATATCGCTGAATAATGATGTGATAGTTTAGTTATACATTCATTCAAAAATATTAATAAAATGATACTATGTTCCAGGCACTGTCCTGGCCAATGAGAACAATGCTAGCAAGACTGGCAAGTCCTTGAAATTAACTTTTAAATCATATTTTATATAGTATGATTGTATAGTATATAGCAAATGAGTTACTTTTATAAAACATGAAAGATTTTAAGGTCCAAATGATTGAATAGATGCTATATTTTATGTGCAGACATTATTCTATACATTGTAATAAAATTAGCTTATCTCCTGAAGTTATTACATTTGTTATGTAATTTTATTTTATTTTCACAGTACTGTTTCTCCCATGATACCCAACAAGTGATGTTTTCAGAAGTCACTTCAACTCTCTTTGAAGTGAAGGCTTATCTCAAGTGAAATACTGCTGCTGCTTCACAGTAGCATCCTAACATAGGACTGAAAACAAGAAGACCTTCATTTCAAACAAACACATAATACATTCATTAAAATGGCTGATATGCTATGTATAATATCCTCTTACGGCAACATTTGTCTTAATGGTGCCAAATACAAACAACCGGAAGAAATAGCAATAATCTGCAAGGCCTAGAGCAAGTAGATTTGGAATTTATCATGTCAAAGCATTTAAAGTCTTAACTAAACTTTGTATTAAAAAAGGCTAAGTAGTATCTCTATAAAGAATCAAAACCTCCATAAAACATGTGGCAAAGTATCTAAAAAAGCAAAAAGAAAAAAAAAAGCAAAGGTAAAGGAGTATAAAATATCCCCACTCCCATAAAAATTTACGAATATTGCATCACTTTAGAAGAAACATTACTAATACAGTCAATAGATAGATAATAGAGATAGAGATCTATCTACCTGTATATAATGTGCTAGTCACTTTCACATATATCAATTTATGTAATCCTAATTATAGAAACCTATTAAGGTAACTCAAGTATAAACTTCTATAGCATTGGATAGGAAACATGTCCCTTCACTGATTTATCATGAATCAAGAATATTTCTTACAAATCAACTTGGGTAACGATTGCACTAAAATTTCAGAATTCAAAAAAAGAATATTTCTTACAAATCATATGCCAAGCACGTAGGGCTACGGAAGTATTTTTCATATAATTTGTAGACCTTCTATATTATTTGGCATTAGATTCTGCACACTTTCATGTGTTGGTAAATGATAAATTTCACATGTATAATATAGAATTCCAACTTGGCATTTTCTACATACTGACAGCAAACACAGTTGCTCACAAAATTTGATAGACTCTAGAAGCAGTGCACAATATCTGTGAAGTCATTTTGTGGGTAGAGCTAAAAATAGTAAATGTTGTTGAAGATGCTTAAATGACTTTCTTAAAAAGTTGTTTTCAAACTATTAATTTTATTTAAAACAATAAAGGCATATATAGGTACCTGTTGATATGTAATGATTTATTCATTAATTTTTCTAGAAAGTTCTGGGACAATTAAACAATGGAAAAGATATAATTGTCACTGATGCTTGAAATTAAAGGAACTCATTTTCAATGAGATAATAAAGTTGATTTATCAAATATTTAAGAATATTGCATCATTTTAGAAGAAACATTACTAATATAGCCAATAGATAGATAATATAGAAATAGAGATGTATCTACCTATATATAATGTGCTAGTCACTTTCATATACATCAACTCATGTAATCCTTGCAATAATTCTGTGTCATTATTATTATATTCATTTTATATACAAAGAAACTAAGGCCGAGAACAGGAAGTTTACACAATTAGCTAATGAAGTTTCTTCTAGATGCAGACACAAGATTTTGTTTTAGAAGTAGCTACATCTAGAGAGAAGACACTCAGAAAAATCTAATACATAAATTATTGAAAGAGATAATTAGTTCTTCCCATAAAAATGATTTTATTAATTATCATGATAAGTGTCAAATTACCAAACTCATTATATGACATATCATGGGAGAGTGATGTTACAGATTATGGATTTATATAATGCCGAGCAAATTATTCCAGCAGAATCTCCACTTTGCCTTTTGACCCTAGTTATCTAGAACTCTAGGATGAGAAAAGGGTTCTGCCAGATCAAAAGCAGGATAAAAAGAGAAAGCAATATTCTCTACAGAGATCCTTTTATACAACATGTGTTAAAATCTGTAAGACTAGAGCAGGTATCACACTGAGGACAACAAAACAATTTTAAGATAAACCATTATAAAGGGACTTCATTTCCTAAACACTTCTTTTCCAAAGGGAGTCATTGGCCAATTCAGTACAGAAATATCTCAAGCCTCTTTGTGAAAAATAAACCCTCAAGAGTCACCTACCCATTTATTACTATCATTCTCCTGATTAGATGATATGCCTTAATAATCCTCTCTCACAATAAAAAATTTCAGATTTTATATAGTATAAACATTTCATATAGATTAAAATTATGATAGCTATTAAGTCTTTCAAAAGCATTATGCAAATTCTCTTTCAACTATAACAGTATTTCACACAGCCAGGAGCAATGAAAGATGGGATTGTTTTAAGGAAAGAACACAAAATTATTATTATTTTACCGACAGATAAAAGTACACTGTGAATGTCATTCCATTTTGTAGTGAAGGTTAACAGTATACTAGCTGGTGAGCATTCTATTGGGCCATTCACTTGGCATTATTGAGAACTAAAAACATTCATGAGTGTCAACTAATACAAATTAATTATCTAAGTAAGTCTAACATTGTAAAAGCACACAAATGATTCTTTTTTTCTCAACCACTATTTATCTGTGACTTTTAATGTAAGAAGACACTGCGGTGTCTTTATATTTTTATATTTTTCAGCTGAAATAACCAGATGTTCAGATAAATATGTTTTATTATTTTTAGGACAATGTAATGTGCTTTTCTTCAATCGGAAATGTTATTGTGATATTACTATTTCTTAATATGTAGTTGTAGGACCACTTATATAAAAAATGATTTGTAATAAGAATTCTGAGTACACATTTTTTTAAGGTGCTATTGAAATATAAAATGCTTTCTACATAGCAACACCTCTTTATATTTTTTTCCTTTCTTGTATACCCTCCAAACTCTGACTCCCTTCTTTATTCCTGGTTAAGTTTACATTTACGAATATGTGTGCTTATCTTGGAGTAGGTCATCTAGTTTTTATATTCTTTTAAACTAGTTGCAACAAAGTCATTGTTTCTTTGTGAGGTCCTCCATTCTAAGGAAGATTCTGTGCACATAACAGTTCTTTTCTTAGGGTAAAACCTAATCAAAATATTGGCTGTACTTTGCTATTAAAAAGTTTCCTCCTAGAAATGGGGATCTTGAGTTTCCTCCTAAATCTTTCAAAGCTCTAGAAATAAATATATTTTAGTTTATAAAAAGAGTAATGTTCATTCACTCAGGAATATGTAAACAATTATCAATAAAGAGAGAATTTAAATATTTTTCTACAATGGTGTGTTGGTGAGTGTAGAATGGTAAGAAATGCCTTCTTTGCTGAGTATCTTGAGACCAGGACCTAGTCTGTGTTTAAGAACTTGTTTTGACAGAAGCTATCATTTTTAGAACCTTTCCCGGATCCCATCAAAAGATGTCTATGCCCTGTAGTTTAAGATAGGTCCTGAGGAAGTGTTTCATTTGCCTACAATTAGCAGACAACACTGTCTCAGCTGGTATAAGCAATACAGAATATTTTATTTCTAAAATATTCCAGAAGTTTCCTCACTTTTCCATTTACTCCTCTTAGAAAAGTTGTGGCTTACAGCAGGGGTCCTCAAACCCCTGGCCGCGGACGAGTATCAGTCCAGTCTGTGGCCTGTTAGAAACCCGGCAGCACCGCAGGAGGTGAGCAGCTAGTGAGCCACCATTACCTCCTGAGCTCCGCCTTTTGTCAGATCCGCGGGACATTAGATTCTCACAGAGGCACGAATGCTATTGTGAACTGTACATGCGAGGGATCTAGGTTGAATGCTCCTCATGAGAATGATGATCTGAGGTGGGACAGTTTCATCCCAAAGCCATCCCTGGTAACTAACTCCCCCTACCCCACCACAGGCCCTCCCATATCCTCACCCACATCCATGGAAAATTGTGTTTTACTAAACCAATCCCTGGTACCAAAAAGTTTGGGGAGCGCTGGCTTAGAGGTAGAAATTGACACCATCAGAGGACTCAACAATGTCTTCAAGAACAGATTTTCTTCCATATCTCTATTCTATGGCCCTTAGTCTCAACCTCATTTCAAGCCTGTTTCCCCTCTGGGTGGCAACATGGCTACTGCAGTTGGAGATCCAAACATTCTATGGTAGAAGAAAGATTGCTAATTGTTAATATCTTTATCCTGCTTTACCAGCGATTGAAATTTTACCAAGGACAAACCCCAAGAGACTTTTCCTCATATCCCGTAGATCATACTGGGTCACCGAGCCACACCAAAGCCAATCTATCAGAAGGGGAATGAGACCACCATGGCTGGCTACAAGTCATCAGGTTATCTTAGTCACTCAGGCAAGATTTTGAGATTGGAACAAAATCAGGACTCTCCCAGCATGGTGGAGGTAAATGTTACTGAGTAGGCTATTAAAGGTCAATTCATTTACCCAAGAGATATTCATGTCCTTCCTTTCACACACATGTCTAAAATCTGGTTTGGATGGGGAAAAGCAAAGAACAAAAGAGAGGGGGAAAGACTCATAAGGTCCCACAAGATGGCAAGCTAGTAAGAAGGCACAGACTATCTTCTAGAGACTTTTTTTTTTTTAATGCTGTTTGTACTTTGGCATACCCTGAGAAATGATTAATTGGCAATTTGATTCATTTTGGTACTATAGAAGAAATAATTTACCATTAACTCCCTGGTGCTCTGAAGGAGTTAATTGTCATCACATGGATGAACACTTTATTCCCAGAGAGCATCTTACTCACTCTGCCTGTTCATGGAAAGAGACTCAATTCAAGGAAATATGGAACTATTTGGAAAGAACATTACACTGAATTAAACACTCTCTGTGCTCACCCATGTGATGCTGATTAGCTTATTGTATTCTTTTTGTCTGTTTGCCAAGAAGCACAAGAAAAAGTAATATGCACTACCAATTTAAATATATAGGTAGACAATAAAATTTATTAAGCACCTACTGTTTGCAGAGAACTATCCATGGAATGCTGATAGTCCCAAGAGAGCTAGACAATATTAATGCAGAGACAAGACAGATAGAAGCCCATAAAACTCTGGCTTTTTCAGTCTGTCTGCAAAATTAAGGCAGCAAAACCTTATATGCACATATTTCACTGCAAAACTAGTAGATGGCATGCAGTAAAGAGAGAAGCAAATAATTAATTTGTCATCAGTTGTAAACTTTACTCAGTAAAATCTTAAAGGCGTTTTTGTTTTCTTTTTTCTTTTTTTCTTTTTTGAGACGGAGCCTCGCTCTGTCACACAGGCTGGAGTGCAGTGGTGCATCTCAGCTCACTGCAACCTCCGCCTCCCGGGTTCAAGCAATTCTCCTGCCTCAGTCTCCCAAGTAGCTGGGACTACAGGCATGCACCACCATGGCCAACTAATTTTTGTATTCTTAGTAGAGACAGGGTTTCACCATGTTTGCCAGGATGGTCTTGATCTCCTGACCTCGTGATCCGCCCACCTCAGCCTCCCAAAGTGCTAGGATTACAGGCGTGAGCCCCTGCACCCGGCCAGTGTTTTTCTTTTTAACACTTCTAGCGTCCTGGCTCACCTTGCCCCAGTTTATTCCTCTCAAAGCTAGCTACATTCCTTTTTTTTTTTAACTCAGAGATGATACTCATTATTTGGCTATATAGTATTACATGCTTATTTCATATTCTTTCATATATTAACATCTTAAATGTTAAGATTTAACAATATTTCATTTTTGATTTTTAAAAGAAGGGTAATAAGAAAATGGATGGTAAAGAATGTTGGTATAACCAAAATTTGATACATTAATAATACCATTTTATTTTAGATAAATGCATCAGATACTGTATTGTTGAAAAATATTCAATAGTATTTTAAATAGAATACTATCAATTTTACTCACAATTTTAGGGGAAATAATCAAATATTATTTTACATATTTCCCATTCCTTGGATGAGAAATTGTATTTTCTTAACATAGTACACAAAATAATAGTTTATGAGGACATATGATCAAGTCAACCATCTTTGATTCAAACATTAGTATTATTCTGGCAACAAGAGGTGACAACTTCAGTGTAATGGAAAATTTTGTTTGTTTTTCAGGTTAAATTAACATAAAAAAGCTAGTTTAATATAACATTCCCCGACGTTGTATGATTGCTGAATGCTCTACGATGTGCCATTGCTTGGTGCCATTAGACATTCCTGGGGATTGGCACAGGACCCATTTGCATTCTACAGAGTAAAGTGCTGAGAAAGAATTTATGGAGATTGAAATGTGAGCTAAATTGAGAGCATAATTCCAAGCAGATGACTTCAGTTAATTAAAACTGGTACTACAGGTTCCATATAAATGGGTGCTGGTAATTTCCAGAATATATGAGGACATCTACTGAACTATTCATTTTATCACAGTCTAATAAGCTGTGATAAAATGCTTTAACTACCTTGAGGATTTATGAAACCAACTGTGTTTATCAGACTGATACTCAGTCAACTCTGACATATTAAAAGAGGGCCCAATTTGGCTTATCAGTGCCCTTACTTCCCTTTATCCTCCTTTCTACTCACTCTAAACTCATTATATCCTCCATTAAAGGAATAGCAGGGAATAACTCAATTGCTCTGAATATTTTTGATGAAACTTGCTTTGAGTGAGTTTGAGCCAGGCAAACGTTAAGGCTGAGACTAAGCTGAAGAATATGTCTATGTTTCATTTCTGGACATATATGAAGAAACTAACCATTAGTTTCCCATACTTAATGGATAATGAGAACACCACCAATCAACTTGCTAAGCATTTGTTCACATTCTTCCCTTTTTTACCTGGTTGCCTATATGAAGAGACAACATCACTTGCAACAACTGGACAACTTCTGGACAATAACCAAATCCTTCCAAACTGAGAGGATTTTTTTCATGTTCTAATATGAAGTTTAGTAGAGTTAACTGAGTGTTTCCTCAAGTAAACTCTAGTAATACGAATATAATATCTTTGGTGATGGGTAGTCTCTTCCTCTATCCCTGTTACTAAATCGGATCATAAAGTATCCCCAGTGATATCACTGATACTTAACTTTGGTAGTAAAACCCCTACCAGTTGGTGCCAAATAACCTCTAGGACCTAAAGAATTTGGGTTACAGAATTGGCCCCTCAAAGCTCCAGTGCTCCACTAATGCAGGCAATAATGAGTCCTCACATTATTTTGACTATATAGTTTACATATTTTAGCCTGATTTTATTTGAGAAGATCCAAAACTGCTTCTTGAGGAAAGATTGGCCTGTCATGGAAGCCTCCTTATGCTCCAATTCCACACAGAAATCCAGTAACTAGCATTCAGGTTGCTTCTCAATTTTAATAAGATAATACTAGACTTTCCAGTAATTTATGTGGTAGCCACATAGACTCTTTATTTTCCAAAATCTTACTAGGAAGTGCCTCTGTATGGATTGTATATAACTTAGCCATAAAGCAAGCACTTAAAAAAGTGTAGTATAAAATTTTAATTATGATAATAATAAATAAAATGCTATATGGTAACTATTGCTTATCAAAAACTAAGCACTATATGTATAGTATAAATGTATAAAATCATATTTAATTCTAATAATAATATTATAAAGGATAATAGTAATAAATAGCATTTATCAAACTCTTACAGACCAGAGTTGTTTTTAAAAATATTAACTTATGTAATTTTTAATAAATTAACATTATTAAGTTGGCATCCTTCATCTTGTAAAATGAGGAAACTGAAGCTTAGAAAGGTTGTGGTCATTGCACTGGACCACATTCACTGTCAACAGTAAAAGTTAGTACATGCAATATCCATACTCCTAAAGCAATTGTCTAATTATTGGAAACCCCATTCATACCTCTACATGCAATAGTCAAAGTGGTGATATCAATAGCCCATCTCCCATCATGTCTCAGCCTTGGTATCAAAGTAGAACATTCCAGTGTCTGGACATCTTTGTCCTTACTGAATGTGAACCTTCCTGGGCACAAGGATAGAAAACGCTAAAGAAACATGACAAGACTACAAGTTAATTTAGTGATTTGTTTAGTGAGGAGGCCAGGAAGGCATATCAGTCTCTCTCTCTAAAGAAGCAGAAGATTCTTGGCAACAGTCCAGTCTGTGTTCAGGCTTGTATCTTTCAGTTTTCCCTTCACTTCTCTTCATTGTTTTTATTGTAGTGAAGGTCTATTCATGACTCAAGCATCTTCCCCAAGGTTGTTATATAAAACATGTCAGAGACAAGGGTGGCACTTAACAGTATTAATGACTGGCTTGTTTTTTTGATGATGCAAGTAAGTTAGAAAAAATGGAATGTTTGCTTGTGAATTTTCCTTGCAAAATTAAATACTATTAACTTTCTCACAGGTCTTCTCTCACTTTCCTAAACATAAAAGAATGAGTAATTTTTTCTAAAAATACAGTATGGTGGTGTGGTTGTAAATATGGATTTTTAACTAAAAAAATTTATTCATGAATTCTGTCTCCATTAATTATTAGCTATATGATATGACCTTGGGAAGTTTAGTTTACTTATTCCTGTGTCAGTTTCTTCATCTGTAACAAGAAGTAATACTACTTATGAAATTTCTGTGATGATTAAATGAGTGAAATATGTAACGTATTTACAGCTGTGCTTAGCACATGCAAAATGCTCATAAATATTAGCTAAATAATAATATTATTAATTCAGATCAGCTCTCTCATTAGAAACTACTGATTAGTGAAGGTTAGAAGGTGTGCTAGCAAGAAAGTCAAGTCCTCAGTTCGGCAGCCCTAGGAAATTAAATTCTGCCAACAACCTGAGCGAGGCTTGACCCGATGCTCCCGCTATGTGTGCTTCAAATGAGACAGCACCAAACCAATACTGTCATGGCAAAATCTTGAAACCTTTGAAAAAGGGCCCAGGTTAGCCATACATGGACTCATGACTCACAGAAAACGTGAAAATAAATGTGTGATTCTTTAGGCAACTAAGTTTGTTACATAGTAATAGATGGTTAATAACAGGCAGTGGAGAAATTGAGATATTTATGAAATTTTTAGTTTGAGAGTCTATATTTATAACTTCGGTAAAGTTGAGCTATTGTTTGCTATATGGAAGTCAAATGTCCTGTGGACCAAACAAGAACAATTTGACTTGGCAATAGTGCTGATACTTTACAAGGTGCTTTCAGGAAGTTGGCAGGTTGACCCACTCAGACACATTGAGTGGGTCAAAGTTAACCAGAGTTCAAGAACTGATGACAGAAAGTATCAATTGCTGTTTCAAAAAATATGTATTAATTTACTGAAGAGAAAAAAGAAAATAAACAAGTAGCCTGAGGAACAGGTAGTGTTGGAGGCATCTAATTTTATGATATGGTAAGTAAAGAAGAAAAGATAACTTTACAGGAAAGAAAGTAAAAGGTAAAAGGGTTGTATTTTTAAATGGAGAGGAAGAAATAATGTTAAGGCAAAGATTTAGAACAAAGCAAAGTAAAAGGAAAAGGCAAATAAGTCTCCACATCTGAAATGGGATGAAAGCAATACTTAAATAGGTGTTAGGAAAACTAAATAAGATATTGGGAACATTAAATATAAAGTTTTAAGCACTGGGTCTAAAACATATCAAACATTTAAAAATATCAACTAGTGCTAATTTTATGATTATTGACAATTCCAAGAGAGAATTGGTGAAGTAGGGGATGACAGTGGTGGAAAAGAAGAGTTTATTACTTTTTTACTCATTCAGTGCGGACAGCATTAACCAACACCAAAACCAGAGAGACATTACCAAAAAAAAAAAAAAAAAAAAAAAAAAACCCACAGAAAACTACAAGCCAATATATCTCATAAACAAAGGTGCAAAAATCCTCAAGAAAATATTAAATGAATCCAACAATGTATAAAAAAGAACTGTCCACCACAACCAAATGGGATTTATCCCAGGTATGCACAGCTGGTTCAACATTCAAAAACCAATTAATGTAATCCATTACATTAATAGGCTAAAGAAGAAAAATCACATGATAACATCAATAGATGCAGAAAAAGCATTCAAAAAAATCCATCACACATTCAGGACAAAAATTCTCTGTAAACTAGGAATAAGAATAGGAGGGAACCTGCTCAGCTTAATAGAAGATATCAACAAAAAACTTAGAGCTAACATCATAAACGTAAGAAACTTGAAGCTTTTCCACCAAGAACAAAAACAATACCTTGTTAAGAATTTTTGTATTGATGTTCATCTAGTATATTTGCAAAAGTTTTCTTTTTTGTTGTTGTTGTTTCTCTGTCAGGTTTTGATATCAGAATGATGCAGGCCTCATAGAATGAGTTAGAGAGGAGTCTCCCCTCCTCAATTTTTTGGAATAGTTTCAGTAGGAATAGTATCAGCTCTTCTTTGTACATCTGGTAGAATTCAGCAGTGTATACATCTGGTCATGAGCTTTTCTTGATTGGTAGGCGATTGATTACTGCCTCAATTTCGGAGCTCATTACTGGTCTGTTCAGGGTTCAATTTCTACCTGGTTCAGTCTTGGGAAAGAGTATGTGCCCAGGAATTTATCCATTTCTTCTAGATCTTCTAGTTTATGTGCATAGAAGTGTTAATAATGTTCTTTGATGGTTGTTTTATTTCTGTGAAGTCAGTGGTAATATTTCCCTTGTCATTTCTGAGTGCGTTTATTTGAATCTTATCTGTTTTCTTTCTTATTATTCAAGCTAGATATCTATTTTATTAATTTTTTCAAAAGATTAGCCCCTGGATTCACTGATCTAATGATTTTTTTGTGTCTCTGTCTCCTTCAGTTTACCTCTAGTTTTAGTTATTGTCTTCTGCTAGTTTTGGGATTTATCTGCTCTTGGTTCTCTAGTTCTTTAGCTGTGACGTTATGTTATTAACTTGAGATATTTCTAACTTTTTGATGTAGGCATTTAGTGCAATAAATTTCCCTCTTAACAATTTTCCCTCAACAAATTTCCCTCTTCTCTGTGTCTGAGATTCTGGTATGTTATATCTTTGTTCTCGTAAGTTTCAAATAACTTCTTGATTTCTGCCTTAATTTCATTATTTACCCAAAAGTCATTTAGAAGCAGGTTATTCAATTTCTATGTAATTATATGGTTTTGAGTGAAATTCTTAATCTTATTATTATTATTATTATTTTTGAGACGGAGTCTTACTCTGTCGCCCAGGCTGGAGTGCAGTGGCACGATCTCGGCTCACTACAACCTCTGCCTCCTGGGTTCAAGTGATTCTCCTGCCTCAACCTCCAAAGTAGCTGGGACTACAGGTACCCACCACCACACCCGGCTAATTCTTGTATTTTAGTAGAGATGGGGTTTCACCATATTGGCCAGGCTGGTCTTGAACTCCCGACCTCAGGTGATCCGCCTGCCTCAGCCTCCCAAAGTGCTGGGATTAGAGGCATGAGCCACTGTGCTGGCTGGCTATTATGAAAAAGTAAAAAAAAAAAAAAAAAAAAAAAGCCAATGTTGGCAAGGTTGTCGAGAAAGAGAAACACTTATACACTGTTGGAGTGAGTGTAAATTAGTTCACTCTGTGGAAGACAGTGTGGTGATTCCTCAAAGATCTAGAGGCAGAAATACCATTCGACCTAGCAATCCCATTACTGTGTACAGACCCAAAGAAATATAAATCGTTCTACTAAAAGACACACGCATGCATGCATATGTCACTGCAGCTAAATGATGAGAACACATGGACATACAAGGGGAACAACACACAGTGGAGCCTATCAGAGAGTAGATGGTGGGAGGAGGGAGAAGTTCAGAAAAAAATAACTAATGTGTACTAGGCTTTATACCTGATGATGAAATAATCTGTACAAAAAAATCCCCATGACGCAAGTTTACCTATATAACAAGCCTGCACATGTACCTCTGAACTTAAAAGTTAACAACAACAAAAAGACAAAAAAAAACCTCCCATCCACGGTTTTTAACTTGGTACTGGAACTCCTAGCTAATGCAATAGATAAGAAAAAGAGATAAAAGGTATATAGATTGGAAAAGAAGAAATAAAACTGTGTTTGCAGACTAATGTCCTATGTAGAACATTTGAAAGAACTGACCAAAAAAACTTCTGGAACTAATGGGCTATGATAGCAAGGTTGAAGTATGCAACGTTAATATACAAAAACCAATTGCTTTTCTATATTCTATCAATGAATAAGTGGAATTTGAAATTAAAAAGCACAATATGACTTACATTAGCATCCAGGAAAATTAGATACTTAACTATAAACTAACAAAATATGTTCAAGATATATATGAGAAAGATTACAAAATTCTGCAAAAAAAAAATCGAAGACTGAATGGAGAGATGCTCCGTGTTCATGGATAGAAAGACTCAATATTTTCAAGATGTCAGCTCTTCTCAACTTGGTCTACAAATTTAATGCAATCTCAATCAAAATCACAGAAAGTTATTTTGTGGATACTGAAAAAAATGATTCTAAAGTTTATATGATGAGACAAAAGACCCAGAATAGCCAACACAATATCGAAGGAGAAGAACAAATGTAGAGAATTAATACTGCCACACTTCAAGACTTATGAGAAAGCTACAATTATTAAGTGATATTTGTGGAAGAGTAGACAAAAAGATCAACAGAAAAGAATAGAGCCCAGAAATAGATCCACATAAATATAGTTAACTGATCTTTTACAAAGGAGCATAGGCAATAAAATAAAGCAAAGAGAGTCTTTTCAAAAAATTGTCTTGGAACCAACTGGACATCCATCTGCAAAAATATGAATAAAGACACATGCTTTATATTCTTCAAAAAATTAATGGCTGGGCATGGTGACTCCCACCTGTAATCCCAGCACTTTGGGAGGCCAAGGCAGGAGGATTGCTGGAGCCGAGGAGTTTGAGACCAGCCTGCGTAATATAGTGAGACCCCATCTGTAGAAGAAATCTTAAAAATTAGCCAAGCATGGTGGTGTGCACCTGTAGTTCCAGCTATTCAGGAGGCTGAGGTGGGAGGCTTGCTTGTGCTTAGGAGGCAGAGGTTGCAGTAAGCCAAGATGGCATCACTATACTCCAACCTGGGTGACAGGGTGAGACCCTCTCCAAAAAAAACAAAAACAAAACAAAACAAAAAAACAAACAGAAAAAACACCTCACAATGGATCAGATACCTAAATGTAAAATACAAAACTTCAAAATTTCAGAATTCCTAAAGATAAACATGGGAGAACACCTAGATAACCTTGGGTTTGACAATGACTTTTTGATTTAACACCAAAGAATAATCCATGAAAGAAAAAAGACTGATAATCTGGACTTCATTAAAATGAAAAACTTACTATCTAAAAACAAATGTCAAGAGAATAAAAAGGGAAGCCACAGACTGCAGGAAATATTTGCAAAAGACATATGTGAATAGGGACTATTATCAAAATATACAAAGAACTCTAAAAAAATCAACAAGAAGACAGCCTGGTTAAAAAATACGAGGCAAAGACCTGAACAAACAGTTCACAAAATATGTACAGATGGCGAAAAGCATAAAAAAGATGTTCCATATTCTATGTCATCAGGCAAATGTAAATTAAAACAACAAGGAAATGCCACTACAGACTTACTAGAATGCCAAAATCCAAACACTAACAACACTAAATTCTGTTGAGGATGTGGAGCGAGAGGAACTCTCATTCATCACTTATGGGAAGCCACTTTGGAATACAGTTTAGCAGTTCCTTATATGTGATCCAGCAATCACATCCCTTGGTATTTACTCAAAGGAGCTGAAAATGTATGTCCACACAAAAACATGCATATCAATGTTCATAGCGGCTTTATTAATAATTCCCAAAACTTGGAAGTAACCAAGATGTCCTTCAATAGGTGTTTAGATAAATTGTGATATTTCCAGTTAACGAAATATTACTCAGCACTGAAAAGAAATGAGCTACTAAGCCATGAAAGGACATGGAGAAAAATTAAATGTATATTACTAAGTAAAAGAAGCTAGTTTGAAAAGGCTACATACTGTGTGATTCCAACTATATGACATTCCAAATAAAGGTAAACCTATGGAGATGGTAAAATCAGTGGTTGCCAGGGGTTGGAGGCAGGACAAAGGGAAAAGAGGTAGAGCACAGAGGATTTTTAGGACAGTGAAACAACTGTTTTGATACTACCACAAAACTATTCTGATACTGTGATACTGTAAATACAAGTCATTATACCTTTGTCCAGTATACATCTGTACCTTAGAAAGTAAAACACAAAGAGTGAACCATAGTGCAAAGCATGAACTTTGGGTGATAACGATATGTCAATATAGGTTTATCAAATGTAACAAATGCATCACATTAGAGGGGAATGTTAATAATGGGCAAGGTTTGGCATGTGTAGGGGCAGAGGATTTATGGAAAATCTCAGTATCTTCTGCTGAATTTTGCTGAGAAATTGAAAACATAAAGTCTATTTTTTTTAAACATAAAGTCTACTTCTCTAAAACATAAAGTCTATTTTTAACAAAAGATACAACTATATAGATTGATAATCTTTTTTTATTTTTCAAAAAGAGAAAGATGTGTCAGATGAGTAAAGAACCTACATTTGGGGGCCATTATAGGTAACCTGGGGATAAGATAATTTGGAGAAGCTCACTACAGTTTAAAGCTCTATAAGCACTCAGTAATGAAGGCATAATTCGGGTGGTTGAGAGCTAAAACCACATTCTCTGGTTTTCTCTTACTCTTCCATTTGTTAAACAAGCTTCCTGTGCCTCAACTTCAACAACTCCTATATCTTTTCTTTGTTTGAGGGGAGACACATAAAAATAGCAGATTTTAGAGTAGCTTGCTAAATCTGGTTTAGGATGAAGTAACTTTTATTTTACTTTGAGATACATTTTTAGATTATCTTAAATTATGATACAAGATATATTATGCTTCTCATTTTCAGAAATTGTTCTTACTCATGTACTAAGTAACCAAAACTCCCTTATTTTAAATTTTGAATCTTCAGTTTGTGTTAGCAACCTTTCACACACATCTTGGCTGAAGTGTTAATCTTGTATTGAACTCCTGGTTGGTTAATGTGCTTTTCTCATCATGTTACCTTCACACTCTGCTCCAATTTACAAATCTCACCAGTGTAGGCAATTTTGCTGTCTTTTCACAAGATGACAGAATTCTTGGTTCAATAATGAAGTGTGAAAAACTTGCCACTAAAATAATAAATGTGATACATGATATTAGAAGCTTTATTTTTGAATTCACTAATGTATTTTTGAGTTGCTGGAAGCAAATGAACAGCTTTGTGCATTGCCCACATTTCAAACTACATTAAAAAAACAAGAAACACAACGGGACTGGCTGCATATTTAATAATTGATATGCATCACAATGGCATTGGCTTTATTCACTGTAAAGAGATAATAACAATTAGAATAAATAAATATGGCAAACCATTTAATGAATGTAGATTGGACAGATATTTAAATATTTTGAAAAAATTAAAATTCTATGGTAGTGGTATTAAATCTTTAAGTATTTTTTATTCCTACATACCAAATACAGACTTTTTCCTAAAAATCTATAGAGCAATAAACACTAGTGGTGTTATATAAGCTCTGATATTATTAAAAATAAAAGCCCGGCCGGGCGCGGTGGCTCAAGCCTGTAATCCCAGCACTTTGGGAGGCCGAGATGGGCGGATCACGAGGTCAGGAGATCGAGACCATCCTGGCTAACATGGTGAAACCCCATCTCTACTAAAAATACAAAAAAATAAAAAATAAAAAAAAATAAAAGCCCAGTGGACCTATGTCTTTAATAGGATCTATTCTTTTGTTCTATTAAAAGAAGAGACGGTTGGTCAAAGCATACAAATTTCAATTATGGAGGAGTAACAAATTTCAATTATAGAGGAGTAAGAAGTTCAAGAGATCTATTGTAGGGCCTAATGACTTCAGTAACAATGTGTTGTATTCTTGAACATCGATAAGAAATTTTCTGTTCTTGCCACCAAAAAATAAGTATGTGAAGCAATACACATGTTAATAAACTCAATTTAACCATTCCATAATGCATATATATAGCAAAACAACAGGTTGTACATAATATATATAAATGTTATTTGTCAATTTTAAAATTATATTTTTAAAAAAAAAAAAAGAGAAAACAAATTCATTGTGAAAGGATGTCGGTGAGAGAAGCAGAAGTGGATTTACCATAAAGCTAAAGAAGCTTAAGCTTCAGAGACCGTGACTTCCTGGACTTCTGAGAGTTGTGATTGTTTGTGAAATGTTCTAGGTGTGGAAGAGAAATCAAGTTGCAATCGGGATACCTTCTTCTGAAAGCATTTCAGATACATTTTATTAAAAACCTTGGAAAGAAAACGAACCTGGATCTACAAGCCTCCTTTGTTGTGATTTCTTTTTTCATTTTAAATAAATATACATTTTCTACCCAACATGTATTTGCATTTTTTTTTTCCTTTATGGGGGGCATCAAACAATCTGCAACCTTCAGACTCCCACCAAAACATGAACCTTGCCCTTGAAATACACATAATACTGTAAGAGATAGCATTGGTAGGGTTCTATTCTTCGGGAAGCATCAACCTCTACAGGTGCATTCTTGTGTGCATACAGAAATGTTTTCCATGGAAACATTGTAAATAGGGGTTATATTTTTAGCACACGCTACTGAAGTGTTGAACCGATAAACAACCAGAATTATAATTTAGGGAGGCTAGGTACCACTGGGGAGTTGGTAGGCACATAAAGAGGAGAGACAAGAGGAGAAAAAGAAGGAGGATAGGGGAAAGGTAGAGGACTGAAAGGGAAGAGAGAACATAGAAGAGGAGGGAATGAGACAGAGGAAATGGAAGAAAATGCAGGGAAGAAAGGAGCGGAGAGAGAAGACGAAGTGTGAGGGAGAGACAGACAGGAAGGAAGCACTCTCTCTACTCCTTACTTCAGGATAAGTTTTAAGTTCAATTTTGAAGTATGAAAAATTTGTTTTTAAAAATCCCCTCTCCACCCCTACCCTTACCTCCTACTTTTTCCTTTGTTCCACAACTTACATATAAGCAAGTCCCAATAAAATGACCATGGCCAGTCCCATTATCTTTGTCTATGAGAGAGGGGTAAATGAACTTAAAAACTAAATTTTAGTTTAGTTCTTTCAGACAAAACCACATACTGAAGAGAGAGCCAAGTTGCATTTCTTTTGACAGTATTAGCTGTGTACCAGTGTGGAGTAGCAAGGGGTATTATGCTGTTTAAAGTTCTTATCACAAAGAGAACAATAACTGAATCTCCATGAATTTTCAGTTCATATATCTTTTATCAGTTCATATGATATCATAACTTTATTTTTCTAAATGATAATTTTCTTATGAATTATTTTCTTTTTTATTACTTAAAAAAAATGAGAGATTCAGGTTTAACTATTGTCTCATTGCTTTGTCAATTAAAAAAAAAAATCTACCTATGTATTTCCAAACATCAGTGAACCATTCAATCTCAGCTGCCTTCCTTACCCAACTGGGAACCATGTAATAGACCAATGGAAGTACATTCTGGTAAAAAGCAGCAGGAGATGTGATATCCCTTTGTTCATAAAGTGAAAGTGTTGCAAGCTGAATTTTCCTCACTTTCCATTTCCTTAGTTAAGTTGTCAGCAGATTAGAGACAAAGTGAAAATACTTAGTAAAATTTAATGAAATGAAACCTAATAGGAGCTTTGTTTAATTATCTAAGAGCAGAGAGAGTCGGCCAGAGATTGGTGCTGAGAAAATGATGGATCCGGTGAAAGCACTTTAATCCAGCCTTAACCTACTAGCTGTAGTTTTTTTGTGTGTACATATTAATTGTACAGGGGAAATTTTATGTATCATTTAGATGGATCCTTTATAATTCAAGCCTTCTTTACATGGAGTATTAAATGTATGCTTAGTTTTTCCAGTAACACTTGGGGAAATGCCTTGTAAATGGGTGTATAAATTTGCTTAATTAATCAAACAAAAGGAAAAGCTTTTAGAGAGCAGAATCATGACGGGAACTTAAAAAAAGGAAATTAAAAAGATAAAGCTTATTACTGCCTGGTAATTTCAATTCATGCTGTAAATAAAATAGGTTTAAAAGCAAAGCCAGTGTAAATATGCCTCTACAGCAGGTTCTCCAGTACAATTGGCAGTGGCCCAAGAATTACCAATAGGTTCTAAGTCAATATTATTTTTTGAGTGCCCTTGGACTGCTGAATTTATTAAGCAGTTTATTTGTAGTGAAGACGTTCTCTAGGTAACCTTGCCTATTCTCCACATGTGATCTCTAAGCCACCAGCTAGGTGCAAGAGTTGAATTCTGATGAACAAGGGTTTTCATGTTGATCTTTGGCACTATACTACCCTACAATTAAAACCAACTATAAAACTCATAGTCATTTGAGAGGCTCTTGTAAATTATGCTTACAAACATTAATTTTGAACTTATTTCTCTATTTTCACAAAATTTGGTTAACCATTTAGCAAAATGAACTTTAAGTCCTCAGCCTATGGCAAATAAACCAAGTGAACCTCCAGTTCTGGTGGTTTACAATGGTGCTCTAACTTCTTGTCTTAAAAGTATGGTCTGTGGGCAATGACATGTACATTATTTGGGGCCTTCTTATAAATGCAGAAGCTTGGGCCTTGCCCCAGAACTATGGAATCAGAACTTACATTTTAATAATCTTGGGTTTGAGAACCACTGTTACAACCAGTGTAGCTATGCCAAGACAGAAAGTGCTCCTTTCTATTCTCTAGGAGATTTGTGTTTGTATTTGTACTGGCACACTAACTACTGATTCATAATTTTATATCAGCATATGTGCCGCTTTTTACTTTTACATTTTTAGGTTATATTTCTCTTTCCTTCTAATGGCTTATGATAATTTAAAATAATTCAGAAGAGGTAAATGAGTTAAAAAGTTACGTGAATCATAAGAATAAATAATTCTACTATAAGTATTTCTCAGTTTGGATAAAGTATAATTCAAATATTATTCAAGCCTAAGATTGCAGGCAGAATCAACCACTTAACACTTTTTTGCAAATTGTTCTCTTCCATTTAAGAAAAATAACGCATTTTCAAGTTTCTCCATAGGCTACAATTTACAAGCTATTTTTCTGTAGAAAATGATTTTGTTCTTACTATGTACAACACTTTGATTCAGTGATTTAATTATTTGCCATTACAATGCTAATCCAGGCATTTGTCATAACAATTGTAAAAACAAAAATTTGTGATACAATATAAACAGCTAACATTTATTGAGGACCTTTCATATGCCAGGAATTCTTCTAAATATTTTCTTAGTATGAACTCACTTAATCTAATTAAAAAACCCTGTGAAATAAGGACGATTGTCAGACTCATTTTACATGTGTGAAAATTGAAGCACAGAAATGTTAAGTGACTTGCTGAAAGTCACAAAGTAAGCTTATAATGGAGTTGAAATACAAACTTAATCTGTTTTCAAAGACTACACTCTTAACTGAAAACTGACACAGCCTAAACAGTCTAAATGCCCAATAACGGAATAGTTACATGGGCCGTCAACGTCAATGTCTAAATGTCAGACAATCATTTAAAATGAAGTCTAGGCAGCATGGGGTGGACTCTATGCTTAGAGCCTTAAAAGGTTGAAATCTAAGTGCTACCCAATCTGCAATTTCACCTGAAGAATTTGAATAGGATTCATTTGGATTGTTGGTGGAATCCATTCCTTTGTTTTATAAAACTGAAGCTTTTTCTTCCTGGTTGTCACCCAAATGATGCTCTCAACTTCTACAGGCTGTCCTCAGGTTCTCTCCATGTGACCTCTCCATGTGGCCCCTCCATCTTCAAAGCCAGCTATTCATGTGAAATCATTCTCATGCTTCTCATCTCTGATTTACCCTATGGTTTATAGCTGGAGAAAATGCCCTGCTTTTCAAGGGCTCATGGGAATCATGTTGCATCACAGTCAGTGGTTCTACCCACACTAAAACAGAAGTAAATTTTACAGGAACAAGGGTCATTGAGATTCAACTTAAAATCCTGCCCATCATATCTTTCTTTCCATATTTTTTGTTTATCTACATTCTATAATACAGAATACTTTTCTAATCAAAAAATATTTTATACAATCGGTTTGATTTTTTTAACAATAAGTTAATAAAATCAAGTTAGAATTAAAATTTACATTGTAAACTAAAAATCCAAGTTACTTTCTTCTTATTTAAAAAGAAATATAGATAAGATTTGAATGTTCCATATGTTCTTTGCTGTCAGTGCCCACTTCTACATTAAATAATTGATAAACTTTTACATAATTATAACCCCATCTTATTAAATTTAAATTTATATCCCATAGACCAAGCCATCCTGCTTTATTTAGTACTAAAATTCTAAATGTATACCCTGCCTAATGCCTACATCCCAACCACACATTAATTCCAAAGCATTTCAGTAAGCCACTATTTGGTTGACATGTCAAATCTTAAGAAAACAGACTTACTGCTGTCATACTTAGAGAGTTAGAATGCTGTTCATGGAGAGGGTGCTGTAAGACAGAAAGAACTATTATTTCTGTCAAGTTATATGGCAATATATATTATTTCTTTCAAGTTGTATGTCAAGTTATTGACTATTCACCTGATGGCTAGAGTCACAGGCAAAAATAGCTGAGGACTAAACAGATACATTGCTCTTAAAAAAAAAAAAAAGATAGTGCAACAAAGGCCTAATATCCAGAATCTATAGATAACTTATACAAATCAGTATAGAGAACTTACACAAATCAGCAAGCACAAAACAAATAACTCTATTAAAAATGGGCAAAGGACATGAACCAACACTTCTCAAAAGAAGACACACAAGAAGCCAATAAACAGAAAAAATGCTCAGCATCACCAATCAACAGAGAAATTCAACTCAAAACCGCAGTGAGATACCATCTCACACTAGTCAGAATGGCCATTGCTAAAAAGTCAAAAAAAAAAAAAAAAAAACAGATGTTGGCAAGGCTGCAGAGAAAAGGCAACACTTACACATCATTAGTGGGAATGTAAATGAGTCCAGCCACTCTGGAAAGTGGTCTGGAGATTTCTCAAAGAACTTAAAATAGAGCTACCATTCAACCCAGCAAGCCCACTACTGGGTATATGACCAAAGGAAAATAAATCATTCTACCCAAAGGACACATGCACTCATATATTCATCACTGTGCTATTCACAATAACAAAGACATAGAATCAACCAAGGTTGATAGGTGATTGTGATAGGTGATAGGTTGACTGTGATCCAACCAATAGTAGATAGAATTTTAAAAACGTGGCACATATACACTGTGGAATCCTACACAGTGATGTAAAAGAAAGAAGTCACATCCTTTGCAGCAACATGGATGCAGTTGTAGGCCATAATCCTAACTGAATTGACACAGGAACAGAAAGCCTAATATTGCATATTCTCACTAATAAGTGGAAACAGAACACTGAGCACACATGGACATAAACATGGGAACAATAGACACTGCAGACTATGAGACAGGGGAAGGAGAGAGAGGAGGGCATGGGTGGAAAAACCACCCACTGGGTACTATGCTCACTACTTGGGTGATGGGTTCCATGCCCTAAACCTTACTATCATGTAATATTTCCATATAACAAACCTGCACATCTAGGCTCTGTAAAATACAAGTTGAAATTTCAAAAAAAGATACCCAGCTTCTACATTTCTGAAATTTACGCCTGCCTTTAAAAACCCTTACCTTCAAGCCATTGGGAAGTTTTGGTCTTAAGCATGAACTGCCCCAATATTTCTTGCTTGGCACCCAGCAAATAAGGGCCTCCCTTTCTATTCTGCTGCAAATTAATAATAATAATAATAATAGTGGCACTCTCTCTGAAGGGGAGAGAAAATGAAAACGGAATAACAGATTTCTATATAATGAGCAATCTTATTATATATAATAATAGGTACAAAATTACCAATACAATCTTTGAGCTTTCTAAAAGTTATATGGTGTTTATCAGTAAAATGTTTACCTTGTGGTCTTTTATTGCCAATTTTTTAATGTCAAATTTCAAAAATAAAACTTTTAAATATAACACTGTTATGTTATATCATACCTGAAAAAGATAGTGGATGACTATTATTCTGGAAATATCTGATTTGTTATCTGAATTTATATCCTGTAACTGAGGATACTGATTGTCTGCTAAATTCAAATACATTCGTTAAATTAAATTACTGCTTTCATGTTGACATAACATTTAGTTTCACAGTAAAACACAACGCTGGAAAAGCAGAGTTGGAGGCTGTAGTCCTAATTCTATGAAGGAGGATTGCTATTGCTATACTGGTGAGAAATACTATGTCTCCCTCAGAGTTTTCCTGCAATGGGTATTATACAGGATAAGATCAGAGACAAAGACATATGTGGCATGTCCCCCAACCATAAGAAAGATATTTTATCATGGCAATACATTTCAAAGAAAATATTAATATTTATTTGTTGAAGATATTTTGCTTTGTATAGATAAAAATAATGCTACTTGTTAACTTGAAAAATATTTTCTAGGAATGAAGATATGTGTTGAAACATCTCCCATCTCTGGCAAAATCATCCTTACAAGAATTGCCTAGCTTCAAGAGTTCAGTGTACAATCACAGAAAAGTGTTAAATAAATTAATCTTGATTATCAAATACCTTACCATGGCTTCACAGGCAGGCATTTTTTTTCAAAGTTACCTAATGAGCTCATGTTGATTAACATGTAGTAGTTTCATTTTCATTTAATATTATCATCAATTGATTGGACAAAAAATGTTATAAATTCAGAAGGCATTCAAGTATATACATAGAGGGAGGGTTTTACTAGCACTTAAGAAAGTACTATTCTCTGCTATAGATTCTCAGATTTACTAAGGCAGGGACCATGGTTGGCTTACATTTATAACCCACTGGGACACAGCACAGTGCTTAGTACATAGTAGCAACCACTCCACATTCCTTTAATTAATTAAGGTCATCTCAGAAGACTGTGAGAATAAAGAGTAATTAGCAGATGGTAGCATTGTGGAAATTCTAAAGTACAAAACACTTGAGAAGCAATTTTCTTATTTCCCTGTCTTTAAACTTACATTTTAAAATCTGACCAAAGAAAAATGATATGTAAAAGTAACAACTGTCTCTATTTGATGTGGCTAAATTAACTAAGGTTAATGGTTGATTTACTTGAGTAAGTTAAACATGATCCTGCAATGTGACTGTAAAAAGAAGCACACTCTTTGAATCAACTAGTGCTTCCATAAAATTAGGTTATTTATTACAATCTCAGTGTTGCTTGCCCCCAGGTATCACAGTTTAACAATATATCTCATACAAGCTGTGCTTCTTCATCGTAGTATTACCATTCTTTCTAGAAAAGTAAAAGGGAAAGTCATTTCAATTGTAAGTCAATATGTAAACTTTAAAATTTAAGAATAAAGTTGGTAAGAGAGGCAGAAGACCTAGACAAAATGAACTATTTCAATGTATTTAAATTCAACAAAGATCACAAAACGTTATCTGAATACATGGAAAGACTAAGTATCTCTCTCATATGAAAAGATTTTATGTGATATATGTTAACTTTCCAAAAGATAATGTCTGTGCAGATCCAATTGGAGTCTCAAATGTAATTTTGGGGGAGAATTTCATTTAGTTATGTTCTTCTATATATTTATATAGTTCCTATTTTAAAAGACAAATACTACCTGAGACCAACCAATAAATTTTGAGAGTAGAATCAAGGGACTGAAACAAGAGAACAAAATCTTGTTTACATGATGGCAAAAGATAGTATTAAGCCACTGTAATAAAACAATAGATAGAATTGTCTTTAGATATGTGTCTAACATGATTTTAAATTTTTATTTAACTTAAATATTCAAGTAAATCTGAGAGAATTTTACTTTTTTATATATCTGTCCTTATTTTTATTGTATATATTTATGGGGCACAACATCATGTTTTATATATTATATAGGGGAGTGATTAAATAAAGCTAATTAGCATATCCATCACCCCACATACTCGTAATTTTAATGGTGAGAACATTTAACATATAGATGCTTCACAAGTGTATATTTTCAAGTACACAGTACATTATTATCAACTGTAGTCACCATGTTGTACAATAGATCTCTAGAATTTATCCTCTTATCTAACTAAAACTTTATACCCTTTGACCAACATCTTCCCATCCCTCCCCTGCCGCATCTCAGAGCAAGTACCATTCCACTCTCTATTTCTATGAGCTCCACTTTTTTAGATTCCGCATATTAGTGAGATTATACAGTAGTTTTCTTTTTGTGTCAGGCTTTTCTCAGTTAGCATAATGTCTCAAGGTTCATTCTCCTTTGATGCTAACCAATCAACAACAGTCTCATCTGGTTTTCAACCCATTTATTCCCCTGAAAATCCACCAATCCCTGAAGACCACTCTTCCCCCAAAACATATATGATCAACAGTTGCCTCCGCAACTGATAAGCATAGCTCTCCGGGGTGCACAAAATAAATGCAGTTAGATCTTTTCAGTTGAGATAACTGGTCTTATAAGCCTTTAACAGCATCTTCCAACTAAAAATCCTATAATATAATTTAACAATAATTGACAATTATTAAAGATATGAGGGTCTCACTGCATCTAAGTGACACCTGCTATCCCTTTCAGAATTGGGTTTGTTAAATAAAAGTAATAGAGTGGAAACAGTGATTAAGTAAAAAAAGAAGATTCTAGAGTCAGGTACTCCTAGATATTTTCCTGGATCTATAATTTACTAGCTCAGTGACATCACTGAATCTCAAAAATCTCAGTTTCTCATATGTAAAATATGACTAATAAAATAATTTCATAGTAATTTTGTAAAGATCAAACTAAGTAGTTTGTCTAAAACATAAACTTTAGTCCCTGGCACAATGTAAATATTCAATAATGCCAGTGTTCTGTTATTATATTTCTGGTTCAATATGTTTTCTGTTATAATTCAGGTTTACCAATTATAGCTTTTAAATACATTTAGTTATAGCATAATAAGATTTTCAGAGAGATACAGGTAGCTTACATATTTTATGGTGCAACAGTTTGATAGTATTCTATCTTTTTGGGTTTTTTCCAGTTTAGGGAAATAATGTGGTGCTAGAGAATAACTGTTACCAGTTGCATGTAAAAAACATGCTACCAAGGAATCTCAAGGATATTTAGAGACAACTATTGTTCCCAGTTGTTAATCATTATATTTAAACTAATTATTTCTTGGGTTAAGACTTCCTTCATATATACAAAAAACAGTTATATGACATATTTAATATATATGACAGAGGCATAACAGAACACAAAGCATAATAAAAGTGTGGTGAAAATACTGCATGATTTCTTTGTAGGAAATTTTGGCTCATGTTGTATGGTAATCACTTTTAAATCCACTAGATACTAAAAATTGAAATTATCAGAATTATAATTCTTATTGGAATCCAGCACAAAATTGAACACAAGGAGTATCTGTAATAACTAGAAGACTATCAGCAATTCACCAATTTAAATAATGTTACCATATAAGCATATACATCAACAACTGACCAAAAATCTTCAAAGATTGGTTTAAATTCTGAGTAAATTCTTTATATCTCAAAAGAATATTATTTTGTATTTTGGAGCCTGTTTTCTCCATAACTGTGATTTTCTTAATGATGACGCTGCTTTCTCCCAGAGAGATCTCAAATGCATAGTCATGTTCTTTTCTTTTCTTTTATTTGCTGTAATATATTTCCTACAACTAATAAAAACGAAATCCAGAAGTGTTGAACGTTGGTGAAATAAATGCAATGAAATTGTCAGAATGAATTTGTCTAGGTGAAAATTACATAAGACAATGAATGAACTTCTGGGGCTCAGAAGAACATTGTGCGAGGGAAGCAGACAGCATGAGGGCATGGTGCCTATCACAAAGCAAGCATTCAATAAGTAGTTGTTGAATGAATTAATACAGGAATTAACATGAACTACAGACTCAGGAGAGCCTTGACTCAACAAGCCCTTGCAGATTTCTTGTTGGTTCATTGCCAAGGCTCCTTGACACAGACCTTTCCTCTCTAGAGGTGTTTTTGAATCATTTCTTTCCATTACCTCTTCTCCTTTCTATTCCTATTAGTTTAAAACACAGTGACACAGCATATTCAGTTACATTGAATCATCTGATTTTTCCTAGCCAACTATCAAGGACACAGAGAAACTCTTAAGGTTTTATGACCTCAAGATGTTTTCTACATATAAGAGAACTAGTTCACATTTATTCATGTGCTTAATGGATATTCAGTAAGTAGGAACAATATGTTTATTTGGCTGACAATCAGAGATACATGAAATTACTTAAATTATTAGGAAGGTAATCACATGTTAAAGTTTTTGGACTTAGAGTCAACTTGTTTTTCCAACTAGATTTTGCAACTAATTAACTAACAGAATAACTCATTCAAATTCTCTCTCAAATTTGGCATTTAGGATTTTCTGTATCTCAAGTTAAAAAAAAAGAAAAAACAGGCAGATAATCCACAAAATAGTGCAATTGACTACAGAAAGAGAATAAGCTTTTCTTTCATAACTGTTTTATTTAAACTAAAACATGGCTGACAGTAGTAGATGCACATAATATATGACTCTCTCTCTATATATATATACACATATAGTTATGTAGTCATATATATATATATATATATATGGAAAGGTTGCAATAACATTCTAGAGATCAGAGAGAGCCCTCAGGACTCATTCTAGATGATGTCTGGGATGATTCCTTACAGTTCTTCCATTTTTAATTTTGTTATTTTATTTCCATTACCTACATGAATATTATTTTAATATAATGCTACTTTATAAAAAAATCCCTAAGCATCATAGAAATTCTAGGCAGAAATGTTATAATTTAATCTCAGAGTAAAAACCTTAAATGGCAAAGTTCTGGTCACAGAGCTTTCACATAACTGTATATTTCTGCAAAGACTTAGAGGGTTCCTTAAATATAATTTGAAGACTTGTTATCATAACCTTTTTTTGTATTTGGTGCATCTGATAATGTAAGAAAATTTAAATCAAAACCTTAGCAATAGTCTTCATAGAATTATATTGGAGAAATTATTTTGAGAACTTTATAGACATTCCCATATATGTTAACTCCTTCGGGGCCTTAATAATTCCAACTGAAATTACAAATATTAAAAATCGCAAATAACCTATTTATTTATAAGTCTAAGTGTTTAAATAATTTAGGCATATACATATAAAACATAAAAATCTACTTCTCATTTTCTCTTCTTTTGTAACAAAATTAATTTAATGCAAATAATATGCAAAATCTATTTGAATGGAGAACCACTGTAGGTAAGTACCTATATAAACTCCTAAATAATTCAAATTTGACTAAAGTCCTGAATATCTTTCATATCAAAAATATAATTACAGCTAAAATTAATTTGAACCTAAAAATGTTGTACATAAAATGAAAACTGTTGCAATGTTTAGAACCTTAGGAAAATAATTGAGTTCTAAATACCAGGACAGTAAAGAGTGGCTTAGTATATAAATAAGTGTATCTGTTAACCCTTTACCAAATTTACCAAAAGCATTTTTCATCTGATAACCACATTGTGGAAAAAGTCAAGGAAAATTGTATTTTCTGATACTACAAAGTAACAGGAGACAAAAATGAAAAAGGAAAGGGGAAAAGGAAGGAGAAAAATGAGGAAGGAATAAGATAGATAGAAAGTAAGAATGCTGGACTCATTGCTTTTCATTCTTAATTTTTAAATATATTTACCACTATAGAGTTGAAAAAAGCTGAGGGACAGCATTTACTTCTTACAGATCTTCAGACAATAAAGTATTCTAAATATCTTTCTTTGTCTTATCTAAAACACCAAAAGCAATGACAACAAAAGCCAAAATTGACAAATGGGATCTAATTAAACTAAAGAGCTTCTGCACAGCAAAAGAAACTACCATCAGAGTGAACAGACAACTTACAGAATGGGAGAAAATTTTTGCAATCTACTCATCTGACAAAGGGATAATATCCAGAACCTACAAAGAACTCAAACAAATGTACAAGAAAAAAACAAACAACCCCATCAAAAAGTGGGCAAAGGATATGAACAGACACTTCTCAAAAGAAGACATTCATACAGCCAACAGACACATGAAAAAATGCTCATCATCACTAGCCATCACAGAAATGCAAGTCAAAACCACAATGAGATACCATCTCACACCAGTTAGAATGGCAATCATTAAAAAGTCAGGAAACAACAGATGCTGGAGAGGATGTGGAGAAATAGGAACACTTTTACACTGTTGGTGGGACTGTAAACTAGTTCAACCATTGTGGAAGACAGTGTGGTGATTCCTCAAGGATCTAGAAGTAGAAATACCATTTGACTCAGCCATCCCATTACTGGGTATATACCCAAAGGATTATAAATCATGCTGCTATAAAGACACATGCACATGTATGTTTATTGCAGCACTATTCACAATAGCAAAGACTTGGAATCAACCCAAATGTCCATCAATGACAGACTGGATTAAGAAAACGTGGCACATATACACCATGGAATACTATGCAGCCATAAAAAAGGATGAGTTCATGTCCTTTGCAGGGACATGGATAAAGCTGGAAACCATCATTCTCAGCAAACTATCGCAAGAACAGAAAACCAAACACCGCATGTTCTCACTCATAGGTGGGAACTGAGCAATGAGAATACTTGGACACAGGAAGGGGAACATCACACACTGGGGCCTGTTGTGGGGTGAGGGAAGCGGGGAGGGGTAGCATTAGGAGATATACCTAATGTAAATGACGAGTTAATGGGTGCAGCACACCAACACGGCACATGTATACATATGTAACAAACCTGCACATTGTGCACATGTACCCTAGAACTTAAGGTATAATAAAAAAAGAAAAAATAATTTGTTAACAACTATAGATTCTTTTTGTGGAGAGCTGTTTTCGCTCTCAATCTCACTTCTAGTTATATAGTCAATGAACTATGGAATTTTTTCTTCGGAAATCACGTTGGAATAAATGGAGTGCTAAAGGGATATTACCGCATATTTTGTCACCTTACATTTAGCTACCAAGATTAATTATGTCCCTTTAATTGCCCAGAGTTAGAAAGCAGGTTCCAGTTAATGCCTAACGAAGAAAAGAGAGAGAAGGATTGAGGGCAAGTGAATAAGTGTAGTGAGTCATGAAGTTTAAAAGAACAGACTGTAGAACAATAATTTACACATCTAATGGAAAGAAGAAACATCCAAAAACACTTTTGTCTACAAAAATCTCATGTCAGAGGGCACTGGCTCAACCTCAACAAAAACAAATAAAAAGCAACAGGAAAGTCATAAACCCCTTTCCTTCTCCTCCGTCAAATAAGGTTAGATAGTCAAAGAGAAGTAATGTCTTCATAGAAATATTAATTATGTGCATATAGAAAGCTTTGTTTTTTTCTGAAAGCACTCCTAAATATTGCACCTGAAATAAGGTAGAAGGAATTTTGGGTTACTAACTTTTACATGAATGCCATGACACAGAGAGCGAAAGTTCTACTGAATCCTTATGGCTATAAACAAATTCCAAATTTCTTCTATAAACATCATCAGCATCCAAGGATGTCCAAGTTTTTCTCATTCCCATACTTTTATATTATTTTTCAACTCAGGACATTAGATGGTGTGTGATTTGGTAAAAAGTGAGTTGGATGATGATAAAGCAATATTCTGCCTTTTGTGCATGCTTTATTAAAAATGATGTGAAAATTTACATGATAACCAAAATTTAGGCATGTATTTAAAGCTTGTCATGTGACAAGCATGCTGCTAAGCTCAGAGCAGAATTGGAGAGAGGCAGCATATCCATCTTGCATGTCCTCAAGTCACATATAATTTTAACAGCAATATCAGTTATTTAGATAACATTTTTCAGTGCAAGAAGCGCTTTCTCTGATAACAATGGGTAGTGTAATTGGTGACATTATCTCCACCCTTAGCAACATATTTTTAAAGTGCAGAAAAGAATACTGTTAAATCAATATAAAAGGAATTATGTCCTTCAATTCATAGAGGTAAATTTATAAGGATATATATTTTTTTCTGATTCTTAGATAAAGAGTATTGTTGGTTCTATTCCTTGTAGGCTAAATTAGCTGCTATCTGGCAAGGTTCTGAATAGTCCCTTGGAATAAAAATAAAGAAAAGCGGTATTGGCATCAGTGGAAAGTATCTAAGACATCGAGGACCGGATCTAAACCTAGGAAAATAGGGATTTCGTTTAAAGAAAGTAAGTGTGAAACAACCTAAGAATATAACAATGAAAGAGATGTCATTGCTGGGCTTATCAATTCAGAATAAAACTGAAGAAGTAGAGCACGAGTTAGACAAAGGACTTAGGTGAGTGTATTAGAACACCACAGATAAATTTATGTAAAATTAACATGTTCCACAAAATCTGGCCTTTTTTCCCCCAGAACGTTAAAAAAAAAAAAGCAACACTAAATCCTAGGAGAAGTATGCAAGGAAAACGTTTGCCTCTCTTTCTGTTTTCTTCAAAGTAATGCCATGATGAATATTTAAAATCAGATCACAGAATTCATCAAAGCACAGACTATTAACACTTGCTGACTGTCGGCCGGAGAGCGGTGGCTCACGCCTGTAATCCCAGCACTTTGGGAGGCCAAGGCAGGTGGATGATGAGGTCGAGAGTTCAAGACCAGCCTGGCCAAGATGGTGAAACCCTGTCTCTACTAAAAATACAAAAACATTAGCCCGGCGTGGTGGCGCACACAGAGGCTGAGGCAGAGAACTGCTTAAACCTGAAGGGGCGGAGGTTGCAGTGAGCCAAGATTGTGCCACTGCACTCCAGTCTGGGCTACAGAGGGAGACACCATCTCAAAAAAAAAAAAAAAAAAAAATTGCTCACTATTGTCATTGGTCTACTCCCAAAAATCATATAAATTTTGGTGCAACTCTAAATTCCTATGCAATTAGAAGTTATTCAATTCTTCGGGTTTTGTGCCTCTTTTGTGCACATGTGAAAACATATCATATACCTATATATGTATATATATGCATTTATTTAATCACATATACACATATACATGTATAGTCATTCCTCAGTATCCCTGGAGGACTGGTTTCAGGATCCCTGAGGATACCCAAATTCGAAGATGCTCAAGTCGCTTACATAAAATTTGCACATAACCTACACACATCCTCCCCTCTACATTAAACAATGCCTACATAGCACTTCATTCCCATGGATTCAACCTGGTACTCAGAGGGTGACAAATTCAAGTTTTGCTTTTGGGAACTTTGCGGAAATTTTTTCCCTAATATTTTCAATTCGCATTTGATTGAATCCACGGATGGTGAATCCATGGATACAGAGTCAACTATATATAATTCCATTCATATGCTTTGCGAAGGTAAATATAAAACATGTTCACACCACTTAAATGCCAAAATACATAACATGAAATTTTAAAATCATGAGCCTCTGTCTTCCTCGGCCTTACCCCTTGCCCCACAGACTTAACCACCATTGCCAGTGTAGTACATATTATTATTATTCCATGTATTTTGCTCTTCTAATACAGTCATATAAACATATAGAGCTTTTTATTTTTTCACAACCTGCAGTTATAGTAAACATAACATTCTGTGCCTTTTTTCACCTGACTATTGGAGCCATACATTTTTCCTTTCATTTTATTAGCTTCCCAGCATTCCACAGTTTAAATGAACCAACTTAACCATTCCTCTTTAGATGGAAATGCAGGTTTTACCTGATTTTTACTTCTATGAACGATGATGCGATAAATATCTTTGAAATTTATTTAGAATCAATATTACTTTTTTTTTTTTTTTTTTTTTGAGGCGGCGTCTCGCTCTATCGCCAGGCTGGAGTGCAGTGACGCGATCTCAGCTCACTGCAGCTTCCGCCTTCCGAGTTCACTCCATTCTCCTGCCTCAGCTTCCCGAGTAGCTGAGACTACAGGCTTGCCACCACGCCCGGCTAACTTTTTGTATTTTAGTAAAAACAGGGTTTCACCGTTTTGCCCAGGCTGGGTTACGAACTACTGAGCTCAGGCAATCCGCCCGCCGCAGCCTCCCAAAGTGCTAAGATTACAGACGTGAGCCACAGCGCCCAGCCTGAATTAATACCACTTTTAATGTCTGAAACATTTCCCGAAGTGGCATTGCTGAGGCAGCAGAAGAGCTTTTAAAAATTTGAAAGAAAACAAAAAAAAATTATTCCAGTCTCACCAGCAGTATGTGAGAGAAACCCATTTCTCCACTCCCTCACTACACCACTGAATGTTGCCTTTTGTTTTGCTTTGTTTTTGGTCAGTCTGATGAGCACAACACAGTGTGTTGTAGTTGTTGACGTCCTTACCTTAACTACTAGTGAGCAAGGTTGGCTACGTGATTGGTCGAGTCCAGTACAAAATGAAAATACAGGGCCCCAGCTGGGATCCGGAAAGACACACTGCCACTGCAGATGGGGGACTTTAAAGGGACTGCTGCTTTACATCTAGGAACATGGAACCTGGACGCGAGCGCCGCAGACTAGCCCACTGAACAAGCAGTGATGCAGCTAGCTGCGGGATATCCGGGATATCCGCTGCTTTGTCCCGCGCAGAGACCACCTGGGGAATGTGCTACACTTCGCCCCTTTCAGTACCCATGAGTATGCCCCCTGCTGGCAGGGAGGGCAACCGCAAAATGGGGGCTTTGGCTGCCCACACAAGCTGATCTCCGCCGCCGGCCGGGGGTGGCGGGTTGGTGAGAAGAACCCAGGGAGGTAGCAAGGAGGCAGTAAGAAGTCCTGAGGGGGCTCTCATCTGGCCTGGAACTCCAAGTTCCCGGCGTTTGCTCCATTGTCCCAGTAGAGTTCACTGAAAAAATCCAAATTCAAAAGTAAAATTAAAAGAATTCCAAGATGGGCGAGGCACAGTGCCTCACGCCTGTAATCCCAGCTCTTTGGGAGGCCAAGGCAGGCGGATCACCAGGTCAGGAGATCGAGACCATCCTGGCTAACATGGTGAAACCCCGTCTCTACTAAAAATACAAAAAAAATAGCCAGGCGTGGTGGCGGGCGCCTGTAGTCCCAGCTACTCGGGAGGCTGAGGCAGGAGAATGGCGTGAACCCGGGAGGCGGAGCTTGCGGTGAGCTGAGATAGCGCCACTGCACTCCAGCCTGGGCGACCTAGTGAGACTCCATCTCAAAAATAAAATAAAATAATTTAAAAAAGAATTCCGAGATGATGGCTTCAGAGCATCAAACCCCAAACAAAGAAGCCTGCTCAGTGCAAGAACCTATGTGGTTGCTGTCATGCGCGTCCGTGTGAAGAGACCACCAAACAGGCTTTGTGTGAGCAACATGGCTGTTTATTTCACCTGTGTGCAGGCAGCTGAGTCCGAAAAGAGAGTCAGCGAAGGGAGGTAAGAGTGGGGCCCTTTTATAGGGTTTGGGTAGGTAAAAGAAAAGTACAGTCAAAGGGGGGTTGTTCTCTGGCGGGCAGGAGTGGGGGTCACAAGGTGCTCAGTGGGGGAGCTTTTTGAGCCACGATGAGCCAGGAAAAGGAATTTCACAAGATAATATCATTGCTTAAGGCAAGGACCAGATATTTTCACTTCTTTTGTGGTGGAATGTCATCAGTTAAGGTGAGGCAGGGCATTTGCACTTCTTTTGTGATTCTTCAGTTACTTCAGGCCATCTGGGCATATGCGGGCAAGTCACAGGGGATGTGATGGCTTGGCTTGGGCTCAGAGACCTGACAGTTGCACTGGCAGCTTGCCCCTGAAGCACCTTGCTAATGAGAGTGAACATCTACTCATGAGCTTATCAGACTTCTATAGTTCTTTTTCTTTAAATTTCTTGAGCATATACTTTGTTCATTATGATGCTTGTTTACATTTTTCTTAGACATTTTAGGATCATTTTGTTTAAGAGTAAAAAGAACATATCTTCTTCCCAATATGTTATCTTCCATTTTTGTCTTTTTAAAGTCTTCAAAATTTTTGTGCAACAAAGTAGTTCAGTTTTTTTTTTTCCTCATGGACTCTAGGATTAAGAAGATTTTATCCACTCCTAAATTATGAAAATACCCTGATATTTGTATCAAATCCTGTTTATTTATTTAACAATTTTTACATTTTGAGCTCTAATTCAATGCAAATACACTTATGTATACGTTTGGATCTAATTTTAGATTTTTCAAATGGATCATCAATTGCCCAACACTATTATTAATCAGTTTTGCCTTTTTTAGCCAGCACATAATTTAATCTATATCACATATAAAATTCCCATTACACTTGGATAAATTTTGGTTTCTCTCTTCTGTTGAGCCACTGTGTCATTATGATACCTACCTGATTACGGTGTTTTTATTGTGAATAAAAATATTGATATTGGTTATTTATTTAAAGGTTAGGAATAGGTAGTGAATTCTATGCATAATAGCTTAGCTGTTATACATATGTGCAAGTGCTTAACCGTGTATTTTAAATAATAAAGTTTGGTGTAATAAATAGCATAAAGAATTGTGAGTCAAATTTCATAATGAAATTCTATTCAAGGTCAGGTACAGTGGCTCACACCTGTAATACCAGTACTTTGGGAGATTGAGAGGGGTTGATTGCTTGAGTTCAGAAGTTCAAGACCAGCCCGAGCAACATAAAAAGATCCCATCTCATAAAAAAATAAAAACTAAAATTAGCCGGGCATGGTGGTGTGTGCCTGTGGTCCCAGCTACTCTGGAGGCTGAGGTGGGAGGATTGCTTGAGCCCAGGAGGTTGGGGCTGCAGTGAGCTGTGATTGTGTCACTGCACTCCAGCCAGGGTGACAGAATAAAACCCTGTCTTGAAAAGAAAAGAAAAGAAAATTCTATTTATATGAGTACCAGTCAACAGGTAAATCGTCTATACTTTGTGTACCTTATTTTTTAATTTGTAAAACAAGGATAATAAAATTTTTTTCACAAAACAAATTTCGTGCAACATAACAATAAATAAAAATGTTCCTTCATCATAAAAGTGTTCCATTTTAATTGACACCCTGGAGATACCTTTGCCTATAACGTCCTTTGTTACTTTCAAAGATCTGCCTTTTTTCTGGCAATCAAGATAGAGCTGGAAATTTTTTTATTTATTTTATTTATTTTTTTTTTGAGACAGAGTCTCGCTCTGTCGCCGAGACTGGAGTGCAGTGGAGCAATCTCGGCTCACTGCAAGCTCCGCCTCCCAGGTTCACTCCATTCTCCTGCCTCAGCCTCCAGAGTAGCTGGGTCTACAGGCGCCCGCCACCACGCCCGGCTAATTTTTTGTATTTTTAGTAGAGACGGGGTTTCACTGTGTTAGCCAGGATGGTCTTTTCACTGTGTTAGCCAGGATGGTCCTGACCTCGTGATCCGCCCGCCTCGGCCTCCCAAAGTGCTGGGATTACAGGCGTGAGCCACCGCGCCCGGTGAGCTGGAAATTTTTAATCCAACTGAAGTCTCCATTTTTCAATAAAGAATTGTACCTTATTTACAGTTATTCTTATAATAAATACATTTGAGTTTATTCATCCTGTCCTATTTGATTTTTCTCATTCAATATTCTTTTTCGTTTCTTTTTCCTTTTTGTATTACTTGATAAAATAATTTGTCTGTTTTTCTTCAAGTCAGTAATTTCAAGTCCTGATGCATATACATATACAATTTCCTCTGTTTTTCTTCATCATTTTAGTGAAAACAGTTAAGCATATGTTTATTTATTAATACAGTCTATCGAAAGCAATTAATAAGTCTTTCCTCTAACACAAAATCTTCAGGACATATTTATTTTCTTATTTATTTCTCCAATCTTCATGAACTCTTATGTATTATTAAGTGAACTATAAAACTGTAATCGTTTTTGTTTTTGTTTTTACTGAATGCTTCTTATATCAAGAATTGTGTTCACAACCATACTGTCATCATCAGTTTGGATTAACTGTGAATTCTATTAGATTTTTTTTTTTTTTTTTTGAGACAGGGTCTTGCCCACTCACCCAGGCTGGAGTGCAGTGGTGTGATCATGATCATAGTTTACTGCAGCCTCAACCTCCCATGCTCAGGTGATCCTCCCACATCACCTCCCAAGCAGCTAAGACTACAGGTGTGCATTACCACACCCGGCTAGTTTCCTTTCTTATGTTTTATTGAAACAGGATCTCTTTATGTTGCCCAGACTGGTCTCAAGAGATCCTCACACCTTGGCCTCCCAAAGTGTTGGGATTATAGGCCTGAGCCACCATGTGTGGCCTACTAGATTCATTTTTAACTGTGCTTTCTTAGTAAACTGTCCTCTATTTTGAGATTTTTAAATATGAATTAAAAATGACATGATTTGTATTCAACTCTAGTGTTTTCTTGAGTAAATTTTTAAGAATGTCTATATCCCTTTCATAGAGATATGTAAGGAATGATATACACATTGTCCCAGAGAATGTATAGTCTGTGTGTGTGTGTGTGTGTGTAAGCGTATGCATAGCTAGCTTGCTTTCTGATTTAAATTTTTTCTTCATCTTTTTTTAATATCTTCACAAATTGAAGAATTCTTGGTTCAGAGAATTGTACTGTCTTCTAGACTTCATTGGTGCGGATGTGATGTGTGATTAAAATTGACTCTACTTTGCTCTCATGAAGTTTATATGCTTTTTCACCTCATCCTTAAGAGTGGATAAAATTTCACTAGGCTAGGTCTTGGTGTGTACCTTCTTTTAACTAATCATACTTGGCACTAGGTTGGCATGACTTAAAACCTCAACTCTTTTGCAACCAATGTGAGTGCTCTATTCACGGTTTGTGTGTTTCCTAGAATGTCTTTTTCATTGCCTTCCAGAATGGCTATTGTTCAGTAGTTTCCCTGGATATCTTCTCAATATCTCTTGTTCCTATCACTCTTGAATCTTCATAGTGTACTGTTTTGCTGTGGGAAACTTTGCCATTTGATCTCCTAAACCATTAATTTAGCTTTCAGTCTTATATTTTTCACTTTTTCTATTGACTATTGAATATTTTAAATACAAAAATTACATTACAAATGAGCTGTTGAAATTCTAAGATTGTTATTCTTCAATGTCACCATCTCCTTAAAAATTCCTTTCTGTAAAATGGTTTTTAAAATTTTTACTGAGTAAAATGAAGAAAAGAATTTAGCTTCTGAAGGCTTACATAACTGAAATAAAATCCTGGTTTTGCCAATTACTATTTTTTTACATTTTTTCCTTGGACAAATAGCTTTACCTCTGTATATCTCAACTTTAGGAAACTTTTGTGAGAATTAAATGAAAGGCTGTATGTGAAGTAAAACCTAGCTCATAGTAGACAACAAATGTGAATCACTTGCATTAACGAAACCATAAACTCTATGAGAAAATGTGCTTTGCATAACTTTCTTTATATAAAAACAATCTTTTATATGGAATATCATTCCTTGTTACCAAGCACAATGTCTCAACTTAAAAAAATTAATATATCCAATTCGGATACTACTTACGTATTTATGGTCTTAAAGACCTAAATGTACATGCTTTTGAAAACTTTTATTATCAATATTTTTTGTATTTAGGCATTCTAGCTTATTATTATAGTAGACATCCAATATATAGTAAAGAAAAAAATACAGGTGGTTAAAATTTACCTTGAAATATTTTTAAGTTTTCTCATCTTTCATTATATTTTCTGAATGGAAAAAAAACACAGATTTTTATTATCTTTGCTGTTTACTTATAATATTGGCTATATTCCTGTTCATTTTCAAGAAACAAAGGAAACTGGACATGTGAGAATCCTTGAGATCTGGTTGTGGTCCTGGCACCAGCTACCATAGGGCAGCTCCCTGTCTCTCTGTCGCTTCTTTTAACATTTTTTAAATTGGAAACCAGTTAAAATAGATGCATACGACTAATGTGAATTTTATTCTCCATTCCAAGTGTTCTAAAAATCTGTTCTTAAGTCGTTGGTGAATATTATAATTGATATATTAGAGGTAGGTTTGTGGTCTTGTAAGTCACAAATAAATGACCTATTTAGGTACACCCTGAATAATTTTTGTGCATTTGCTTCCATATCTGTCAAATGGAAATTTTTAAAAAGTCTCACCCTTTCTACCTAACAGATGTGTTTCAAGGCAAAAAACACATTTCAAAAATACTCTATACTTATCAGATGCTCTTCTGTACTAAAGTCATTGTATGCAATTACTTCCAACAAGAACAATGCAGCCAAGGATGCTGGCCTAGAGTTGCCTGAGTGCTTGCTTTTCAGAGGACAATATAAGGAGCAGTTGCCACTGGTGGTTTGTACTTCTTCGGTATGCCTGACATTTCTGAAGCATGACTCTGTTGCCCAGGATCTGCCCTTAGCATTAAACAGGGAAATATTAGGCTTCATTGAGTTACAGAAAACAGGTGCCCCAAACAAATGTACCAAAAGTTATGTGTGATAAATTGTAATGACAAGGCAGGAATTTTGAGATGCAAGTAGAATGTTTTGTTATGTTGTAGCATAGTGGAATAAAATACCTTCCTGTGTTCAAGACCTAAATAAAACAATCACTGTTATAAAGAGTTGTCACAGTATTCCCTGATGTTTTATTTTTTCTTTACTTAGACCAGAATAGAAGAGATTCATGACTCATCTGTCAGTATGACTTGTGATTTCGAAGTTGAAATGAGGCTAAAAATCTATGTGTAGCCTTCTTAAAATGATTTCCTTATGAAGACATGCCTAGAAATTGTGCAAACAGCAAGAAACTTAAGATTTATTTTTCATTGCTACCCAACAATCTCAGGTCCTTAAATTAAACACTAAAATGAACAACTGGAACGATAATTAAGAATACCTAATTTGGAAAAAAGATACTACATTTCTGTAGTTTTCAGTAAGTGCAAAGGATGGAAGCCCTGCTCAGTCACCCTGTAGTAAACCTTTTAAAAGCAACATGTTTTAAACAATGATTAGATTAGCACAGTGTGTTGTAGCCACAGTACACTACCAAGCAAGGACTATGATAACAGTAAACCCAGCAGTATAAATATATGCTTCACAATTTGATGTTGTGAAAGCTTCTATTTCCATTTGACCAACACTCAAAATGTACAGTGGAAATTACAGAATGTCACAAAATAAAATAGATCAAAAGGCATGATGGACAGTCAGTAAAAGACACAGGTGTTTAGAGGACAGTAACATTAATATGAGTCTCTGGCTGCCACCCAGACTTCATGAAAAAGTAGGAAATACGATTTATAATAAAGAAGATTGAGTGCTGAGAGGCTGGGCTGAGTGAGCACTGCTTTGAGAGAGGAGAAACCTCAGTCAGTGTTGTCAGGGGAACAATGGGTAGAGCAGAAATGACTGTCAACTTCTGTTCCAGTTGTGTGGCAGAGGATACTATTCACTGGTGATGGGTTCAGTACATATTACCCTAAGGTACAGCACCTTTGCCTTTGGGAAAATAGCAGAAGGAAGGCCACCCTTACTTTCCCCTTGCCCTTCTCCCTTGAGGTAGGTCATAAAAATTTGAATGGTCACTCTCTGACCTTCTTCCTCTCCTGTCCCCTGTAAGGAGTCATGAGACTCTCTTTCAAGATATGTCCTCCTTATACCCAGAGGAAAGTATTACCCTTCTCTCTAAAGATACAGAGACACACAGAAGTATCTGAACAAACGGGACTTGCTAAGTCCCCCGCAGTTTATTGCCAATTAGATTAGACTCCCTTTGTCCAACCATAGTTCTTCAAACTAGCCACACCTACATCAAACCTAAGCATAAAAATACACAAGTTTATCATTTCTTTGAAGTCTTCATTTCTTATGAAGGCACTTATGTCACATAAAATTTTTATTATATTAATCTGTATGCTTTTCTCTTGTTAATTTGTTTTTTGAGGGTCCTCAGCCATGAACCTAGGGATGGGTGAAACAAGATATTTTTTTTCCCTCTGCGCTAGTTGGTATCTTTCATGAATACACTATTCAGTTGCAGAGATAGAGCCATCAGTATCTTTTATATATACGTATACACAATCCTATTATGTATGCATCTATATGTATGTGTATTTATGTGTATATATACACACACACACACTCCTATTATGGCAATCTCTTCCTCCAGGAAAATGCAATATTTATCAAAATAAAAGTTTATCCAGAAATTTTTGAAAAGAAAAAATAACCATTACTGATTCTTAAGTCATTTGTTTTTGTTTTTGTGGGTTTTTTTCCACTTAGTAAATGCCTGCAAATCTTCATTTATCTCCTTTAGATTGGGAATACACTTTTGGTCTTGTATGTAATCTGACAAAATACCTTTGCCATAAAATAATCTGGTTGTTCTGCAAAATAAGTTATAATAATGTTTTATTTATTATCCCTGAAACAGAGATTTTTTTCTTCAACTATTTTCATAGTTTCTTCTTTCTATATCTTTAAAAAGACATAGGATAGACTCTTATTTTTTTCTTAATACATATTTCTCTTCCCCGGCATTTTGTGAAAGAATGCCTAAGTTACAATTTCTGTGGACTGTAAATCCGCCAGATAATGTCTTCAAGATAGGGAAGACTTGCTGAGTAATAATATAGAGATCTGACCTTAAGTGCATCTTGTATAAGATTCTACATCACTCATTCTTTTTCCTCTCTCCATCTTCTGAAGAAAGCACCATCAAAAAGCACTTAAGCTTTCTAGGGCTCCTTTCACATTTACTTAACCTATGATAAAAGAAGGCAGATTTAGTGCTTCCTACAAAGCTCCTCCACAATTTCCTCCCTTACCCTCCTCCCACCCCAAGTCCTCTTACTAAACACATATGTTTCCATTAGTGCTGCTTGTGGAACCTCAGGGCAGGCTATTCACTGACAGTACCGAGAGGAAAAAGTTAGATGGTTTTCAGTGAATAAAGGGAAGAAAGAGAAGGAGGAGAAAGCAAGAGCCTGAGAATTAAGAGGAACAAAGATAGAATGAAGACAATACATGAGAACCAAGAAGTTTTATAAATAAAAAGCGGGACGGGATTGGGGAGCGGGGGATTCACTAATTCACTAACTGGTTAAGTTCTCCAAAGCTGTAAACAAGTTCCTACTCCTCCAGCATATTGCCTTGACATAAACCTTGTAAATATTTTCTGAATGAATAAAATTAATTCAAAATGAAGAAATTCAGTAAGAAAAAGAGGGAAGATTTTGACACTCTTGATTAAATTGGAGCTATTTCAGTGGGTACAAAAGCTACCTCAATAACAGGTAGAGTTTCTTTGCAGCAACCTTGCGTCATACGTTTAAAAAGGAATCTCTTCATGCAGTAATTATATGAAAGATTCTTTACTCCTGCTTAGCAATATGGTTCACATACCAATGCTAGAAGTTCTGTTTTATTTTCTGGGTTCAGATTTTTACTATGGTTGAAATAATCTGCCATATTCTCTTTCCATCTTACATACATGAAGAGAAGTTATAATTAGATACAGTGATATGAACAACATACAGATACTTTCTCAAATTAGATTTTTAGAGAACGACAAGGTATGGAACAATTCATCTCTCGGAGCGTCCTGATGAACCTGTTTCCTCACTTCCTTCTGGTAGTTTTCTCCCATCTCAATGCAGTCATCTTATCATGACTTGCATCAACAATTTTTGTTTCCTAATTAATTACCCTTCCCATTAGAACATGAGCCCTTCAGCATGCATGGGTTGTCAATCTGATGTGCTGAAGCACAGAGTAGTTCCTCAGTACTACAGTTGAATGAATGACTTCTGACGTCTCTTGATTCTGGATTTTTTTATTCTGATGCTAAACAATTATGAATCATTCATTGTTATAATGATTTACAAACATGAATTTGTTCACTTCAAGATACTGGACTCTATATTTTCAAGGTTAAGTTAGACTTTCATCATTAATATACTTAATTACATGGCAATACTACTAGAGCCTCTCAAAGAATTTTTGGAGTTAGATACACTGCCTATCTTTACACTGCTGTATTCAGAAATATGCATGCAACTGTTTCTGTTTAAAATTATTACCTCCTATATAAAGAGGAATGTGTTTGTTCACTTAAGTTTTATAAATCCAGGAGCACCTAGCATTTTACTGGCTTGAATATAATAAAAAATTTTGACAATTTGTTCCAGGTGTTTCTCTGATCTCTTGACTCTTTATGGTACCATCACGTCTTCTGATATTATCACTTAGGTCAGATTAATTACAATGACCTTTTAACAGGAGTCTGTGGATCTAGATTATTTCCTCTTTATCTAACTGTTTTTATATTCTACTAAAAAACTTCTAATAAATCGCTGCTATCTAAGATATAAAGCTTATTTTAATTGAACTGGCATTTACTATGTCTTGTAAATGTCTCACAACCTTTGTATTGGCATCATAACTTTACTTCTGTTCAAATGGATCATCACACCTTTGCTAATTCTCTTGCGCCTTTCTGGAACTTATTTCATTCATTATTCCAAATGATGAGATTCTAATATAATAGACAAAAATATCCCTCATATTAAATCAAAGACTCCTCTGTTTGTGATTAGGATATGCAAAGGTGATTATAATTTAATTTTTTTCTAGGAGCAACTACAAAAAGTGAAAAGACTCTAATAAAAATATGGGAAGAGCTCTGCCTGAGAGTGTGCTGCAAACTGGACAGTTAGTGTTAAGGAGAGGCTGAGAGGGAGGAGAACAGAGGGAGACAGTGCAATGGTGAGAGAGGCTGGGGACTTAGTGAGTGGAAATTTGCTGGTAGTAGAATGTTTGTTCCCTAACAACTCACCATAAGTTGAATATTTAGTAAAGTCTACTAAATTACCACGTTTTGTGTCAATGTGTGAAATAGTTGAGCTTTGCATCCTGGTCACTGACGAGAACAGAGAGTAACCTGTGAAGTAAGATGGGGAGCAGTAGAAAGGAAGTTCCTGCACCCAGGGACTCTTGAAATGGTTTTAGATTCCTAAAGACTGGAAAGTAATCACAGTATGTGAGGTAATCATAATGGAGATAAAATTACAATTCTTTCTGTCTCTCTCCCCCTCCTCATTTTAATGAAGACCTTTTTGACTACCTAGTAGGAGTGACGGCTTCAATTTTAGACCAGCTAGAGAGTGAAAAATCTGTATTATTTCAACACGTGTCATATACTGCCTTGCTTATAATTGAGTATGTGTATATTTACAGCAATCCGTATCATTTTTTCACTTAATTATAACATGGTATTAGTAAGTAATCATATTTTTACTTCTTTGGATCTATTAGAGCTTCTGATGTTTATTAATAAGCACCTTGTTAATACTTGGTTGATTGATTTGCTAATAATAAAGCAGACTCAAAAGAAAAATACAAATAAAAATTCAGAAAATGGAGAAAAGAAGATGACCGTGCTCCTCCAAAGGGATCTCTTCCCAGGGCCCAGAGAGGTTGAGCTCTGTACTTCTGTTGTCATCTCCGTCAGTAACGATAATTGCTGCATTTTTCCTATATGCTGGTTTTCAACCATACATAAGAATTGTCAGTTGATTAATGCAAAAGAAACTATGATTTTATGGGAGTATTTTTTTGTTTGTTTTCTAGTCCATGACAAAGAATGAGTATTTCAATTTACCGAAAAGAAAAATAACTCAAATGATTTGAGAAATTGATCTTTTAATAATTAAATGATATGTTAGAAATTCAATCCAAATAAGGATTAGAGATAAATCAGGTTAGATGTTATGAAAAATGTACCAACACTGATTTCACTTCCTATAATTTTACAATTTAAAATATACACAATTACATTAAGCAGTAAGATTTCTTCTTTTCAATCAACAAAATATCGAGGGATTTTAATTTCACCTATCTAATACATGCCTTGGGTAGGTTTCTGCTTTGTACTTCAGTTTCTTCATCTGTAAAGTGATAATAGCAATGGTTGTTACCTCATAGGGTTTTCGAGTGGCTAAAAATAAATGAATACATAGAAGGTGCTTAGAACAATTATTGTCACAGATTAACTCGTGTATAAATGTTTGCTATTACTCTTTTAACTATTATATTAGGTTCAATTTTAAGCAAAAAAGTACATCAACATACATAAAATGTCATAAATGACTTCAAGGCTAGTAAGGTACATTATTTAATACTATTTTAAGAGCTAATAGTAAAAAATATAATTGTTGGCATAGCATTTCAATTTAGAGAAATGAGACAACAATTTATTATATCATCATTTGGAGAAAATTAAGATTTCAGAGTAATGTGAAAAAATACCTAAAGGAAAACCCCACCCCAGTGATTTGGGTTCTTCCTCTTCCTGTGTCTTGAATACTGTTTTTCCTCTCCAAAATTTATGTTGAAATTTTTATGTCATTGTAACAGAAGTAAAAGATGTGACCTTTAAGAGGTGTTAAGCCATGACAGCTCTGCCCTAAGAAATGGATTAATGCCATTAGAGTAGGAATGCATTCATTATTGTGGAAACAGGTTCATTATAAAAGGGCGAGTTAGACCCCCCTTTCTCTCTGTCTCTTTGTCCTTCTACCATGTGAAGTCTTTTGCAATGTTATGACATAGCAAGAAGGCACTTGCTGTATGCCAGCATCTTGATATTGGACTTCCCAGCCTTTGGAACTGTGAGCCAATATATTTCTATTCATTATAAATTAGTCAAACTCAGGTGTTCTGTTACAGTAACACAAAACAGACTGAAATACCTCTTTATTTAAAATATGACATATTATTCTTTTTGATGAAAAACAGGATTTCATCAGAGTCTTTCCTGGAGCAATACATTAAATGTATTGAGCAATACTTTAAATACTTGCTATGTTTATAACCTGAACCTGTTTTGGATTTAATTATAAAATAATATTCAAAATTTTGTGACTGGAAAATAATAAATACTTTAGTTCATATAGTATTCCTGTTGCTTTTATAATATTTTATTATCTATCAGTACATATAAAATCCTTTACAAACTAATCTCACAGGTACTTAGCAACCAAATTTCTGTTTACTTCCTCTGCATAGTCTCCTTCCATCCCCTTTTCTCTTTTCTCCATTCATAAAACATTTTCTGCAATTATACATGTATGGTTTAGCCTATCTGCAATAGATGATTCTCCCATTTTCACTTGTGTAACTCCTAATCATTCCTTGAAATCCAAGACAAAAATGTAATCCTCTGTGACTTTTCTTTGTTTGTGAACTCCTGTGGTGAATTTAATTGCTTTGCTCATTCTCTTTCAAAACTCTGCAGTATTTTCTCCCTCAAGAGAGATTAAGAGGGGCATCTCCTATTGATATCCAAAAAGCAACTCTATTTCATCTATGAGAATAAAATTTGCAAGTTCTTTTCTTGTTCATAGTAAGTTTGGAAGACAGATTGATAGCACAGTCTTCTGTATGATTAGAAGACTAAACATTCAAAAATAGCAGATCAGTAAATAATTGCAAAGATGGTAAAAACCTGAGAGTGTGTGTATGTGTGAAGGAAAGAGAGAAAGAGAGTTGGGGCATAGTGACATATCTGTGCAATTCTCTTGGCCTCCCCACTTCACTTAAAATAAGGCAGAATAGTTGACCGCTCTTAACTCTCTGCTCTAATTGGTCCCACAGACTGGAGATCACAAATCTTTCCTCATGTATCTGCCTGTGAGTGACTTCTGCTTCTCATTCAAGTTTCTGTTCAAAAGTCACCTCAAAAGAAAGGAGTTTCTGACAAGAAAACCAAATTATACCTCATTCTTTTCACCCCAAACATTCTTCAGTCCTTCTCAATCACCTTGCACTTTGATCTCTCTCACTTCTTTTGTCATCTAATTCCTTTCCTTTTCTCTTCAGCATGGAGAAGGTACTATTAAATACAGAAAAGAAATACATTTCCAGGAGTGGAACTGATAGACCAAAGACTATAATATTAAGGCCTTGATACATTTTGCCAAGTTTCTATCAAGAGATACTTTATTGCTATTGCTATCATTATACAACATGTATAATTTTAATACAGATATATAATTACACTATTCATTATAGTTATCACTTATTGTGTTCCTACAATATACCTATCAGTATGGTAAGTGCTGTAATACATTAAGTGTATCTTTACATGTATTCAGTCTAACAAATTGTACTTTCACGGGCAGTATAAAAGAGTGCCAATTTTAACATACTCACTCTCACCATTATTTTAAAAACCTTGGGCCATTAAACATTATATTTTACTTTCTTAATTTGAATTTTTATTTAGCAAATATGGTAGTGCATGTTTTTATATTTTACTGATCATTTATATTGGTTTTTTTGGTTAAAAAGTAGTGTATTCATTTATAGCAAAGTACCAACAGAAATGTATTGTCTCACTGTTTTCTGGATGCTAGAAGTTCCAGATCAATATGTTGGTAGAGTTTCCCTTTCTTTGAAAGTGTCAGGGAAAGTTCTATTCCAAGTCTTTATTTTAGCTTTCGATAGTTCCTTGACTTGTGGCAGCATAACGCCAATTGGCAGATGGCATTCTTCCTGCACCCTCACAGTGTCTTCCCTTGTATATGGGTCTCTGTCCAATCCTTTTTGTGAAAACACCACTCAAATTGGTGTTTAATCAAATTGGATTAAAGCCCACCTTAATGATCTCATCTTAAATTTATTATCTACAAAGACACTACCTCCAAATACTATCACATTCTGAGGTACTACTGGGTGTAAGGACTTCGACACATGAATTTTTGAATGATTTATTTCAATCCATAATATTCAGTTTATAATCTTTGTTAATTTTTCTTTTGGTGTGCTCCTATATTTTTATGAATTTTAAGAAGAGTAGAAATAAAAGCCTGCATTACATGCCTGACAATTTTATTTCTGGCTTGTGTTTATCTTTCAATGTTACGTACTATTGACATATAAAATTTGTATATAGGATTATTTCTTTAGCAATTACCTTGAGACATGACTTTGCCATATAAATATTAGGTAAAGAACAACCCTTATCTAGATTGCTTAAGTTTCAGTTCTTCCAATTGCTTAGTAGAAGCCATATATTTTACCCCTTCAGAATCATCCCCACTACTCGAACATTATTTTTCACACTGGCAGAAGAATTTCACATGCTTCTGATTTCTCATCCCTTTCTGTAAAATCCCTGAATGGCTTCTCACTCTATCAGTTGTAAAAATCTTATTGCACAGTATGATGTACTGACATTTCCAAAATATGACCCTTGCCCGTATTTCAAGCCACATCTCTGCCCACTCATATACACACCTATGTTTCCTTCTAATCTGACTACCTGAAGTCTGAAAAATGTACTATGTCCTCTCAGGCCTCAATATCTAGTCATTTACTGATACACATATATGCATTTCAGAATTAGTTCCAGGAATTACATCACATGCATTGGCTTTTAACTGTCAATTCTGAGTATTATACATGGTATGTAATCTACAAAAGATTGGTGAAAATAAACAATTATTTTTGTATGGTAACAAAGTTATTTCTACATAGAGAAGTGATCATTCTAAGTGGAGTCATCAGAGAACTTTGAACGTAGGCTGCAGAAACAGTTGAGCAGATTGTGCAAAACTGGTGGGACAATAAAATCAGAAGTTCAGAATCAGATTGGGAGAAACACTTTTCAGTTATTCTTTGGTGGCAGACTAATGATTCTGAATGCACAGAAATTGTTCCATAGATATTTTTTAAACTTTTCATTTTGAAATAATTTTAGACTGGCAAAAGATAATGAAGATGGAACAGAAAGTTCTTGTATACCCTTCATTCAGGTTCCCCTAGTAATAACATCTCATATAACCCTGGTGTAGTCATCAAAATTAGTAAACTAACAATAGTGCAAAAATATTCATCAAACTCAGAGTTTATTCAGATCCTAGAATGTTTTCACTTATGTTAATTTTCTGCTCCAGGAGATTTATTCTTATTTATAACGGTTCATGTCTCCTTAGTCTCTTCCATTCTGTGATAGTTTCTCAGTAGTTCCATATTTTTTATAACCTTGACACTTGTGAAGGGTAATTTTTAGGTATTTTATAGAATATTACTCAGTGTGCATTTATAGAATGTTTCTCAAGATTAGATTGATTGGAAAGATTTGGGGAAATAATACCACAGGGATGTCCTGCCCTTCCCATCAGGGGTACATCTTACCAACATTACTTATTCCTGGTGGTTTAGCTTTGGTTGCTTGGTTCTGGTGGTGTTTGCCACGTTTCACCAAGGTAAAGTTACTACTAATTTTGCCTTTCTATACTTTATTGGTCAGCAGTGAGTCACTAAGACCAGGTCCCACTCAAAGAGAGGGGAATTAAAATCTACTTCCTAAAAGAAGGAGTTAAAATTTGTGGTCAAATGTTAAAACTATCACAGTAATTGTTTTCAGGAGATACTTTGAGTATCACAAATATGATCTCTTCTTTTTCTCCTCTAATTGCAACATTCATGTTTAATTTTTTATTTCTGTCATTGTTGCTACATTCACTATTCAGAATTATGAAAGAAATACTTTTTCCTTTCCCTCATTTATTTATTCAATCATTCATTTAATATCAATATGAATTCATGGATATTCTTAGGTTATAATCTATTATTATCATTGGTGGGTGTTTTTTCTCAAATTGCTTCAGCTTTGGCTATTGAATATTATTTCAAATTGACTGCTACATTCTCTTTAAAAAGTGTTTTAATTAAAACATTATTTTAAACTTTCTATTTAATGGCATTGAAAAATGCTTTAGGTTAATCTTGTATTTTCCCTGATTAGTTCACAGAATTAGCTATTCTCCAGGAACCCTCGTTTTCATTTATTAGAGACTGATATTTAGAATCTTAGATCCGGGGGCTAGGGATGCTCTTTGTTATTGAAGTTTTACTGCTTCTAGGCCCTTTTAATAGAGAGAGTTAGGAAGTATATGTATGTATACTACAGAAGTATACACACACGTTTATATTTATTTACGTAATTTACCTATAAACATCTATGTTAAAAGAAACATACATTCATAGTATTATCTCCAACTTTAATTCAGCACCACAAAGTTTATCCTAGCCTTCCCCTTACTTATTTTAAACTCTACCTCTGACAATGAGAAACTTGAATCCCATTATCTCCAGTTTATTTATGTATTTGCTCAAATCTAAATACATGTAAAATTGTTTTAGAATTGCTAATTCATAGACCTGTGAGAATTAAATTTATTAACTGAGTGAGCTGTTTGTTATGTATAGTGATGTTTTGTCTGTGGCCTTGAGGTATCTAGTCAAATACTGTTTCCAAAGTTACTTATGTCAGTTCCTTTTCCCCCATCTCTTTAGTGAGATTATGTCATACATTTACAGTTATAGTCTGTATTACATGCTAGAATCCTCTAAGGTCTTGGTTGATTTTCTTAAAATTTGCATACATTAAAATTCTCATTTTGTTGTGTCCAGTTTTGAGTTTTGATAAATTTATATAGTCAAGTTTCCACTGAAGTTTCTCAAAGCACAATTCCATCACTCTAAAAATTTACTTGGGTTAACTGTATGTAGTCAAACCTTCCTTTCACACCAAACTCTGACAATTAATGATCTATTTTCCATTCCTATAGTTTCATCTTTTCTGAGGATAAAATAAAGACAATCATACAATAGTGGTCTTTGCAGTCTGGCGTTTTTCACTTAGCAATTCCTTCAGGTTGAGTGAATAAGTTCCTTCATCTCCTTTTTCCTTTAATTTCTAAGTAGTATTGCATTGTATAAATGTACCTCCTAGTTGTTTTTCTTTTAATCCAGCAACATCTTGGTTGTTTCCAGTTTGGGGTAATCATGAACAAATGAATTCATGGATATTCATTGAATTCATTGAACAAAGCTGCTATAACACATTCCCATACAAGTTTATGTAGGAAACTCTAATACGTTTTTAATTCATTGGATGAATAAGTAGGAATAGGACTGCTGGTTTGTGTAGCAAATGAATATTTAACTTTATATGAAACTGCCAAAGTGTTTTCCAAAGTACCTGTACCATTTTCCATTTCCACTAACAAAGAAAAATGTGCACAGGATGTGTATACTGGAAAGTACAAAACACTGATGAAAGAAATAAAAGCGCTAACAAAATGGAAAGATACACAGTGTTTATGGATCGCAAAACTCAATTTTGCCAAGATGATAGTTCTTCCCAATGTAGCATATAGATTGAACAAAATTCCATTCAAAATCTAAGCAAGCATTTTATAGACATAGGCAAGCTTATTTTAAAATGCTTATGGAATATCAAAGTAACTAGAATAGTCAAAATAATTCTGAGAAAAGAACAAAGTTAGAAAAACCTCACTACATAATTTTAAGACCTAGGAGGATAGATAGGTCAATGAAACATAATAGAGAGTCCAGAAATTGACCCATGGAAATATAATCAATTAACTTTTGACAAATTTGGAAAATCACATCAGTGAAGAAAAGACAGCCTCTATAACAAATGGTACTAGGACATTTGGGCACTCATATTAAAAAAAAATGAGTCCTGACTCATATCTCCCAACTTATACAAAACTTAACTCAAAATGGATCAATAAATCATAGCATAAAGATAAAAAATGAAACTACAAATCATCTATAAAATACTCAAGAAAAATCTATTTGACCTTCAACTTGTTGATAAATTTTTATATACGACAGCAAAAATGTAATCATAAAGTTAAAAATTGATACTTTATCAAATTAAAACATTTTTCTATGCAAATGACACTCTCTTAAGAGAATAAAACCACAACTCATGGATGGGAAGAAAATTTTTACAAATGATATATTCAGAATACATAAATAATACTTGAACCTCTTCAATAAGAAAATCAACAACCCAGTTAAAAAGTGGGAAAATTATATAAACAGACACTTCACCAAAGAAGATATAGGATGGGAAATAAGCATACAAAAAAAGACTCAACATCGTTAGTTCATTATAAAATGCAAATTAAAACCACAAGGAAATACCACTACACACCTACTACAATGGTAATCTTTAAAAAAAAAAAAAAAAATCAGACAATACCAAATCCTACCAAGGATGCTGTGCAGCAGGAATTGTCATTCCACAGATTTTTAAACTATACATACTTCATTTCATAGCACAGGTTTTATTGTTTTCAAATAATCCCTTTTGTTTTTATTAGAAAGTCGGTGGCAAATAATTTAGCCAAGTATGACTAGATTTTACATTACTTTCCTTTTCCATCACTCTCAACTTTAACTATTTTTCTTTTAACTGGATTTGTAAATGAAAGTACATTTCAAATTGAGGAGGTTGTCTCAATTTTAGAGGATGCTTAGGAATCAGCTTGACTAAGTGTATAATTATAATTGCTAACCTTGGATGAAAGCAGAAAGACCAGCTAAGTTCTGTGGCTTACAGCATGGCGCCTGAGAGAAGGTTATTCATTCCTGTTTGGGTAAGTCATACTAAAACCCATGTGGGACTAGAAGATATACATTACTGATTGGAAGAATCAAGGTAATGATAATTGCTAGTGAAGACAATATTAACAAAATACTTTTGTTAGCTCCTAAAATACATTTGGTATTTATTATATGTCAGGTACCCTAATACATGCTTTGCACTCCTGTTCACACATAAGAACAAATTACTAGCATCTTATTAGAGAGAAATACTCCAAAATAAAATAGCATTATTTTATTTTCTCATTTTAAAAATTTTGATAACATTAGATATTCAAATATAGCTTCATTACACAATATGAATAAAATAATATTGATAGTTATTAGCCAAAAGGAAATACCTATGATTCAATTAAATATGAAAGATGACACAAGATAATTTTCTTGGATGTTCATACTTAATGGATACTTGCCATGATAAAGAAAACATGAGCTTCATTATGCCTGAAAAATTTCCATTACAAAATAATTTAGACAGACTTTCAGTGAAAAAAGAAGAGAACACACTGAACTTTTCACACCACTGAGACATCCTCCTCAATTTTAAATGTACTTTCATTTAAAAATTCAATTAGAAGAAAAATAATTAAAAGTTGAGTATGAGAAAAAAGGAAAGTAATGCAAAACTTACTATTTCTAAAATATGTTAATTTAATGGTGACCATAATTATGGGTACGAGAGTCTACCAGATGACAAGCACAAGCAAAGGAAACTGTTTACTCTGGTGTTAATATTATTTTTAATATTTTAGTTTAAAATATTACCAGATAATGAGAAACATTAACAATAAAATGTTCATTAGTCTGAGGGGAAAGGAGAAAAAAAGAAAAGAAAAGGAAAATGTTCTACGGAGTTGATGCAAGCAAGCACAGTAGGAATGCAGTGGAAGATATAGCTCAGTTAATGGCATGAGGAAAAATGAACGATGAGGCTCAGTTTAAAAAAAAAAAAATAGTGATTGGCAGTTTAACCCCCAGTGGTCTAGTTGTCTAAAGGCAACTTCTAGACTCTCTGATTGTGAAAGAAAACACCTCCACAAAAAACACTTAAGAAAAGTGTTACTAGAAAGAAGGCAGTTTTAGTTGTACAGTAATTAGATTTTAAAGGAGAAAAGAACAGAACACTGCTTTAGATGTTACTAATAACATCTAAAGCAATAATACTTAATGATACATTTCAATTCTAATTTTACTTAAATTATAAAATTGCAAGCCCCACTGTTTCCTCACACATCGACAGCCCCTCCTCTCACACTCAAATCAGCATTTTGTGAAGCGTTCTTCTTAATTAACTAAATTGTTGTCTAGCCAGACATCGTGACTTCAAGAAAATGGATGTCGGGGGATTTGCTTGACAGAGGACCTAACAGAGTCTTCACGCAGAACAGCAACATGACATTGGCTCTGAAATAAATTTATAGTCCTGCTGAACAGAGGTTCCGCTACCAGCAGAAGAAACTGCTCTAGAGGCGCGATGACTAATATGTCACCACATCAGCAGTTCCTTTATGGAAGCAGAGGAAGAACACCCAAATAAATCAGATTTGTCACAGACCTAAATGCCATTAGGCATGTCAGCCGAGATCTGAATTAGGTATCTCAGAGCAAAGGATGGGAAAGTTTCCACTGCACTTTTCCGGGAGCTTCCTCCTCAGCAACCAGGCAGCCATTTTGGTAGCTCATACCCTACATATTTCCCCTAAAGATCTTCCCTAGATGTTTTTTCCAGATAATCCCACACATTTTATTTATTTTCGAAGGCAAACTTGGGACTAAATATAGAAAGCACAACATATGTTGCAGCTCTTCTGTGTCCTTTTTGGGTTGTTCCATCTTTATAATTCTACACACAAACTATAGTAATAAGCCGTCTTTATTTCTTGGAGTATGTGAAGAAAAAGCTATGTAAGTAATTTGCCCATTTTGTTTCCAGGGCAAGGGTATTATTATAAAAATGACTACGTCACATACACAGAAAGACTGTCTTGCAAATTACACATTTAACAGTATTTATACATAACTCAGATATATAATATATAAACATTGTATTTAATTTTATTGTCTAGCACGTAAGTTCATATAAAATAACTTTTAAAATCTACCCAAAAAGGCCATTTTTATTTTATAATATTAATGTGTCTCTTCTCTTCAGAAATTTTATAGAATATACCCTAAAAATTAGAAGAGTGTCTGGCACATCATAGATACAGTAACTATTTGTTGACTCTTTGATGAGTTACATTTTTATAGGAGGAAAAGGTTCTGACTTATGAAAAGTTTTGAGTTATAAGGGCTATGACTTCCCCCCCTCAGAAATATATAGATGATTCTAGTAAAAAGTATAAGATTCCATATCCATTTGTGAAGCAAATATTTATACAACTCTGCTGCAACATGATTGGAAATTACTAGAAAATGAATATGCAAACTTTCAACAAAAGTGCCCCTTCTTTTTACAAATACTTCTAAGTTTTTATTTCTTTTTGTTTTTTTAATTGACACATAATTCTACATATGTATGGGTTACAGTGTGATATTTCCATACATGTATATACTGTGTAATGATTTAATTAGAGTAATTAGCATATCTGTCACTTCAAATATTTATTATTTCTTTTTTTTGGGAACATTCAAAATCTGCTCTTTTTTTTTTTTTTTTTTTTTTTTGAGACGGAGTCTCACTGTGTCTCCCAGGCTGGAGTGCAGTGGCGCGATCTCGGCTCACTGCAAGCTCCGCCCCCCGGGTTCACGCCATTCTCCCGCCTCAGCCTCCCAAGTAGCTGGGACTACAGGCGCCCGCTACCGCGCCCGGCTAGTTTTTTGTATTTTTAGTAGAGACGGGGTTTCACCATGTTAGCCAGGATAGTCTCGATCTCCTGACCTTGTGATCCACCCGCCTCGGCCTCCCAAAGTGCTGGGATTACAGGCTTGAGCCACCGCGCCCGGCCCAAAATCTGCTCTTTTAGCTATTTGAAAATCTGCAATAAATTGTCATTAATTATAGTCATCATATAGTGCTATAGAAAATTAGAACTTATTCCTACCTACCTTTACTTTTTTATTCTTTTTTTTTTTTTTTTTTTTTTTTGAGACGGAGTCTCTCTCTGTCCCCCAGGCTGGAGTGCAGTGGCACAATCTCAGCTCACTGCAAGCTCCGCCTCCCGCGTTCATGCCATTCTCCTGCCTCAGCCTCCCGAGTAGCTGTGACTACAGGTGCCTGCCACCACGCCCGGCTAATTTTGTATTTTTAGTAAAGATGGGGTTTCACCGTGTTAGCCCGGATGATCTCGATCTCCTGACTTTATTATCCGTTCACCTCGGCCTCCCAAAGTGCTGGTATTACAGGCATGAGCCACCGCGCCCGGTCACTTTGTTATTCTTTAACCAACTTTTGTCTATCCCTCACCATTTACCAGCCTCTAGTAACTGCTATTCTATTCTCTGCTTCTATGAGATCAACTTTTTCGGATTCCACATACAAGTGAGAACATGCTGTATTTATCTTTCTTTGCCTGGCCAAATATTTTTTATTTAATACATTCAATTCATTATAGCATATATATTTCAAAAATCAAACATAATTGAAATGATGAGATTTGGAGGACGAAAAAAACATGCTTTCCTGGAACTCCATTGATCACTGGTAGATATTCAGCTTTCAAGACTCTGAGGTATCTTTTGTAACTCCTTGAATATATATATAGTTACTAGCTATTGTGAATGACAAGCAATTCCAATTTCATTAAAGAACTTGTCTAACTGAATTATAACTATCTATGCATGTATATGTCTCCCGTACTAACTGGGATCTTTCTTTTTCATTAAACTGATATTTATTTACTGGCTGTAGAGGCACTGGGGATTCAAAGATGAAAGGCATCTGTCTTGTGATCAGAAAATTTAGATTCTCACAGCAAGATAATTATGCACTGAAAACATACGTTACTATCGGGAAACGCTCATGATGACAATAGATACAAAGTACATTGTTGACGGGATAGAGCATCTACTGATGAACAAATGTGTTTAAATATATTTCATAGAAAGAATTGTGGAACAACAACAAAAAATAAGAGTCATGATGTGAAATGATATTGACAGAAACGTATCCCAACTTATGTTTTCTTTAGATTTTAGGGATAACATTTCACTTCTCCTTTAAAAACCAGATACTTGGCAACCTGGACACGTTTTAATCCACTTGAATGAATCATGGGAACTCTTCTCAGAGCAGGTGGAATTTGAGATGAGGTCTGAAGGTGAGATAGGAAGGTGTTAAGAGGTTGGGAAAGATGACACGTTTAAGTGGACAACAAGAAGTAGAAAAAGGTCTTATAAGCAGGGAACAACTGACATATCTATACAGAAATGAGAGACTATAAAATGTCCAGGTAACTAATAGTTCAATATTGCTGAATTGTATCATAAAAATAAGAAAAGAATTAGACTGACACTTAGAAGAAAAACACAGTAAAGTGTAGGATTTTTATCTTTGATCCCAGTTCTCTTACAAAATTTATATGTATTGTAGTCATTCAAGAAATTAATTGAATTAATTAATTAATTAATTATAATCTGAAAGTGCTGGATTACCTTGGCAAAATACTATACAAATCTTCTTACCCTATCACTCTTTATCTGTACTTTTACTTAGCAAACCTTTTGTGATAGTAAAGTGAATCAACCCTGTTTAAGATATTCAATTTTGGGTCCACGGAGAAGCAAATATCTACAGGGAATTAAACATGGAAAATATGTATTGGGGACTGAATAGGAGAAGGGAAAAGAAGGAAGAGGGAGACTTCATGCCACAGTGCAGGTCTGATGCCTGTAAAATGAGAGAGGGGGAAAAAAAGAGGTAGGGAGAATCTCAGGCTCCAACACAGATGCGTGAAAAATTTGGCTAGGCACATAGTGAGTACTCAAGCCCAAAGTCTTCATAAGAGGAGTCCTGTGCCTCACTCGATAACCCTTCAGTGGTATTACTGCTTGTTTAGTCATATGTTGGGAGCAAGCTATGGAAAGAAGAGTGTGGTCACAAATACAATTCAATGGGGGATCCAGACAGGCAGCAGCTGGGGTCAAGAGTCCATTACATTCTTCACAACAGGAGATCTAAGTGGCATATTTGCATGGCTGCCACAATATATAAATCTAAATGGAATGTTCTCTGAAGACTGACTAAAACATGGTTAAAAATCATATAGAGACCGTATTCTAAAAATATTAGAATTATCTGTCTCTTAATTCATCTTTGTGAAATTTTAGTTCTCTGTGGTCTCATAATAGAACACAGCTAACAAAGCACTCAATTTCCCTGAAATCATGGCTGGGGTGAGAAGAGAACAAACTCAAAAACTACCTGACTGATTGTAGCCATATTTTGGGGAAACAAAAGATTGTAATACATGCATGTAAAAACCTTAAATACATAAGGCAATTAGCTGAAACGTACACCAAAAACGTCTATTATGGTATTAATGAACTAAAGTCAAGAACAAAGAAAATTAAAGTTTTAAATTATAAACATTATTTAATGTTACTCCACTGCTCATGTGCTTTTTACTGATTAGAAAGAAAAAAAAGCAAGTTGTTTTTGTTGTAAAATATATTTCAAAGTTTTGATTAATTTCCAAATTTATCCAGGGAGAAAGCAAAATTTTCATAGATATATGAATATTAACTAATAATAAAGAAACTGGAGTTTATACAAGTTTTTTAAAAAAACAAAAACAGAGCTTACCAAATGGAATAAAATTAAGTTCATTCAATAACGTGAATGAAATTAGTCTCATTTGCCCTAAAATGTTCTTTATACATTTGATTCTGAAAACACTATTAAATGCCAAGCATTAAAGGATGTACTACAAATAAAAAATTATTCTGAAAAATAAGAATGTAATATGCCCCTGCTTTTGAGAACCTCATAGCCTAATAGGTGAATTTAAAACAGTAATTACAATAGCACGGACAGTGCTCAAAATTTGATGTAAGAAGACAGAGGGGAAAGTGTGTCACTGATGGAGCAAGCTTTTTAGAATAGCCACATGGTATGTGTCAGAAAATATGTTAGGCCAGTTAGGAAAAAGAGTGTATCCTATGCAGAAGGAACAATATATGCAAACGCTGAGACTGAGAAGTTTCAGAAAGCTGCCCATAATTCACTGTCACTGGAGAGCAGGAAGATAGAGGAAGGAAATGAGTCTGGGACCTGTATGCTACATTATTTCCCTTCTTCTTATGGACAACAGGAATATAAAAGAACTTTGATGAAGGAAGTGACATGACCTGATATATCAATCTGAAATATTGGTTATAAATATAGTAAGATGGATGAGAGTAGTGTAGGGAGACTGGGGGAAAGGGATATGAAAGAAACTATTATAAAATTCTGAATAAAATATGACCGGAACCTGAACTAAGGCAGTGGCAGTGACCATAGAAAAGGATCAGTATGAGAAATGATGGATTAGAATGATGGACTGTCATTCCATGTGAAAGATTAGAGACAGTGGAACAGAGAGAGAAAGACCTCACATGTATCCCTGACTTCTTGAATGAGCACTAGGATGGCACTCCTAACAGAAAGGATTCTAAAGAAAATCTTTAGATAGAGCATAATATGACTTGGCTCTATGTCTCCACCCAAATCTCATCTCAAATTGTAATCCCCACATGTTGAGAGAGAGACCTGGGTGGAGGTGGCTGGATCATGAGGGTAGTTTCCCCCATACTGTTCTCATGATAGTGAGGGAGTTCTTGTGAGATCTGATGGTTGAAAGTGGCATTTTCCCCTGTACTTGCTCTCTCTCCTGACACCATGTAAGACGTGCCTTGCTTCCCCTTTGCCTTCCACCATGATTGTTTCCTAAGGCCTCCCCAGCCATGCAGAACTGCGAGTCAATTAAATCTTTTTTCTTTATAAATTACCCAGTCTCAGGCAGTTCTTTATAGCAGTGTGAGAAGGGACTAATACAGAGGGTATCACTGTTTTAAGCAGCTAAAAATGTAAAAACAACAACAACAAAAAAAGAAATTAACATGGAGATTTTTAAAAATTTATTCACTATTTAATGTTTAGTTGACTTATTCACCGACTATTCAATACCTCCCATATGCCAGGAACTGTGTTAGTTCAAAAGATTACAGCAGTAAAATGGGCAAGAATATTTGTTCTTTAATAGCTTATATTCCAGTGGAGGTAGTCGGGAAATAATCAAACAGCTAAAATATGTAATATGAGAGATTTGTATGAGAGCTGTATAACAAAGTAGTGGAAGACAAATGGAAGTACATGGATAATTTCAACGTTAAATGGTCCAAGAGGGCTGCACTGAAAAGGGGTCATTTGAGCTGAGACATGAGTGGGTGAAAGAGTCATCCATGGGGATATTGGGAGGAGGGGAGCACTGTGGTTACAGGAAATAACATGTACCCAGGCCTTGTAGCTATGGGTAGGTCCAATGTATAGAAGTGACAACCAGGAGTTATGATGTGACTGGAGCAAGGTAAGAAAAAGGGAGATTAGTTGGGAGTACAGTCAAATTCACAAGGAGAAGCCACATTATGAGAGATTATAATTTTTATTTTTAATATAATGAAAACCTGCCAGTTAAAAGTATTGTTTTCCCCTGAACACTTAATAACAGTTTCTTTGCCTCTGAAAATTTCAATATAATTTTTAATGGTATATGTTCTAAGTTTTGTTAATGTTACAAGTTTCTCTTTACAATCATATTCAATCATATTACAGTACATTCACTTGAATTAGCATCTGAGGCTAAAAGCTATTTGGACATACCCAATGCTTTGTGTCAATGCCTCAGTTCTGTTTGGAAAGTTTTGTGAATCATTGCAATGCTTATTTTTACTTATAATTGATATTTATTTTTAGTCATAAATACATTTTGACTGATGCTCATTTTTAATGAAAACATATTGAATAGATGATATGATGGCTATAGCACTTCTATATGGATGCAATGACAACACTGACCAAGTCAAACATTTGTCAGTTACCGAAGTATTGGCAAAATACAGCATTAACTAGATTTAGGAAACTCAATCTCAGAAGTGACAGTATATTACAAATAAAAATGTGTCCATTCCCTTTGTAGCATAAATATAGAATGTTAGTTGATATTTTATAACTAAAGTTTCTGCAACTGAATATGTGTGGGAAATTGTTTAATTAAACAGCACTATTTGTATTTAGTATAGAACAAGGTGCATGGTTGTAGAAATGAATCTACTAAAGAGATTCATATGGTATACAGTGTCTCCCAAATATATTTGTCCACAGTGTTTTCTTTAACACTGTCTCCAACTAGGATATTTGGAAATCACATTTGCTTGTCCTGAATATGTGAATCTGGAATTCGGTGCAGAGACCCTTCTAGGACCTAAAGTTTGGGCTGTCATTTTTCTATGCATTACACAATAGGCAACCATTACCACTACTACTGCTAATAATGCTTATATGGCCTACACTATGTGCCAGATGCAGTTATAAGTGTTTGTCACATGTGGACTCTTCTAATCCTAGCAACAACTCTGTGAGGAGGGTTTGCTATTCTTACCCTTACTTCAGACACAAGAACATTAAAACACAGAGAGGCAAAACCTCTGGTCAAGGTCACACAGCTAATGAGCGGCTGAGCCAGGCAGACAGGCTCCAGGAATTAAGCTATTTGGCTCTGGATATATTTCCCCTCAAATAAATCACTAGTATATCCCTTATTGGAGATTAGCTATAGCCATTTCTGTTACAATTCTAGGACATACTCCTCTTTTTCATCATACTGGCTACGTCCTATCTGCTTTTCTCTGTTTTTATGTGATTCTGTGCTCCACGTATTTCCACTTCTGTGTCTCACTTTGGTCTAGGGCTGTGATGTCAATTCCCAATCTCTCTAATGGCTTGAAATTTATCCCTTTAAATTTTAACCTTTTCTCTTAATACACAGTCTTTATCAACTATATTAAAATTGGCACAGCTATTTTATTACCACAATTGCACAAATGCTGAAGTTTTGACACTTCTATATGTGAATCTTCTGCAATAATTCCTTGGTTTTCTTTGCTGATGTAGGAAAGCTTTTATAAATAGGTTCATGTTCCACATCTCCTCATCACTATCTCCAATTTTGTTTGTTTTACAAATATTTATGGATGTCTACCACATAAAAAGATACCTGCTCTTTTGTTGGCTTACACTCTAGTGGTAAGTGAAAGATGCTAAGCCATAATGTAATTTATCTCCTTTTGATAAACCGTATTATGCATAAGAAGATGAGAAGTGCTATGGAAAAAATAAAGCGTAAACATAGATTAAGAAAAAGAGGTTGATGGGGTAGGTATAATGTTAAGGTAAAAAATAAAAGAAAAAAAGAAAAACTAGGTTTTACTGAGAAAGTAAGCTATGGGGAAAATTGAAGAACATGGAAAATATCTTCCAAACCCAAAAGGATATTTAGGAGAAGAAAATTTCAGTTTGGGGTCTGAAGGAAAGACCTTAAGGAAGGAGTTTGCCTTTAATATTCCTAGAACTGTATTGAGGCTAATATCCTGGAATGGACTGAGTAAGAAAGAGAGATTAAGAGCTACAATCAGAGAATTAATGATGGCCCTGATTTTCAGGCCTTTGTGAAAAGTGGCTTCTACACTGAGTGAAATGGAGAAGACATTGTAGAGCTTTGAATGGAGAAGAGACATTATCGGACTTATGTCATTAAAAGATCACTCTGGCTTTTCTGCTGAGTATAAAGAATGGGGCCATGGGGAGAGGTAGTGGAGTTTAAATCAATGCAGGGGTGTGTGTCTGTGCATGTGTGTGTATCGTAGATGGCTCTGTATAACCTGTTAGAAAGCTACTATATAATCCAGAGGAAAGATGATATACTTTAGATGGTGGCGTGTGTAGTAGAATTAGAAAAACTCATGGAGATGAGTTCAGTGAGGAGAGAGAGCCAAGAGGCATAAATAAATAAATACATGCATACACACATACATAATAAATAATGCAGAATTGACAGTTCTCAGCATATACATACTATTTAGAGATACAGAATTAGATTAGCTCATATGAGGATATAGATGTAGGAGAAAGGGAGAGGGCTGGGACTGAGGTTTGAGACTCTGCAGTATTGAGAGATATGAAAGAACAGAGAAATCAGCAATAATCAGTAGGAATGTCTAGTGAGTGAGTGAAAAACCAGGAGATTATAGTTTCCTGGGAGCCAAGGGGAAACCATGTATTAAGAAGGAGGAAGTATCTTTAATAAGGAAGGTTTTATGCTGCACCTGCCCCTGATGTCCCACGATGACTAAGGGAATCACGGCCTCCATTCGTTGTACTGTCCTCTTCCTGACCCAGATTATGGGGTTAAAAGAACTTAGAGGAGACATGATCTTCCAATTGGTTTATTACCTGCCAAAGTAATGGTTTCTGCCATTACTGCAAAGTCCTTTCCTCTGTGGTTATTTCAAGTGTCTTCCTTACACGATATGCCTTGTTGCTTTTGCCAAGGTTTTGCTGCTTGATGGTTTTAAGCCCCTAAGAGATCATTTACATGAGGATTTGGGAAATGTTCAGTAAAGTTATTCTGATTGGCCGAAACCAAAAAACATAAATACTAAACATTTAAATTTCTATCTTAAATATGTTTTTAAAGCTTTCAAATTGTCTAATAAATTACCTGAAACTGGTAGTTCAGTATCATTTCCTCTCCCTGATAATTTAATTTAAAATTTTGTTGATGCCAATAAAAATAATTAGTAGGTTCACAGTACAGCATTTTAACGTGATAATTTCATACTATTTTCTTATTTTTTCACAGAAAGAGCTCTACATGAAAGTATAGGATGGCAAGTAATTTAACAATGATATTGCAACACTGGTTAGTTTCAATAATCAGTGTTCCTGGGTTCATCTTCCCCAGGAACTCCTCATTGTAATTATACATAAGAAAAAAATCAGAACAGCTGATTATTATATCCTCTTCATGCTTACAATCTCAAATCAAAAGAAGGAAAGACGTTGGGTGTGTGTGTGTGTGTGTGTGTGTGTGTGCGTGCGTGCGTGCGTGTATTGTAGATGGTTCTGCGTATTCCTGCAGGTAAAAACATTCTTAAATATTTACTTTTCAATTAATTCAAAGATAGTCTCTGCATCATTGTTGTCATTTATCCTATTGAGAGGACATCTTCACCTTGTCTTTCCCCAGTATATTTACTGTTATAATTTTCAAGTGAGAAATAAACTAATTTTGGATTAAAGCCCAATTAGTATCCATGTTTAGCATATAGATATATGGTATGTAGATATGTAGAAACATTTTATGATTAGTATTCATGTTCTAATTAGTGAAGACAATGGAATGTGCCATTATGATTTTATTTTTAAAAGCACCCCATGGATTTGGTTAAGGAGTAAGTGATTCCAGAGCTAAGAACTTTTTTTTTTTGAGACGGAGTCTTGCTCTGTTGCCGAGGCTGGAGTTCAGTGGCGCGATCTCGGCTCACTGCAAGTTCCGCCTCCCGGGTTCACGCCATTCTCCTGCCTCAGCCTCCCGAGTAGCTGGGACTACAGGCACCCGCCACCACGCCCCTCTAATTTTTTGTATTTTTAGTAGAGACGGGGGTTTCACCATGTTAGCCAGGATGGTCTCGATCTCCTGACCTTGTGATCCACTCACCTCGGCCTCCCGAAGTGCTGGGATTACAGGCGTGAGCCACCGCATCCGGCCAGAACATTTTTAATTAAACAACTATATTTTATATAGGCAAAAATTTTCCTGCAATTTAAAAAATAAATGATCGATTGAAGAGTATATTATGGGTTCACATGACCTTATCATTAAGTTATCTTGTCCAGAATAACTAGATTTCATTGGACGAGATTAAGATTTGAGCTTTGTCAGAACTTTGGGCAGAACAACACATCTGATGAAATCTGCAACAAGTCTAATATTAAGTTAGTCACATTTTAGTAAAGTGGTAAATTCAAGATGGTATCTCCAAATGGAAATACTAGTTTTTAGTTTGGTAATAGCTTTATTTATTAACATTAAAAACTGAAAGAATAAACTTACACAGTGACTTCCTTATAAAAAAAAATCATACTTTTTTTTCACTTCAAAATTTTATTTTATATATTGCAGTGAATTCTTTGATGGAATATTTGTATAAAACATTCCTAGAGAGAAACATGAAATGCAGAGAAATTCTGCAAAAGAAAATGCAGAGAAATATGCATTTCGTATTACTCTCTAGGAAACTTTCTTTTAAATAAGTTATTCATAAAGAAATGTGACTTTTCTAGAAAATAAACATAGGTTTAAAAAACTATAGATAAGCAAGGAAATGATCAACACCAACTCAGGATGCTGGTTATTTCTGCGTGTGAGTTAGGAGAATGCAATTAGGAAATGGCACACAGTGTCCAGGGGCATACTTCTATTTCTTTATTTATTATTTGTTTTTATTTTTATTTATTTATTTATTTTTTTGAGAGGGAGTCTCACTCTGTCGCCCAGGCTGGAGTGCAGTGGCGCAATCTCGGCAACCTCCACCTCCCTGGTTCAAGCAATTCCCCTGCCTCAGCCTCCCGAGTAGCCGGAATTACAGGCGCATGCCACCATGTCCGGCACCTTTTTTGTATTTTTAGTAGAGACGGGGTTTCACCATGTTGGCCAGACTGATCTCAAACTCCTGACCTCAGGCAATCTGCCCGCCTCTGCCTCCCAAAGTGCTGGGAGTACAGGCGTGAGCTACCGCGCCCGGCCGGCATGTTTCTATTTCTATATCCCACTGTTTTATGTATCTAATAGACTACTCACTTTAATTTTAAGTGACTTTTGCTCTTTTTCTAGCCTTGGTGATCTGACAATCATCTCTTCTCTAGGAGAGACAATGGCAAATACTTAAAGAGAATAGATAGGTTTGACTAGTATTAGGGAGGAAACAGGTAGGTAATGTCACATTTCAAAGAGAAAAGAAACCAGCTCTTGGTGCAGTAATACATTTCACCATCATGAAAAAAAATTATCTTTGAAACTTAAATCTTTGTGGATTTTTATTTCACTGACCAATGTAAGTGAAATGGAGTTAATCAACCCACTGTGATTGTTACTTATGATTGGTATTCATGTCCTTACTATTCAAGTACTGATCACAGTTACACTATGTTCCTTTTCTCTTATGGGTCCAAATCAGCCACATCAGACCACACATGCTGCCTAGGCATCTTCTCATGCCCCTTGGCACCCACATTGATCACACAGTTAAATGCACAGAAGCCTGAGCTGCCAGGATTCATCATTGGAAAGCTATTTATTCAAAGCAAACCTTTCAATACACTTTGTCAACCTCGAACAATGACCTCTAGTAGAAAACATGAATTGAAATCTCAGCTGTGCCACTTACTAGTGAACTTGCAGCAAGTCATTTTGCTTGCCACTCTAAATCATTTGTGGAGTAAAGCATGGTGCCTTAAAAAATGAGATAAATAAATTTACTTCATTTTCTGCATGTCAATTTGCTCTTCCACAAAAAAATTTAGCATATAGTTGTGTTGTGAAGATTAAATGAGATAACATATGTGAAAGTGCTTGGTAAACACCAAAGCATTGTACAAATAACAGCTACTGTTGTCTGTGACCTTCCTTTTTATTTCAAGTAATTTGCCACTAACCATGTCTTTGTCATTCACTTTTAAAGAATTATATTTTCTCTTATGATTTCTTTGTTATTAAATATTTTTTGAGCTGATAAATTTGTCTTGGAAAAGATGAGACATTCCTAAATTGTAAACAGTGTTAACCACAAAATGAACCAATTTTCAGTGAAATAAATGAATCAAATGACACATTATAGGTTAAATACTTGTCTAATAAAATAAAAAAGAGTATTCATAATAGATTGCCACAGGAAATAGAAATATTTATAAGCTGTGTTATAAAAGAGTGAGCTTGGCAACCTTAGAGAAAAGTGAGATCTTTCCATTTAGGGTTTTTCTCATTCTCAATCTGATTATTTTTGTGTACTTAGGTTTGACAATACAAACTATGTTTGTTCAGAATAATATAAATGTATACTGTATTTTTGTTTCTTTTTAAAATTAGAAAACAAAAATGTATAAATCAAATTTCTCAAATGATGAAAAGTCACATCAAAATATTAATGGACTATTATAGATTTTCAGAAAGATTTGAGACTATGAGAATCACATGAGTGAAATAATAATTTTTCAAACTATTGAGTTCACCAACTTTGAAAATACATGATATACATTTGATAATAAATTTGGATTCTTTTGGTAGAATGTTTTTAACATAAAAAAAGAATGTCACAGTGACCTGGTAATGATGTCAGTCTAAGAGACTGAAATAACTTAGAATATGCCATCCTTCTGATATTTGATTGTATATTAAATGAATGTATGTAGACAAAGGAGAATAAAATAATAATTATTTATATAATAGAGGGATACTGACTAAAATGTTAGATAATGAAGGCAGCAAGCATATCTCATCTTTATTGTATATTTCAATAGCCTTCACACTTTGCTTTTTTTTTCTCAAGAGACAGAGTCTAACTCTGTCACCCAGGTTAGAGTGCAGTTATGTGATGGTGGCTCACTGCAACCTGGAACTCTTGGGCTCAAGTGGTCCTCCTGCCTCTGCTCCCTAGTAGCTGGGACTATAGGTATACACCACCACACCTGTCTCCTACACATTGCTATGTATGATTTGATTGCTCAGTAAATACCTAAAACACAAGAATAGGCCATGCTTCAAACCAGGCCACTTGAAGTCACACAGAACTTACTGATACTCTGTTCACTTTTACTTTCATTTTGATTATTCTCTTAGCCCTGAGTGTTTGGATTTTGATAGTTTCTATTGGTATGTCTACAAGTTTCCTGATGATTTCTTCTGTAATAATTATTCGGCTTTGATTTCCAACCAGTACATTTTTTTTTTTATGCCAGATGTGGTAGGTTTTGTTTCTAGAAGTTTGATTTGGGTCTTTTTATTACTTCAGTGTCTACTTATCTTTCTGAAAGTATGAAATGCTATTATGATAACTGTTATCATCATGTGTTTGCCAGATAACTCTAACATCAGTTCTGAATCAGTTTTAATGTATTTTTTTTCTCATTGTGGATAGTATGTTCTTGCTGCTTTGCATGACAGGTGTCCTAGTCTGTTTGGGCTGCTATAAAAACATACCATAAACTAGGTGGTTTATTAAAAACAGAAACTTATTTCTCATAGTACTGGGGGCTGGAAGTCTAATTCCACTGGCAGATTCAGTGTCTGGCAAGGGCTGGTTTTCTGATTCGTAGACCATGACTTCTCACTTTATACTCATGTTGCAAGGGGTTAGCTAGCTGTTTGGGACTTTTATAAGGGCACTAATACCAAACATGAAGGTTCTGAACTTACGACCTAATTATCTCCCAAAGGTCCCACCTGCTAATAACCTTGGGGGTTAGAATTTCCACATTTGAATTTGAAGTAAACAAACAAACATTCAGTCTATAGCACAGGGTTATTTATAATTGGGTGCCAAACATTGTACATTTTACCATTTTCGGTGCTGAATAATTTTATATTCCTACAGATATACTTGAGAAAAAAGATTCTGGGATGCAGCTGATTTACTTGTAAAGGGTTTGATCCTTTTAGATATTCCTTTTATGTTTTATGGAAGGGCCAGAACAGCATTTAGTTTAGGGTTGAGTATTTTGAGAACTCTACCTTATTCCCCATGAACTATGAAATTTTTCTGTCCAGCTAATTGGAAACAGGCACTATTACTGCCTGGGCTCTATCTATTATTTCGTATTCTTTCAAGTGGTTCTTGCCTCCTGAATCACCCTGAAAACTCTCTCAAGACAGCAAACTGCAGAAATCAATGGGCTCACCTTGTTTATTTCTTAACTCTATGACATCACTGTACTTCATTGCCTGATTGCGAATTGGACTGCAAATCTTTGTTTCATATATGGGTCTTTGGTTGTTTAAGGAAGGAGGGTGTATCTGCTCCCTGTTATTCCATCTGTTCCAGAAACAGAGTTGGGATGTGTTTTTAAACAAAACTTGCAATAAAACAAAATATGGAAATGGCAAATAAGAATAAAAACAATAGAAAAAAACACATTTTCTTAAAATCATCAATGTAAACGGAACATTATGTTATATCTCAACAATGCCTGCAGAGTTTCCTGAACTTATGATACTTCTCAGAATCACATAAGACCTATTGGGCTACGTATAAAAGCATATACACACTACTACCTGTAGTTGCCCTTAAACGATGGCTGACCCCTGCTGGGTATTTGGCAAATATAGTTAGGTTCTTGCAACCAATGTGGTAACTATTGGTTGTTAATTTGATTCAAAATTGAGAAGAATTCAATTTACAAGAGAAAGGAGAAAATTTAATTGGACAATCAATCAACTTAATCTCAAGACAGGTTTTTTTTTTTTTTTTAAATCAAGAAGTTAAAAATGATACTAAGCATACTTAAAGCCTGGGTGATAATGCTAAATGTTGCCATAAAAAAGATAAACGGACATTGTTGAATTTGGTTGTTTCAAATCTTTAGACATCAAAAAAAAAAAAATGAAAAGAAAAAAGCACTTCATATACGGCAAAGTAAAACTCAACTTAAAAATCAACATACATACAGAAAAATTTGTTTTTTAAAAATATCTATTCCAAATTTATTTTAAAAAATATTTGTAAGCTGCTTTACTAGAAATTAAATTTTTTTTGCATTTTTAGTGGATTTTTGAAGATCTGTTTAAATCTTTTATGCATATCACTGAAAATTCGCTTTATTGTTGAATTGCTAATATACAGCTTATTTTTAAAGTGTTTACATTGCAAATTTTTAAAATATGCTTTTAATTTTTTACTTGAGAATTCATTCAAAGAGAACTCAGAAAGAATTACAAAAGCAAGACTTCATAAATGCTTCCATTTCTACAGTGTAGTAAGTAGTGACAAGTCTATTTCTACCAACATATTGTATGCCAGACAACACCTGTAAAGAAAGCACACAAGGAACATTAAGTATCTGGAAATAGGAAAATTACTTCTGCTGATGGGCAGCTGAAACTCACCCAGGGAAGACAGAGAGAGTGATGGCATTGCTGTATTTATTTTGACAAACCTATGACAGCACTCTTCTGTTCCTTGATAGAGAAACATAATCTTCGAAATATGTTTGGAGACTCCTTGCACTTCAGCTTGCTTCTTTCAAGGCTGCCTTTGATCACAAACCAAACCCAGATGAATTTAAAAAGTCCATTGTTCTTTGTATATCATAGTTAACCTAGCTATTTTATCTTTCTTACTGGATTTTAATTAGTATTTAAATGAATATTAACAGAAGCTTTAAACAGCCCTTATGTAGGTGTTTATTCTGCCTTTATCCCTGCTATCCATTTATTAGCCTACAATAATTATTACTGTTCTATTATTAGCAGCAACAATACGAACATTTTTATCCTACTAAATTTCAATTCACTTTTGTAACAACCAAAAATGTCTCTAGCACAATCATGTTATATCCATAAGCCCTAATATCACTGTTAAGTAGGTCAAAACTTATATGCTCTTATGATTCTCCCATATAATTCCAGTTATGTTGGCAAGTAGCAGTAGGCATTGTTTTCCAGTAGTTGTTTGAAGCACAAAAGGAATTATGAACGCATATCTAATGAAATCCATATATTAGAATTCTTGCCATTCTTATAGAACCAGAGTACCAAATTTACTCTAAATTTTGTATTCAGCAGAAAAAATACCACAAAACATAGTTTCAGGGATGTGATTCATGTATGACAGCAGTATAAATATAGAATGGGAAAGCAATTGCATTTCCTGCCTCAATATTAATATTTGTGATTTGTGTCCATAGTTAACCAAGAGAAATTAAAATATACTATCACCATATCTGTAGAAACCTGCTGTCTCTAAAAATATTCTGCTTTTGAGGAGATTCAAACCAAAGACTCTATACAAAGCAATATATGTGCCTTTGCAGCTGTCAAATAAATTCATGAATTTTAAGTTCCACATTTTAAAAAATTGCTGTAAATAAGAACCCAAACCACCTTCTAGAAAAATAGGAAAAAAGAAACAAGGCCTTCACTTTCTTTATGACAATATATAATATAACAAATTCAAGTTTAAGCTTGGAGAGGAAAGGTGAATTTAACCCTACTGTCTGTCTAGACTTTATAAGAGAGATTTTTGACTAAATTTGTATAAAACATAATGTAATCAAAGTTTGAAAAGTTAATAGATTACGCTTGATGTTCAAAACTTCTTTGCTATTCACTAAGAAACCTAACAATATATGTGCTTATCTTAGTCGATTGGATTTGGTGGATATTTGGAAAGTACCGTGTCAGTGACTAGAGGTATGACCACAAATACATGATTTCAAACACTTCATGTTTGTATTTCCCACACTTAAATGAGAAATTTTCAAACAGGTCATGGTGTCATATCAAAATGGTCAAATGTCTATTGAATTGACAGAAAATGTTGATTGTGTACAGCTTTTCGGACTCCTTGTCACAGCTCAAGGCCACTCTGACATCCGAGGCCCACTGGATAGGAGCTTCTAGAGAAGCTTTCTCCAGAGGGTTCTATCTAAGATGATTTACCATCATCCCTTACTCCTAAAATGATCTATATTATGGAACTGAGGCATCTCCACAAATTGTATAAAACCTGTACTCTTTCTTTACATAGCTATTAACCTAGCAATGTGTTTGTGGAAAAACCATGTCAAATCACTTAACAAAGTATTATTATGTGTGAATGTAATTGCCTGGTACTGCACCTTCAAGCTGCTTCAAACTATTTACTTTTTCTGAAAGTGTTTATTGCTCCATATTTTGTCTAGATTGAAATGAAGATATTGTTATGTAAACAGTGTTACGCGGAACAGAATCCTTTATCTCCATTTATCTCTTTCTATCATGGTTGTTTTTATCCATGAAAGTCAGACCAAAATTATATCATGTATCAAACAGAGCAGTGCAAAATAATGCATATTATTAGAGATGTTGAACATCATTAGAAATGTTGGCTTTGTTATGACACCAGCCATGACCAACCTTATGCAAATATGTTACTACACATAGTAAAAATACTTTAAATATTAACCTTAACTCTGCCTTTCAAGCCAGCTGTAAGCAAGAATTTGCCATATTATTTTGTTTATTATGTGCAGGTACAATTTTGTTTATTTTTCTATTGTGAACTCTTCAGATGCCAGAGCCATAACAGATCTACAGTTTTCAGCACCATGCACAACTGAAGAATTAAATAGCTATTTCTGTTGCTGATGATCCTACTAATAATGATGATTTCATGTAAAGATAGTTCGGGCCACATATCTAACTGCATAATTGGAACATAAAAGTCCTCTGAAATTTTACGCTGAAGGAAAGGATGAAGTACAAATTGTGTAAGGGTTGGCTTTACCATTTTCGTGGGGCAATAGTCTGCTCTATGAAAACCTGTTAAGCTCTTTTCATGACAGAATACCTTTATGACATGCCACTCATTCCTCATTGCCATCTATGTACTGTCTTCTCATTTTCTAAATCATTTCTGAATCATGATGAAAACATTTCATTATTCTGACAGATTTCCAGAGGAAATCACACACATTTCTGTGTGCACACACACAAACACACAGAGCACTATTTATAGGAAAAGAGTAGCTCTATTAGTTTCATGACTCTGAAGCCAAGTTAGATTCACTTATCAATTCGCGATCCATCATCTTTCACCAGTCTTTGAAGTTCAGGGCTGAACACTGCATGGGCTACTTGCCATTTGGACCAAGAAAGAAATAAAAAATGATATATACCAATTTCTCTGGACAGCAGAGACACAGATGGAGAAGATGTTTGGACCATATTGTCTGCTTTAGGGTCATCCCTGAAGCCATTAGCTATCATAACGACGAAACTGGAGTTACTTATTTTTCCACAATTTTCTGATGTGGCAGAAACAATGTTACAATGGGGGCCTGAGTATTCTTCTAAGAGGTTATGTTGTCCTTGAGAGGAAACAACACATATGACAGAATATTTTTTGCCTCTAGAAGTAAAATTAGAGATTAAAAACATTATGCAAAATACACTAATATTAAGTTTATTTATTACCATGCAAAATTAGACTTTCATACTATTATTGAAACACTTATGAGGTATATACGCTGTTTTTAGAGTTCTTGACTCAGTACATTTAGATGCTTTCATCACTTAAGAGTAGTATTTAGCATCCTCTGTTTATTTATCTGTTAATTTTGTTGGTCAGACAGTAAGCAAATATTTCCGAAAAACAATCTAACATATACCAGGGTTGGTGATATGTTAGGAAACAGAACAGACCAAAAAGAAGAAAAAATAAAATTACTTGCACTGGTAGAGCTTGAGTCCTAGTAGGAGAGACAGACAGTAAAACACAAAACAAAACATTCATTTTTATAATGATTAAAAGAAGAAAAGTACTATGCAAAAACAGAGTGAAGCAAATGGGAACAGAACCACTATGGCAGAAGAGGAGAGAGAAGGAGGCTTGGAACTGCAATATTATGAGGTTGTCAGGAGAAGCTTTCCTGAAAATATGGCATCTGATCCAAGTCCCAAAATAAGGAGTCAACCACAAGAATGGCTGGGGAAAGAGCATTCTGGGAGGAAGAACAATCCATGCAAAGGCTGAGAGGTGGGAGTGTGCTTGGCATATTTGAGAAACAGCCAGGAGGCAAGTGTGGCTGAAACAAAGTGAGTAAGGAAGAGAGTATAGAAGAAGACAGCACAGAAATACCAGCGTAAAATTAAAAAGAGTATTTTAAGGCCATGATAATGATTGTGGCTTTTACTATGAAGGAAATGAGGAGCCATTGAAAGGAGTTCAAGAAGAGCAACGTGATCTTAATTTGTTTTTAACCAACTAAAGGAGGGGCAAAGGTAAGTGCTAGGAAATCCTTTAGGAGCATTGGCAATAGTCCAGATGACGAAAAGAGATAATGTATAAAGAAATAAACGTGATGTGTGCCCTTAAGGTATTCTTTGTAGGAAATACAGGCATGTGAAAATTTCATCTTACTATATAGACTATTATATGTTATACCTAGTAAGTGTACTTAACCTGGATTTTGGCACCAGGAAGGAATGATCAATTGTGATTTGGTGGAGAGGAACGAGTTTCATAAAGGAGGAAACAGAACTCCCCCCTTTTTTAAGAACTGTTCACATTATACAAACTAAATTTAGGTTTTTTCAAATTATACATCAATGTTCTCAAGTATTACATCAAAATATGCTATTAAGCTCATTGAAGGGGTGAGAATAAGAAACATATGACTTTACAGATTGTAAAATTTGAAAAAATTACTGAAGTTAGTGTGTGCCTCTGTGTGTGTGTGTGTGTGTGTGTGCGCGTGTGCGTGTGCATAATAGCTCATTTGGCTCCAAAAGGCTTGTTAAAGTAAAACAAACAAAACTAAACAAAAAACAAAACCTTAGCTACCTATATTCAAGAAATATTTCAATTATAAAACATTAGCTGTATTATAAAGACAGAATGACTTATTTTCTTTGTGTATTTTTTACATGCTTTCCTCTTGACTTGTCATTTAAGTCTCTCTCCTCCTCTTCTTTGAGGTCTTTCTTTCCTATTGAGTAGCATCAAAATCCATACTAATGATTCAGACTTGCAAATATTTACAAAAGATTAAACAGGCTATCAGAGATGTCAACCAAACCACATTTCTACAGGAGGAAAACAGATTGTACAGAATATAAATTTCATGAATTATTGCTTATTGTAAGTCACCATTGAAAAGGCTTCATAATTCATTGGCTTCTTATTGAAAATGTACTCATTCAACTGTGAGAGATGCTAATGTGTTGAACTCTGCAAGTCAAGATCTGTTTTGTGGTTTCCAAAATGCAAAACTGAAAGAATTAAATTAAGTTCAACTGTATTTTATTTTCAATTAATGACATTCATATTAAAGGTGTCTAATTCTATTGAAGTAGGTAAGGTTACATCATAAATTATATAATATCCATAAAGTGTATTTAGCATGTACTATAAAATATTAAGCAACCAATAGGTTGGATATTACTTTCTGACTCTTTATTACCAAGTGTTCATAGAACATCCATTACTGGTTCTAAAAAAGGACTAAATTTAGGAGTTTAAAAATGAAACTTATAGCAACCATTCAACCTAGAATTTCATATACGAAATGATCAGAATCATAAAATCTTCCCATCTACATATCATATAATATTTTGTTTTATATAAATATGTATTACTAATTATATATTTATAAAGACATTTATAGCTAAATAATTGTAAATATAGTATCATATAATGTTTTCATCACTGAGTACTTATATCTCATATGCAAGTTTATCTGAAAATATTTTTCATCAAATCATCTTTATAATTCATGATTTTTAATAGCAGAAAATTAGTTTTGTATTTTCACTCAGAAAAATGATGAAATAAAGATCAGACATAAAAAATCTTCATGCAAATGAATCATTTTCAGTGAAGAAGTGGTCTAGCTTGTCATTAGCTCCCTTGGAATAGGCAATCCCATGGTATACTAACATTTAACCACCTTTAGTTAATGAAGTTCAGAGTAGTTACAGCAGTCTTATAATTTACATATTAAGCCCCCAAAAAGTTCAGGAAAACATAAACTGTTTTCATGCAAAAGAGAAGAAGTTTTGGTTCTGAAAGTCCACATCAAATGTATCTGGCCTCAAGTATGTGTACTACATTTATTCCATTTGGGAAAGTGGCCATTCACAGATTATTTTTTAAGGATGCAATGTCCAATGTCCTTGTGCAGTAGTGGATTTGATTCAAGCATCATCATATATATGTCAAGCATGACTGGACAGAGTAAACTTCCTTCTTTTTTTTTTTTGTTTTGTTTTGTTTTTTGAGATCGGGTCTTCCTCTGTTACCCAGGCTGGAGTGCAGTGTTTCAATCTCAGCTCACTGCAACCTCTGTCTTCCAAGTTCAAGTGATTCTCCTGCCTCAGCCTCCCAAATAGCTTGGATTACAGGCACACACCACCATGTGGGGCTAATTTTTATATTTTTAGTAGAGATGGGGTTTCACCATGTTGGCTAGGCTGGTCTCAAACTCCTGACTTCAAGTGATCCACCCACCTCAGCCTCCCAAAGTGCTGGGATTACAGGCATGAGCCACCATGCCCTGCCAGAGTAAACTTCTTTCTAAATCACACCTTGACTAGAGGACTTGTCTTTCCAATTACAAAATAATTTAAACACTTTTGCAATTCCACATCTGTGTCCTCTTGAATGAAACTACCTACTTGCTCCAATCTATCGTTTAAAGGCTATTGTTGAAAGGTCAGTTGAAAAAAACAGACCCACTTGACAGACTTTGAAACTACATTGATTGAGGACTAGGACTTCTGTTTTACCACTGCAATGGCAATTGCTGGTAAGAATAAAAAAATGGAGAGCTAAAAAGTAGAACCAACTTTCTTCTTTTAAGAAAAATACTTAATAATGTAATTGACATAAAAGAAGTAAGGTCTTGATAAAGCTTTGATATATTAACAGAATGTATCTTTTTCAGTTCTGAAAATTGTCAAAAGAAAAAAGTCCTTTAATTAAATATTGTTTTTGTGACTTCATTTTTAGGTAAATAGTTTTAAAACTCTCAGAATTCCACATATTTATTTTAGAATTTTTGATACTTTTATAGAAAAAATAAGTTGTTCAATGCATGCAGAATTTCTGTTTGAAATGATGAAAAAGTTTTGAAAAATCATAGTGGTGATGGCTGCCCAATAATGTGAATATACTTAATTCCACTGAATTTTATATGTAAAAATAGTTAAAATGGTACAAAAAAGAAAATTTCTGCAATAAGCAAAAAAAGTAAGGCACATATGTGAATAAAGTTGAAAAAAGCATTCGTTTTTCAAAATGCACCTTTTTAACTCCTCTGATAATGCTTATTTATAAATAGAAGCTAAAATATACATAAGAGAGCTGGTTACTTTCACTGAATTGACATTCACTTATGAATTACAGTTGGGTCATTTTATTTGTAATTCATATTAGCTTTCTAAATGTGCATTTAGAGATCCTAATATCTATATTAGTCCTGAAAGAAGAAACATAAAAAAGAAAATTAAAAGGAAGAAAGGAAGGGAAAGAGAGAGGAAAGGAAAAAGAGAAAAGTATCTCCTGTCCTTCTTGTCCTTTCTTTGGTGACTTGAAGACTCTTCACAGATCTGTTGGATGAAATAATAATTGTGCTTTGTAGACAATGTTTGAAGCACTTCTTAGATATTAAAAATACATTTTTTAAAGCTACATGTTTTAAAGTACATTAACTAGTATAAGAGGGCATTAGCACTTCAGTAATCTCTGTTGATTACTATAAAATGTTTTCCCATATACGTCATCATTTGACCATAACTGGGAAGAAGTCTTACAGGAAGAAAAGACATTAATACCTGGGAGATATTACATGATTCAAAATAGGGAAGGAAAGGGAAGAAGGAAGGAAGGAAGGGAGGGAGGGAGGGAGGGAGGCAGGGAGGAAGGAAGGAAGGAAGGAAGGAAGGAAGGAAGGAAGGAAGGAAGGAAGGAAGGAAGGAAGGAAGGAAAGAAGGAAGGAAGGAAGGAGGGAGGAAGGGTGGGAGAAAGGGAAGAGGCTAGGCCTAATTGATTACAGGACTAAAAATGCAGTTTGAAATAGCTATATCAAGGATAACCAAAAAGGAAAGATGAATATGTTCCAACACAATGTAGGAAAATTGAATAGTTTTGTCTTTCATGTCAGAACTTCCTTGCAAGAGAAGACAGGAGAAAGAGTAATAGTCAGAGAGGTCAATAATCCAAGCATTTACTGATAATTTTTTACAGAGCAAACAAATAAAAAATTAACTAAAGGAGCCATATCATCTAGTTGGGTACCTAAGAAATAAGGACATTAAACAATTATAGAACTGAATAATAAATTTTGTAAAAGACAAGAACTGAAAAACTGTTATGCATGAAAAAGCTCAGGAGACCAATGCATTTTCATTTTATCTCTCTTTCTAACTCTTCCTCTTCCTTTCTGTCTGTCTTTCCTTCTCTTTCTTCTTTCCCATTTTCTGTTCCTACCATGTCTTTTTCTTGAAAGAACTTTATTTCCTCCATAATAACATCATACAAATACACATGGAAATGGTATACATACATATAGCGGTGGGACAAAATCAAAGGCTGCCTCCTAGCCTTGTGCCCTAGAGGTAATAAGTTTAGCTTCTTTTGGTTGTTTTTTCTAGTTTGTCTTCATGACTTTAACAATAAAAATAACAATTCTTAGTTTATCGATATAGGCAACATCTATTGTCTTTCACTATGGTTGCAGAAATTTAGCTTCCTTTCTTGAGAAGCTCACCTTTTTGCCATCTTTCCCATACATTGATATCTCAATTTTTGTTTAAATCAGTACTAAACTTATGTTATGATAATTAAGTGTTAATTACTTCTGGGCAAATGACACAGTAAATGTTATTTCTTTTTGTTGTTTTCATTTGTACTGGATATGTAACTACTATTTTTCATTTGCGATGTATTTTATAGCTTAATGGGAAACAGTATCAGGATCCAAGGAGAATATAAAATATTCGGTGCCGATAATTCTATGGTGGAACTGGGTGGGGCTGGATTAAAAAGGAAATAATTTTTACAAATTGTCATTTGCTGTTTGATAAGCAGTTTCCATAACTTACAAATTACTTATCATTATCCATTTTATGCTACTGTAGCTCAATCTCACAGGGAACATTTGGAGACTGCATAGAGTAATCCTTGGAGTTGGCTCAAGGACAAATGGTTTGGGGATTTGGACATCAACTCCTATCAGTTAGTGGCTGAAAGATACTCCCAGGAACATAATTTCCTAGAACTTCGAGCATGTATTCACACAGCATAAAATGCTTCCCAGTGGTCAGGGAAAACTTTCAAGCAAAGGTTCACAAGTGTTTGCAGTATAAATCTGTTGGGTTCAAGAACACACACAGGGACAGTGATTGCAAAAGGGAAATGAGTTAGGCACCATCAACTCCTGCTTTTTTCTCTTTCCTTCACACTACTATAAGTAAAAGGGAAGCAGAAAGCCAGGTCTCTAATTGTTCCTCAAAGACCTCTGCCTTTCTTTCACCCACAAGACTCATGGCCTTACCAAGTAGTCTGCATGGAGATGGTCAGTCTGAAACTAATTTTGTTCTTCATTCCCATTTACTTCAGACACGATGACAAACTTCACACTTCTAGATTATGATTTATCACCAGGACTCTCATTCTATAAGAATCTGAACATCTTCTAATAAAACTCTTAAACTTAGTCCAAAGTACTCTGATATTTACACCCAATCATCAGGGAATCTCCCATATCCTAAACCTTTCCTCTGGTAGTTCTCTTCATGTTCTTGTTCTGATTGAAACCCTCCCCTCGCTGAGCAAGGAGGCCCAACAATTCATCTGCATGCCATATCTTTGTGCTTTTGCTCTCCCAGCTCACTGTTTTTATCCTTCTCTCTTAAAATTTTTAACACCCATTTTCCTCCTTCCCACTGTAGTCATTACAATGATTTCAATTTCACTGAGAAAGGAGAGAAATTAGAAGACTTTTCCCACTTATTTCTGCCACCTCATCTGCCAGCCTCCCTGTTGTATACACATCTGTACTCACCCCCACCCCGATAATCTGGAAGAACTGTCGTTACTACTACAGCCTCTCCACCTGATATGCAGTAGTTATTCCCTATCGACAACTCAAGACAATCACTTCAGCAATTCTACCCTCTCACATTAATTTTCCTCTTCTGTCATATCATCTCCATTCAACATCTCTAACCTTAAAAAATATATACACATATACATACATGTGCATATACATACTTGGTATATGTATGTTATATATATTTACATGTATATATTATTCACATGTATATAGAGATATTAAATAGTGTGATATAACCCATATTAAAATAAATTTTAATTTTAAACAAATCTCAAACTCATATATCCTAGAAGTGACTGCCTCATTTTTGTTTCTTTTCTCAGCAAGTTCCTTGAGTTTTCTGTATATATTGTGAGAATTTCTTTACATTCTCACTTAAACTCAATTTCATTCAACTTTTTGATACTATCTGCTCATGCGTTCTACTTAGCTCTATTAAGGTCAAATGATAACATCAAAATAATATCAAAAATGTTAAAAAGAAGAGACAGGTTATGTTTTGGTTGTGCTGAATTGCATGAACTTAACAAAAATACCTTTCTGCTCTTGAAAGTTTTTTCTTACCTTTGCCCTTTTGCAGTATCAAGTCCACCTTTGTTCAGTCTCTTCAAACCCCCACTTCACTTCTGCAACTGAACTTTCATACTTATACCCTAAGTGCCAAGGGTAATGGACATTTTATGGCATTCATACTACCTGTGTTAGTCCATTCTTGTATTACTATAAATACATGAGATTGAGTAATTTATAAAGAAAATAGGTTTAAGTGGCTCACAATTCTGCAGGCTGTATAGGAAGTGTGGTGCCAACGTCTTCTTGCCTTCTGGGAAGCCCTCAGGAACCTTAAAATCATGGTAGAAAACAACAACAACAACAACAACAAAAAATGATGGTAGAAGGTGAAAGGGGAGCAGCCATATCACATGATGAAAGCAGGAGCAAGAGAGAGCACCCGAGGCGCACACATATTAAATAATCAGATATTGTGAGAAGTCACTCACTATCAGAAGTACAGTACCAAGGGGATAGTACCAAACCATACATAAAAAGCCTGCCCGCATGACCCAATCACCTCCCACCAGGCCCCACCTCCAACATTGGGGATTACATTTCAACATGAGATTTGGGTGGGGACACACAACCAAACTATATCACTACCTAAGCCCTCTGTCATATGATGACTTCAGCTTCCTCCTTTAGATTCCAGAAAACCATGTTCTATCGTTTCTTTTCATTCTTTCTAACATCTATTTCTCATTTTCCTTTACTGGTTGATTTCTAACATCAGCCCCCTAAATAGTAATCTGATCTCCACTGCCCCGAGTTTGCATTATCTGTCCTCTCCCCTTAGTAGTCACCAGGTGATCTCATTAATTTCCCTTTCTTACCTATCTCTTCCTTTCACTGACTCCCAAATATCTGCCTTTCAAATTGTATCTTTATGCTGAGCTTCTGAGTTAAACTTTTAGTTTTGTATTGAGTACTTAAAACTTTTTTTCTCATACAACATTTTAAAACATAAACTCAATCTCTCTCTCTCTCTCTCTCTCTCTCTAACACCTACTCATCTTCTTCTACCCTCTGCCTGAAATTAAGGACTTATCATGCATCCATTACAGGGTCAATTACCAACCATACAAATCACACCACAAATAATTCAAAATCATTATTTTAAATCTCTCTTGAATTACCTCTCTCATCTTCTTTCCCGCTAATTTTCCTTTATTTAGGTGCATCCTCATTTCTCACAACAATTATTATAACAGGTTTCCTTCTGGTTTCACTCACTGAAATGGTATCGCCTCATGACAACTACAGCTGACTTTTTAGGTTAATGATTCAGTCCAGCACTGCCTTGTTTTAAATATTCCTGGCCTCTTGTTGGTTCTAAAATAAAGTCCAAGCTCTAGCTTGGGACACACGGTCTTCTTCTACTCTTTTGCTGATCTTTTCCCTCCTTCCTGTGTTGCTTCTGACCACTCCTTCTCTTCTTCCCTATCTTCTCACCAGCCCGACTGGTCTTTCCCCACCTATCCTCAGGCCGTTACATCTGTATGACTTTGCCATATTTTTCACCATTTTCTGAGTGTTCTTCTAAATTCTTCTTCTCCCAAACCTCTTTTTAAGATCCAAGTGACTACTAACTCTTATGCAAAATCTAAGGAAGCCTTCATTCTTTCTGGAGGTTTGGTCAGAATAAAGAATTATTTCACCTTCCATGCTCCTGAAGCACCGTTTATATATCTCTATTATAGCATTTATTTGTTGTTTAATTGTTATTTATAAGTGGATCCCAAATATAATATCTTCAGACTCAGCAACCACATCCTAATCACCCCTTGACAGAGAGAAAGAATAAGCATGAGTCCTAACTCAACACTGAGCCTTAAAAACTACATTGTACCTTACGTCTACTGTTTACCAGTTATATAATCTAAACAAAACACATAACCTTGCAGCTACCCAGTTTTTCTTCTAACAAATGAAAATAATAATTATACCTTCTTTTCCAGTTATTTTAAGAATCCTTTGGGGAAATATATGTAAGGTACCACAAATCAGTTCCTAGATCATGGTATATAGTCTTCCTTCTTTGGTTCCTCTTTTTATCCCCAGCACAAAGCGCCATCATCAGCTCACAGGGAGTGTTAAATACAGTAAATATACATGAGTAAAACTATCTGTGTGCTGTATTCAGTGTATCCAAATCTCTCCAAGACTAAATGACTTAAAACAAGGACAACTTTTATTTTGTTCATGAATTTGTGATCTGGGCTTGGCGAGGACAGCTTGGCTGTGTTCCATTCAGCATCAGCTATAGTGGTCTGAAGGCTGGGAAGCTTGAATCATTTTAAGATTTCCTTACACACCTGCCTGGCATTTGATGCTGCCTGCTAGGTCAGACCTCTGCTGGAGCTGTGGCCAGAACTCCTACACACAGGCATTTCATGTTGCTGTGTGGCTTCCTCACAGAATGATGAATGGGTGCCAAGAACACGTGTCCCAAGGGAGAGCAAAGGGGAAGTTGTGTTACCTTTTGTGACCTCGCCTGGAAGTCATACAGCATCACTTCTGCCAAATTCTGTCAGAAGTGAGTAACTAAGGCTGGCCTATATTTAAGTAAAGAGGAATTGCACTTTGTCTCTTAATGGACATAGTGTCAAATAATTTGCAATTTTTAAGTCCCTGTGCATCCATCTATCAGTGTCAATATCTATACCAGGATGTTGTGTTGAATATAGAAATGAGCCCATTTAAGAATATCAGGGACCCAACATATGAATTAGGGATCTAGTAAGGCAAAAAAGAAAACAAAACAAAAAACAAACCTAGACCAGAATTTCAGAGACCTGGGTCTTAATTCCAGATGTGCTGAGCTAAAAGCTAATTGGGCCTTAACTACAAACAAGTTACAACTTTTATTTATTTACTTATTTATTTTTTGAGATGGAGTTTCTCTCTTGTTGCCCAGGCTGGGGTGCAATGGCACGATCTTGGCTCACTGCAACCTTCGCCTCCCGGGTTCAAGCGATTCTCATGCCTCAGCCAACCGAGTAGCTGGGATTACAAGCATGTGCCACCATGCCTGGCTATTTTTGTATTTTCAGTAGGGATGGGGTTTCTCCATGTTGATCAGGATAGTCTCAAACTCCTGACCTCAAGTGATCCGCCCGCCTCAGCCTCCCAAAGTGCTGGAATTACAGGTGTGAGCCACCGTGCCCAGTCCGCAAGGCACAATTTTTAAGCCTCACTTTTTCCATCTCTAAAATAGTGATAATAATTATTCTGCAGTGAATCTCACAAAGCTCTGAGAATCAAAAGATAACACAAGTAAAGACATTATGAATGCTACTACCTAGGTAAAATGCTCTGTTAGAGTGGGGGATGAGAGAGCAAAACAATCCTTATTTGACACAACAATAGCAATTCACTCTTATCTTCATTAGATTTACTTTTACCTCTTGGGAGTACTAACTCTTTGTTCTTTAATTTTCTTTTGTATAAGAAGTGAATTGTGATAAATGCCACCACTGTTATTTAGGTACGAGAAAAAATATTAAGCTCTTGAAGCAGGTGTTTTGCAAGCATCCATTGTATCATTACATATACCACCACAGTGATATACCCCATGTATCCTAAGTTATACATTTCAAGGAAGTAAAGCAAGTGACATTTCACAATCTAAGTTTGTCCTGCTTAAAAAAACGGATTCTAGGTTTTCAGAAAATGTCAAAGAACATCAAGGAAAGTATGTGATATTTAAAATATCAAGCACCCCAATATCCAAAATATAAAACAAAAAGGGCAACTACGGTGTGCACTCTGAACAATATATGACATTTTTAATCCTTCTGTTTAATCATACCTTGCATTTATATAGGTGATTGATTTAAATTGGCATAATATCTTCAGACTCAGCAAATCATTCCATAATTTAAATCATTCCATAATTTCCCCATTAAAGAATATTATGCCTTTTTCTTCACCTTTATCTGATTTATTCATTATTCAACCTATAATACACTTGACGGTTCTTTTTACATTCCTTTATCTATCCGGATGACAGGATTCTAGTAATTGGGAATTAATTGAAATGTTTATGGATCTATGAAAGAAAATATTCTATGTATTTGGCTGCATTTAAATGTAAAATGCCTCTTTGATATAAAATATGGTGAACAAAGTTCAAAGAGAAGCCACAGCGTAGAATGAGATGTATCAAGTGCATAATAGGCAAAGAATGTGAATTAAAAATATATTAAATATTACTAAAAATAAATGATAAAAGAAGAAACAACTAAATCAAATGAGTATAGAATACAAACAAGAAAGTCACAGACAAAAAAGCCCAGATTGCAGTAAACACAGAGAAACATTCCTGAAATTACTAAAATGAAGGACTTAGGAATTAAAGCAATAAAGGAATGCCATTTCATATCCATCAATGGTCCAAGTTCTAAAACTTGACAAAACCAAGTTTTGCTGTAAAAATTGGAAACTCTCATACACTATAAAAGTTGGAAGCTCTCATACACTGCTTTCTCCTAGCTTGCAATATTACATAATGACAAGTGAAGATGAAAATATGCAATGAAAAATAAATATTTTAAGAAATGGCTCTTAGTAGTAGCTGCATCTGTTATAATCATTTGCTCAATCACAAAAGATGCATTGAGTGCATTCTATATGACAGAATCCATGTTGGATGTCACTTAGGTCTAAGATAAAATGGCTTTAATGGCTAAGATAAAATGATAATGTATGTATAAAGGAATCTCTTAAATGTAGAGCACACAATAGGCACTCAATAAAAGGCATATTTAATAATATTTCCTGAAGTTTTGGGCTAACAGTTACCAATGTTCAATGTCATTGTACATAAGTCAGTTTGTGATCACTTATAAAAACAATATACTATATAGGTATGTAAGTTTGGGGGTTAGATTTTGTACTATTTCCAATCCTGTCCTATAGGAAAAATTATTTTCAGAAATGAGGTTCTTGCAGCTTGGAACATAATTTCCAATGACAGCTTTAAATATGAATTCACAACGTGTTATATCTCATACAACTTTTATAGAAATGAAGTGACATGCTCAGTGAAAGTATGTTGGCCAACTCAAAAAGCATCTAAAGTGAACTGAAAGGTATCAGTGCCACAGATACTGAATAGAGAGTTTGAAATGAGAAAGTGAAATAAGGCAATAATTCTAAATCAGTTTGTTATTTTATATAATGTTATACTGCATAAATACATATCTAAATTAATAAAAGTATACCATCTTTACCATAAATAGGAAAAACTTATTTTTTGTCTGTATATATTTTCTGGCTATGAAAGTAAAGGATAATCTTAAATTTTGACATGTATTCAGACACACAGTGTACGTCTCCCTTGCTTTAAAATTCTTCAGTGGCTCCTGACAGCTAAGAGGACAAAGTTCAAGCCTCTTATGAAAACATGGAAGGATTCTAGAATCTAGCTTTTACCTAGCCCTCCAGTTTTTATATTTTACTTTCCCTTAAAGTTCAGTAAAACAGGCTATTTGAGATTCTGTTAAAGGGCTAGACTCTCTCCCCACTGTTCTTTGCTCTGTCTTACCTCCTGGCCCAAGGCACTTCAAAGCTTCAATTCCTGTCCTGCCTCTTGTTTGAAATTCCCTGAGCAGACCCACTCACCAACTCCTTCTTTTCTTGCAGACCATCCTTTTCATATCTTTTACGTAGTACTATATCATAATTTTCTCTAAAACTCTAACGTGATTTATAAGAGTACACAGTTCAGAGTCAAGACAGGCAGAAACTAACATTCTAGTTTTGTCACTTAAAAGCTGTTTGACCTTTGTCAATTCACTTAACTTCTCTGATTGTAAAATAGGGATAATAATATTTACTAATATAGTGTTATGAGGTTTCAATTACTTATAAAAAGATTGAGGACAACACATGACACAAAATGGGTATCAATAAATGAATGGTAGATGTTGTCATCATTATTACTGCTGGCATATCATCATTTTTATTCCTTCCCCAAAATATGTAATATTTGTAATATTTGGCATAAATGGAATTTTTTAAAATTTTTGTATTACTTAATGTTAATGTTTTGACTAAAACACATACTTAATTCTTAGGTGGATAAATGAATGAATGAGTAGGACCTCGAGAAATGAGCAAATTCTCATATTATAGTTTGTCCCATAGAGAGTAGTGGAGAATAATCAAGTCTCTTTTCCTCCATTATACATCTACATCACAAACCATGTACTCTTATGGAGGGTATAAAAAAATCTCATTATTGTCATTTTACTATGTATTATTGCTGAGAACTCTCACATTACCTAAACATGAGAAGTGTTTTGCACATGCAGAATCTTAAATTTTGTCTTCTGAATTTAGTATCATTTTTAAGGATGATCTGAAATAGTTTGAGTTCTTACTAGGAATGTATACATCTGAATTCTTTAGGCCAACAGCTCTCTAGCTGGTCTGACACTTAGATGCAGATTCTGAGGAATCCAGGGTGAGGGGAATGAATGTCACAGTGTCAGGGCTACCAGCCACAGGACAGGTGAGGGAAGGGGTGAAAGGACAACTCAATGATTCATGGACAAATGGATCAAATGGGAAATGGAATAACTGATGACAATAAGAAAAATGAGAAAGCCTCCAAGTCCCAATGCCTCTGTTTCCCAGCATTTTATTTAAAAGGTTTCAACTATGATATTCATGATGTTGACATTGACTTACTTGAATGGATTAAAAGAACTCTGAGACTTTCTCCTTCTTAGGTGGCCAGATTATTGAACAGTCTAGTGTAATTCTGATAAACATTTTCCCAGTGAGGATTGCTAATATTCCCAGTGGACTAACTGGAGAAGCCACTGAAGGGCAGATAGATATTCTACTGTAAATAAATTGACATTACCATTTATCACTATTCCCTTGAGAGTTTAGTCAGCATTGAATCCACAGAGCCTATAAACCCTGGTAGAGCTCAGAAAAATTGAATTTCAGTATCCATAAGGCTAAGTAGTCCCTGAAGTAGAATCAGGAACAACAACAACAACCGTCCAACTCTCCCTCCTTTTCCAACTTAAGAAAATCACACAAACACATCATTGTCATTATCCTCTTCCGCCTGCTTTAATTAAAACACACATTGCAGGCCGGGCGCGGTGGCTCAAGCCTGTAATCCCAGCACTTTGGGAGGCCGAGACAGGCGGATCACGAGGTCAGGAGATCGAGACCATCCTGGCTAACACGGTGAAACCCCATCTCTACTAAAAAAACACACACAAAAAAACTAGCCGGGCGAGGTGGTGGGCGCCTGTAGTCCCAGCTACTCGGGAGGCTGAGGCAGGAGAATGGCGTAAACCGGGGAGGCGGAGCTTGCAGTGAGCTGAGATCCGGCCACTGCACTCCAGCCTGGGCGACACAGCGAGACTCCGTCTCAAAAAAAAAAAACCACACATTGCACTTCTCATGTGTCTACTATACACAAGTCTCCTAATTCCAAACTCCTGGAACAAAATGCCCAGTAGGCACAGTGATCAGGTACGATGTGTTTAAGTCCAGGTCCACAAGGACAGGTATTACAAATAAAAATTGACTTCATTAATTAAGATGTGGTGAAACAGAAATGACCACAGTCTCCACCATTCTATTAGTATCCTATGAAATCAAGTGTGCCCCAGCCTCTCACATTTCCACAGTAAGAGAAAAACTGTGGATTTTTGTTTGCTTGTTTCTATCATTATTAGTTGCGTTGTCTCAAACTCATCTCAGAGAGTAAGACAATTGATATGGTTGGACTCTGTGTCCCACCCAAATCTCCTCCTGTAGCTCCCATAATTCCCATGTGTTATGGGAGGGACCCAGCAGGAGATGATTGAATTATGGGGATGGGTCTCTTCCACGCTGTTCACCTGAGAGTGAATGGGTTTCATGAGATCTGATGGTTTTAAAAATGGGACATGCGCTGCACAAGCTTTTTGTTTGTTTGTTTGTTTTTATTTTTGTTCTGGCTGCTGCCACCCATGTAAGATGTGACTTGCTCCTCCTTGCCTTCCCCCATGATTGTGATGTTTCTCCAGCCATGTGGAACTGTGACTTCTCCATGAAACCTCTTTCCTTCATAAATTGCCCAGTCTCAGGTATGTCATTATCAGCAACGTGAAAACGGACTAATACAAAAATGAAGGCTTGTTTTGCTTTCCCTGCAGCAAATCACCTTTTATAGCCTGGGCTATAAAATCTTATTCTCGATTCTCAATAATATAATTCATTATTACTCCAAGGTGGATCCACCATCACAAATACTATTACAAAGATACAATAGCACAATTTCTCAGAACACTTCTGAAATGCATTTTTATTTATTTTTCATCCGTTTCTAAAAAGAGTAGCTTCACAATGAAGTCCCAAGCTTTCCAAACAGATTTTGGATAAAGTCCCTATTGAATTACATTCATCTAAATGCTATATATAGCTCACCCACTTTTATCAGGGGAGTCTTTCATTTGAAATCAGAAATTCTAACAAGGAATTTCTGGGACTGTGTGTATTACATCTATCACTAGAGTGCACTGCTTTGTTTCAGGACTCTCATTTAAAACTCTGTTTAACCATCCTCAAATCATCTTATTCCTTATGAGGACCATATGAATAGCTAGTAGGTCCCTTTCATGGGTGTGAAACTGATCCCTTTATTGATGTGGCCCCATTGCTCTGTCTACTCTCCTGGAGTGATGCACTGGAAAAACAAAGTTGCCTGCAATGCAGTTTCATGTCAAATTAGCATATGGCATAGCATATGGAATGACAACTAGAGGACTGGTTTCTCAGACCTGAGAAGGTACCAAAAACACATTTTCAGAAGAGACACATCTCTCACTGAAAAGGCAGCTGCCCAACACACAATTGTCTCCCAGTAGACTGGTACTGGCAAAGACAACTATCTTGACTGAAAGAACACTGCCAAGAAACTGACCTTAGGGGGAATGGAAGAGAGCAGAGCATGATATTTACATTTCTTTGAAGTCTCTTTCAAGTTGAAAATCACTCCTAAAAATACACTCAACTGTGACTAGAAATATATATTTTCTAATATTTTGCACAGCCTGGCTTAAAATACAGCAATTCAACAGATTAACAGTATTAAACATATGCATTTAGGTTTTTTTAAATCTTTCTCAATGTAATAGTTCAGGACTTTTTTTGAAAACTGCTAAACCGATGGCGTACTTTGGTATCCCACACATTCTGAGGAGAGAGCGCTAATCTTCTCTGATTCTTTCTTTAATTTGTAACTATTGCAAAGCATTTCAGCATCACACCCTTTATCATACAACTGCCAGTAAAGAATATTTTGAAGATATTGTCAAATCCTTCATGTGAGTGACAAGTTGTTTCACAGCTTTTTATTTCAATCAACTTTTTAAATCTCATTAACCAGAAAACTCATTCTGTCTCAAAGAAATGGATTTTAATGTATTAAATATGATACACTATAGAGACTCTTGGTGGGAAGAACATATGTACAAAACCTCTAATATGTAGACAGAATATAGTGAGATTATCACAGCACATTTATGAAATTCTTCTCTCTATGAGCCCTTAATAAAATGCCTCTAGTTGCCCAGGATACTCCTCATAAGCCTTTCCCTAAAATTCTAGTTCACATAAATGTGCCTCAAAAGGTTTCTTTCCTTTGCTACCAAATGATGACTCACTTCCACAGCATCTAATTAATATTTACAACTCTAATTGCCTTAATAGATAAGCCTAATATTTTAAGTACTACAGTGCTCATTCTCCCATTTCAGTAAGGCTGACCTTCATTTATATGATATTCTAATATTTCAACCACCACCCCTTAGTCATTTTCAACATCCCATTGCCTAGTTTAATATGTAAAACACAGTAGAGGTTCAATTTAAGTGTACCAAATGATATTGAACTTTAATATCTGATCCTTTCCAGTTGTCCCAACACATGTTCAACTTTGTCTTCTTTTTTCCCCATCTAGTCAGGATTCTAAGCTAAGCCATTTCATTAATACATCAAATAATCTGAAAACCAATGCCATTTTATAAACTATATGGCCTTCCTCAAGTTACTTAGCCATTTGAGCCTCAATTTCCTCACCTGTAAAATTAGAATATTATCTTTAGTCTTAGAGTTTTTGTGGGAATCATAGAGTCATACTACACGGGTTATTTAACTTACCTAAAGTGAAATACATTTGCTTGAGAAAGAGAATAAAGTAAATGGAATGAATGGTTCCATCAGTTTTTCTACCCAATAAGTCTCTGCCCTGGAGTAAGCCTGAGATGAGAGATGTAAATCTGTTAATCTCTTTCTCTTAGTCAAAGATAAATATTTTTTATGCAACATAGTTCCAAAATGTAAGCTGCCAATTTCAAACAGAACTAGCAATCTGTTTCAGTGCTGAAGGAAAAGCTGGCTGCATTAGATTTAATGAAAAGTGTTCAATCTATGTCTTTCTTTGGAAATTCTCCAAGAAATTCTCCATTTCAGTATATGAAATGTTCATGCTGACTGACTTTAGAATCTAATACTTCTGAATGATACAATTTTGTTTTATTTTACAATACTGTTTATTAGGCAGGGCGCAGTGGCTCACGCCTGTAATCCCAGCACTTTGGGAGGCCAAGGTGGACGGATCACGAGGTCAAGAGATTGAGACCATCCTGGCCAAAATGGTGAAACTCTGTCTCTACTAAAAATACAAAAACTAGCTGGGTGTAGTGGTGTGTACCTGTAGTCCCAGCTACTTGGGAGGCTGAGGCAGACGAATCACCTGAACCTGGGAGGCAGAGATTGTAGTGAGCAGAGATCACACCACTGCACTCCAACCTGGAGACAGAGTGAGACTCCATCTCAAAAATAATAATAATTTTAATAAATTGCCCTGCTCATCATCTCTCACACATTAATGACATTCAATCACATTAGAGGATTATGATTCATTGTTTTATTACACAATAAAATAACCACAACTGCTAGGTATTTTAGCTCCTTGATGGTTTATCATGTTTCTTACAGTGAAATTTCCAGTTTTCTCAAGTCCTCTGTTTATTTCTCTCCTTTCTTTTGTAACAGATATTCAATATCCATTGTCACTCTTCAAATTAAGGTTATCCAGCATGAATATACCATTTTTACATGTTTCCATGTCAAAGTATTCCTTTACATTTAACCCCCTCTCTTACATTAGCTAGTCTATGAGAAAAAATAAAGCTTGTCCCACTTAAGTCAATGACTCAAGATCTGTGTCTGGATCCCACCCACTCATACATCCTCAAAGGCTTTGTTTTACTCACTTTCATAATTTAATCTATATTGTCTTTCTATTCTGTGAAACCAACATCAGGTCTTCTTGGTACTAACAGCAAACTTCATTCAATCTTGCTTAAAAGGAAGGAACAGCAGCTGGTCTATAACCCATTGCCTCTACCTTGGACACATCTGGGGAAGGAATCTGTTACTCAAAAAAACAGAAAGTTCTGGAAAAATCTCCTCGCAAACACACTAACCAGACCTCTTGGTAGTATGCACTAAAATATCTTTATAGGAATATATCTATTCTATCTAGGTTGGAATTATTCTACTTTTGTCTGCTGGAATTTATCTGTGTCCACTATATAATTATCAGAGGGTAAAATTATTAGAGTATGAAATGGAGATATTTTGTGATCAAAATAGTACACTTTGTGTGACTGATGTCATGCATGTATAATTCAGATACCCCGCATGTTAAATCTGGGTTGGTAAGCATTTTAATGTAGAAATATAGACCTGGAAAGCTGCATTAAGTATTTTCATATTTCATCATTCTTTCCCTGTGGCTTGTGATTACTCATTCTTTTTAAAGAAAGGGTCAACAAATAACAGCCTATGAGTTAAAGAGTTGTTTAAAAATGAAAAGAAAAAATGTGATATCAACCATTTATATCCTGTAAAGTCTAAAATGTTTGCTATCTAGCCATTTGTAAAAAAAAAAAAATTTCATCAACCTCTGCTTTAAATTATTAGTGAAAATTATTCTGTGGTTAATACTCTGCATTTAGTAAATCTGACTTCACAATTGACGCTTTGTGCCATCATACCTCCTATCCTCACTGAACTTCTTGAAAGCAGCAAGAGTCAGCACCACAAGTTCAAAGTACTCATGAAAATAATAATTATTTCATTTGCCCAGATACAGATCCACTTATACATAATCATTTGATTTTCAACAAAGATGCTAAATCTTCAAATAGGAAAAAATGTATTTTCAACAATGGAGCTGGAATAAATAGTGTGATGGTTAATTTTATGTTTTGACTTGACAGAGCCATGGGGTGCCCAGATATTTGGTCAAACATTATTCTAGATAAGTCTGTGATGGTGTTTCTGGATAAGATTAACATTTGAATCACAGACTGATTAAACCAGATTACCCTCCTTGATGTGAATGGGCCTCATCCAAACAACTGAATAGCTGAATAGAACAAAGACATTGAGTAAGAAGAAACTGTGCCTGCCTGACTGCTAAGCTTGGACATCAGTCTTTTCCTGCCTTTGAACTGGAACTTACATTATAATTATACTGGAACTTATATCATCATTTATCTTGGTTCTCAGACCTTCTGACTCAAACTGGAACAGTGTTAGCTCTCTTGTCTTCAGCTTGTTGAATACAGTTGTTGGGACTTCTTAGTCCCCATTATTATATGAGCAAATTTTTCATAATATCTATCTATCTAACTATCTAGCTAGCTATCATCTATTTGTCATCTATCTATAATTTAGATTCTTTCTCTGGAGAACCCTGAGTAATACAAATGGGAATTTTTTCCCTTTGAGGGAAAAAAAATGTACCTCAACCTTGATTTCAAACAATACACAAAAAGTACATTAGAATGGAAAGTAAGCCTACAGATAAAAGGTAAAGCATAAAGCCATAAGACAAAAACATAACAAAGTATCTTAGTGACTTCGTGTAGGCAAATCATTTTGAGAAGTCACAGAAAACAATATCCACAAATAATTAGTAAATTAAATTTTCAACAAAATGTACAACTTCTGTTCATCAAAAGACAGCATGAAGAAAATGAATTAGCAAGATACAGGCACAGAAAGAAAAATATGAAACACATATATATGAGAGAGTACTGATATCCAGGATATAAAATGAATTCTTATAGCTCAAAATAAAAAGTTTCTACAATTAAAAATACGAGACAAACATCTTACTAGACATCTCATAGAAGGAGATACAGGCATACCTTGGAGATATTGTGGTTCAGTTACAGACCACGGCAATAAGCAAATATCACAATAACGGAAGTCATGCAACTTTTTTCATTTCAAGGGCATGTAAAAGTTATGTTTACACTACACTATAGTCAACTAAGTGTATAATAGCATTATGTCTAAAAAATCCAATGTGTTTACCTGATTTGTTGTAAAAAATGCTAACAATCATTTGAGACTTTAGCAAGTCATAATCTTTTTGCTGATGAAGGATCAGCCTCATGTTGATGGTTGCTGACTGATCAAGGTGGTAGTTGCTGAAGGTTAGGATGACGGTGACAATTTCTTAAAATAAGACAATAATGAAGCTTGCCATATCAATTGACTATTTTTCATAAGCAGTCTCTCTGTGGTATGTTGTGTTATTTGAAAGCATTTACCAATGGTAGAAACTTCTTTCCAAACTGGAGTCATTCTTTTCAAATCTTGCCTCTGCTTTGTTTATTAGGCTTATGTAATATTCTAAATTTTTTGTGGTTATTTCAACAACATTCATAGCATCTTCACCGGGAGTAGTTTCCATTTCAAGAAATCACTTTTTTTGCTCATCTGTAGAAGCATTGAAGTTTTATCATGAGATTGCAGTAATTCAGGCCCACGTTCAGTCTCCACCTCTAATTCTAGTTCTTTTTCCATTTCCACCCCATCTGCAGTTACTTCCTCCACTGAAGTCTTGAACACCTTAAAGTCTTTCACGAGGGTTGGAATCAACTTCTCCCAAATTCCTGTTAATGTTGATATTTTGAACCCCTCCCATGAATCATAAATGTTCTCAGTGGCATCTAGAATGGTGAATCCTTTTCAGAAGGTTTAAAATGTATTTTGCCCAGATCTCAGAAAATTCATTATCTATGTCAGCTATACTTTTATGAAATATGTTTTTTTAACAATAAGACTTGAAAGCTGCAGACTCATGAGCTGCAGAGTTGATACTGTGTGAGCAGGCATGAAAACATTATTCTTCTTGTACATCTCCATCAGAATTCTTGGATGACTAGGCATATTGTCAATGAGCAGTAATATTTTGAAAGAAATCTTTTTTTCTGAACAGCTTTCTCAATGGGAGGCTTACATTTTTCAGTAAATCAAGTTGTAAACAAATGTTCGATCATTGACACTTTATTGTTCTATTTCTAGAGCACATGGAGGAGTAGATTTAGCATAATTCCTAAGGTACTTAAGATTTTTAGAATGATAGGTGAGCACTGGCTTCAACTTAAAGTTACCAGCTGCTTTAGCCCATAATAAGAGAGTCAGCTTGTCCTCTGAATCTTCAAAGGCAGGCATTGACTTCTTTTTAACTATAAAAGTCTTAAACAGCATCTTCTTCCAACAGAAGGCTATTTCAGCTACGTTTAAAATCTGTTGTGTGGTGTAGTTACCCTCAACAATAATCTTAGCTAGATCTTCTGGATAACTTGCTGCAGCTTCTATATCGGCAATTGCTGCTTCACCTTGCACTTTTATGTTATGGAAATGGCTTCTTTCCTTAAATCTGAGGCCCAACACCTGCTAGCTTCTAACTTTTCTTCTGCAGCTTTTTCACCTTTCTCAGCCATCATAGAATTAAAGATAGTTAGGGCCTTGCTCTGAATTAGATGTTGGTTTAAGGGAATGTTGTGGTTAATTTGATCTATTCATACCACTAAAACTTTCTCCATATCATCAATAAGGCTGTTTCACTTTCTTCTCATTCATATGTTCACTGGAGGGGTACTTCTAAAGTCCTTCAAGAACTTTTCCTTTCACAACTTGGTTAACTGGCCCAAGAGGCCTAGCTGTCAGTCTATCCTGGCTTTGGACATCTTTTCTCAGTAAGCTTAATCATTGCTAGCTTTTGATTTAAAATACAAAATGTACCACACTTTTTTTCACTTGAACACATAGAGGCATTGTAGGGTTATCAGCTATTCTAATATGAGTATTGTTTTGTCTTAGGTAATAGGCCCAAAGAGAGAGGGAGAGGAGAGATGGGGGAATGGCCATTTGGTGATACAGTTAGAACTTATGGATTGTTTGCCATCTCACATGGGCACAGATTGTGGTGCCCCAAAACAATTAATTACAATAGTAACATCAAAGTTACTGATCACATATCACCATAACATATTTAACAATAGTGGGAAAGTTTGAAATATTGTAAGAAATAGCAAAAACTAACACAGAGACACAAACAGGGCGCACGCTGTGAAAAAAAATAATGCTGATAGACTTGCTCAACGCAGGGTTGCCACAAACCTTCAATTTGTAAAACACACAATATCTGTGTAGCACAATAAAACAAGTTATGCCTTATACAAATGGACTATAAGCACATAAGAAAGTGCTCAACATAATTATCATCAGGGAAATTTGAATTAAACCAACAATGAGATATTACTACGCATTCATTAGAATGGCTAAAATTTTTAAAGACTGATAACAACAACTAGATGTGAGGATGTGGAGGTGGTATCACACAGTGTTTGCTGGGAGTACAAAATAGTATATGCACTTTGAAAAAAATCTGGCGTTATTTTTCAAAACTAAATATATACTTAAGACCCAGCAACCTGACGTTACATTGTTACCTAAAAGAAAAGAAAATACATGCCCACAGAAAACTTTTGTAACTTTAAAACAGCTTTTTTCATAATACTCACAAACTAGAAGTGGCCCAGCTTCCTGTCAATAGGACAATTGGTAAATAATCTATAATATATTCATACAATAGGATACCATTCCACATTTAAAGAGTTAAGCTACTGACAAACCCAATAACTGGATAAATCTCAAAAACATTATGCTCAGTGAAATGAGCTTTACAAAAAAAAACAGTATATTTTGTATTGCTCACTTACGTGAAGTTCTAGATCAGGTGACTCTAATTGATGGCAGAAAAGCACTAGAACAATGGTTGCCAGAAGGCAGAAGTAGGAGTTAATTTGAAAAAAGGATGAGAGAAATTTCTGAGATGATAATGACGTTCTATATCTTGATTGAGGTTCAGTTTACTAAAGAACGGGCACTTGCCAAAATTCACTGAATTGCACATTTAAGATTTGTGCATTTTGTTAAACATAAATTTTACATAAAAGGCATCACATTTTGAGCTCCAATTAATATTGCATATGGTAAGGTATTATGGGAAAACTTGTGGCTCTCTATAATGGAGAACTTTCTATGGGAATGTTCATGGCCCTCCTTTAAATGCATCAAATGTAAGATCGCTGGATGGATAAATAAAGGAATGGAGTTGCATAAACATCTAATAAAACATTTTTATCAGCCCCCAGAATTGTGAAAATAAATTTTTGTTGTGTAATCCGCTCAGTCTGTATTATTCGTTATGGCAACCCAAGCCGACTTATGGCAACAGATGTTTATTGTAAAATTCTTTCAACTCTGTTATATATTTGAAAATTCACATGAAAAAGACTGAAAAATAAACCAAAAATTCAAATGGAGTTAATGATTAAGAGCACTACCTTTGGAGTCATAAAGAATTGCACCCTAACTGTAGCTCTGCAACTTGCTAGTTGGGTGAAAATTAGTGTGTTATGTAACCTATCTTAGCCTCCTGTTCTTATTTGAAAAATGGGTATCATAATAAAACGCCTCTCTCAGTTTGATGTGAACATTAAATAAAATACTATATATGCTAGCACCTAGTACAATGCCTTTGACATATAAAGTGCTCAATTAACATTTGCTGCTAATAACATTTTTTACTACTACCTTGCAAATTTTAATATCTTGAAATAAAAAATATGTAAAGTACTGATCTCAGTTTTCAAAGACAAAGCATTATGTCATTATATGTGCTTTTATTTCTTCTCTTCAATGTTGGTATACATTCAATCACTTATCAGCACTTTTCATTCTAACCACTCTCAGGGTGAAAAAATGGACTATAAACCAAAATAACAGGACAATTCATTACCAAATGTGTTAATTTTTAAACACTTTTTTTTACTTCATTAAAGAAAAGTAGGCCGGGCGCGGTGGCTCAAGCCTGTAATCCCAGCACTTTGGGAGGCCGAGACGGGTGGATCACGAGGTCAGGAGATCGAGACCATCCTGGCTAACACGGTGAAACCCCGTCTCTACTAAAAAATACAAAAAACTAGCCAGGCGAGGTGGTGGGCGCCTGTAGTCCCAGCTACTCGGGAGGCTGAGGCAGGAGAATGGCGTAAACCCGGGAGGTGGAGCTTGCAGTGAGCTGAGATCCGGCCACTGCACCCCAGCCTGGGCGACAGAGCAAGACTCCGTCTCAAAAAAAAAAAAAAAAAAAAAAAAAAAAAAGAAAAGTAGACTTCTGTTACCACAGCGATTTGATTAATTCTGCTGAGAGTAGCAAGATTCTCAGATATTCTCTTGTAATTGTGAAATATATAAATCTAAATAAAAATATAAAAATTCGATAAACCCTGTATATAGCATATAAGTGTGTTTTAAAGAGAAATAATAAAATGAACATATATATATATATATACTGTCTAAAAGAAAAAATATCTTTAAATATCTTTCTCTAAGTCCCTTCCCAAACGCTTTATCCCACTGCTTCCCCAACTCTTCCAAGCAGTAAACCCTATGGTGAATTTTGTTGATTATCCCCTCTAGGCTATAGAGGACAGTGAATGAGCACAAACTCACTGAGCCAGGCTCACTGAGCTAGGCTCAGAAACTTGTGAGCTAGGCTGCTAGATTTAAGTCCTGGATCTCCTACTTTATAATTGTGTGACTTAGAGGCTGTTGCTTAATCTCTCTGTATGTCATTTCCTATATTTGAATGGGAATTATAATATTGGTTAAGAATATATTCAACAAAATTGTATTTTGCTGAAAGCGTCTGCCACATAGTGCTTTAGATATATTTCTATTATTTTGCCTTTCTACTTAGTTTAACCTATTTGTATGAATTTCTATAAAAATATATGCCCTCACTCCAGTAATCCCAGCACTTTGGGAGGCCAAGGCGGGCGGATCACGAGGTCAGGAGAGCGAGACCATCCTGGCTAACATGGTGAAACCCTGTCTCAACTAAAGATACAAAAAATTAGCCAGGCGTGGTGGCGGGCACCTGTAGTCCCAGCTACTTGGGAGGCTGAGGCAGGAGAATGGCCTGAACCTGGGAGGCGGAGCTTGTAGTGAGCCGAGATCACGCCACTGCACTCCAGACTGGGTGGCAGAGCAAGACTGTGTCTCAAAAAAAAAAAAAAAATATATATATATATGTATATGTATGTGTGTGTGTGTGCACGTGCACGTATATACACGTATATATATATGTATATATACTACATATATTTTTATATGTATTCCTGAATTTTGGCTGGTTTTTACATTTACAGATAAGGGATTATACTGTTATCAAGTAGAGCTTGCTTTTACCTTTCAAAATAAATTTTTGATAGTCTTTCAATATGTGTGATTGTTTGGTTTATTCATTTTTTGCTGTCATATAATATTCCACTGTATAAATACATGACTATTATTCTTTCTTTTGTTGATAAATGCTTGGACTATATCTACATTTTTATATTACAAACAGTAGTACTCAGACCATTTCATGTCAATATCTTGACAAAATGTGTACATGTGGAATGGTAAACATCATCTATCAATTTCCTCTCAATTAATGCAGAACATTATGAGTTACTGAATAACAGTTCTTCTTTGTATTTAAATCCTTATGTATTGATCATCTATAGAAATATTTCTCCACATAAATCAATATTTAAGAAAAAAAATCTACCACCTTGTGAAGAGTTACGAATTTTCAATTTGCTTTTCATCAATCCTATTTTATTTTTATAAAAATGACTGAGGAAGTCACAATTAAAGTGTAATTATTGGGTTAGCCAGCCACAAAATATATTTTGAATGTATTGAACAACTTTAACCTTCATGAAGGACCAACTTTTAATTAACACCCAAATCATTCAAATGCTCCTAAATGTTTGTGTCTGCATAGCTACAACTTAGTGAATGGTTACAGTGTTTAATGAATGAATCTATTAAGAACTTATCAATAACACGGATAAATGTTTTATTTGCTTTACTAACAGCCTGTAGAACAAAAAGCTTTCGATATCTTTGACCAAATTAATGGGCTAGTATCTGATATATAGACAGCAAGTGGTTTAATCATTACAACAGATGATTCTGAGTTTAGAGCTATAGGTTTAAATTCTTTTGAGATTTTTTTCTTAGCCCTATCATTAGCATACATTGATTGCTCTGATTGGCTAATCATTTAATTAGGAAATAGATAACCTTTGTTACAAAACTGGTTCAGTACATAGTTTTCAAACTTTGGGAGATAATTAGTAGTCAATTTTGTGTAAATATAACCTTGAGATTTAATGTTTTTTTCAATAGAAGTTATTAAAAAAATTAATTCTAACATAAATATATAAAACACCTAAATACACAAAATATTGTTATTAGTGAAATAAAATATCTGATTGGAAAACTTGAAACAGTCAGAGATACATGTTGGTTGATTGTGTTTATTATGTATTTGAGCCCTTTATTAAAATCCATCTGTATAACAAAAGTCTGTTTTCTAGAATACTTTAAACTAACTAATGATAACTAATCCTATTGCTCGCGTGTAGAAATGTTCTGAGATACAATGAGAAAGGCCTTAAGAGACATTGGTTCACAGAACAATTAAACTATCATATGTATTCCCTAAGGAACTTCTTCTATTACAAATAATACTGACATAAGAGGAGGGATTGAACATTCTGGTTAAATAATAATGGACGATACAAAATGTAATGCTGTATAGGTATGAATAAGACATAAGGAAATTGTTTCAAAGGCCAGCCCAATGGCTCTTTGATACAAACCCAGGGGCCCTTCCCTTTCCAATGAGCTCAATTAGCCCTCTGCTCCATGACATCACAAAGTAACTGGTTTAAACTGTGCTTCAGGAGCCTTTTATATACAAAAATTAAACGAGCCTGTCTCATTTAATTTCAGTTAATGTAAGTGAGCTTCCGAAACTGAATTGCTCAGTTATAACACCGAGCTTGAAGCCAGGCTGGCTGATTAATTCCTAGCTGTTTGAAGTACTTTCTTCTCTTATCTTGAGCTATGCAGGCCTTACTACAGCCTGAGGAGAGCTGAGCCTAAGTCTATGGGAGAATTTTTTTCCCTCTCCACAGAGAGGAATGGAGACCAGATAAGCACTGTGGCATAAAACTGAAAACAACCAAAAACTTGTTGCCAATTTGGAGAAACGTGTGGGATGTAGGGCTGATTAGAGAAACCAAAATGTCCATAATATAGCATCCTTCTATCTGATTTTCAATTCACTGGTACACTGTGCAATTTTAATTGAAAATTACTATTGCCTAGAAACTGACATTACCCTAAAGATGTCCTAGTTAGTTCCAGTTGAGGTTTTTACATAAAATAAGCATTAGCAGCATGAGAAAGGAAGGGAGAGGCTGAATATGGTGAGTCATTAGGGCAACAATTAGGACACTTTCCCAAATTTTACTGTATAACCTTTAGAAATCCTCAGATAATCTGCTTTGCTATTCCCAGGAGAGTTCTTTGATGATCTTCAAAGCAAAATATGCCTCAAGATGAACTTCCTAAAAACATATCATGGTGTATCTTCCAGCTTGCGATGAAAAAGCGTTGGCTTTTAGGAGGTAATTTAGTGACTACCCCCAAAGTTTCCCCCCCGACACACACACATAGTCACCCCCTGCTCCCGTCTCACACATACTTTTCACATCTTGAGTGCATCTTTTGTTCTAAATAGATGTTGCGATACATGGTGGTGTATTAGTCTGTTCTCACATTACTATAAAGAAATACCTGAGACTGGGTTGGGCACGGTGACTCACTCCTGTAATCCCAGCACTTTGGGAGGCTGAGGCGGGTGGATCACGAGGTCAGGAGATCGAGACTAGCCTGGCCAACATGGTGAAACCTTGTCTCTACTAAAAATACAAAAATTGGCCACACATACCTGTAGTCCCAGCTACTCAAGAGGCTGAGGCAGAAAAACCACTTGAACCCGGGCAGCGGAGATTGCAGTGAGCTGAGATCATGCCATTGTACTCCAGCCTGGGTGACAGAGCAAGACTCCAATTAAAAAAAAAAAAAATCAGAGCCCATAATAACTCATTCACTATCACAAGAACAGCATGGGGGAGACTGCCCCCATGATTTAATCACCTCCCTCCCTCCACAGTGGGGATTACAGGTCCCTCCCTCAACAGGTGGGGATTACAATTCAAGATGAGATTGGGGTGGGGCACAGAGCCAAACCATATCATTCTGCCCCTGGCCCCTCCCTCCCCTGGTCTCTCATGTCCTCACATTTCAAAACACAATCATGCCTTCCTAACAGTCTCCCGATGTCTTGACTCATTCCAGCATTAACCCAAAAAATTCATAGTCCAAAGTCTCATCTGAGACAAGGCAAGTCCCTTCTGCCTGTGAGCCTGTAAAGTAATAAACAAGTTAGTTCCTTCCAAGATGCAATGGGGGTACAGACACTGGGTAAATACACCCTTTCCAAATAAGAGAAATTTGCCAAAACAAAGGGGATAGGCCCCATGCAAGTCCAAAATCCAGGGAGCCAGTTATCAAATCTTAAGTTTCAAAAATTATCTCCTTCACTTCCATGTCTAGCATCTGGGCATGCTGATGCAAGGGGTGGGCTCCCATGGCCTTGGGTGGCTCCTTCATGGGCTGGCATTTACTGCCTATGTCTTTACTAGGCACACAGTGCAAGCTGTTGGTGGATCTGCCATTTTGGGTTTTGGAGGGCTGTGACCCTCTTCTCACTACTTCACTAGGCAATATCCCAGTGAGGACTCTGTGTGAGGGCTCCAACCCCACATTTCTCTTGGATAAACGTTTTCCCTGTACTCTCACACTTCTCTTTTCCTTGCCTGCCACCATGGAAGATGTGCCTGCTTCACCTTCCACCATGATTGTAAGTTTCCTGAGGCCTCCTTGGCCATGTGGAACTGTGAATCAATTAAAACTCTTTCCTTTATAAATTATCCAGTCTGAAGTATTTCTTTATAGCAGTATGAGAACAAACTAATACAGCAGACTAAGCAGGAAACTTGAGACTATGTAAGCTTTCTTCCTTCCCTCCATTTAGCAATGCTGCCAGGCCGAAGCAACCAAAATGAACCATACAGCTACTGTCAGTAGAGAGCCCTATGGGGCTGAAGACTTGAACAGCAAACCAGACAACTGCCGGGGAGTCCATCAGAATGGTTTCAGCATCAGAGAGAGCAAAACTATTAAAATAAAGCTGGCTCGAACGAATGTTCCTTTCCATCGCCTGTGATGTTTGCTGAAATAACCATCTGAAGCACTGTAACAAAATAAGAAAACAAAATACGCAAGGATATAAAACAAACAGCAGAACCATTCTTTCAACCACTCTTCCCACCCTGTAAAGAACTTGAAGCTGCAGTAAATCCAGATAGTCGCTGTGCAAAAAGCCAAATATATAAGTTCACTATAGACATTTTTCTTATTTCCTGATCAGCAATGTACTTTCTCATTTTGAGAAATTTTCATAAATCTGATGAGATGCTATGTGATATCATATCAAACTTCTTATAAAAGTACTTCTAGAATGATGCTCACCATAGCAACTGAACACTCCAATTGTGTTATCTGAATGTGGGCTATATGGGGAAGAGAACATTTCTCTCATCTTTATTTCAGGATTGTGTAAGGTTAAAATAGTAATGGTTAGAAAACTATATATATATGGATTGTGATACTTGGAGATTAGCATCAACTTATGAGAAAGGATGTATTTTATGTCACTCCTTAGTAATACACCAATAGTTTAAGAATTCATGTTCATGGAAGAAAATTCTTTACTTAAGGAATTCTGTCCTAGGAGGACATACAAATTCTGATAAAGTGAAGAGTAAATACCTAAATAATCTGATATCAAAAATTTTGAAGTGTCACAATATAATTGTAACATGAAACTGTATTCACAATTAAATGTTCAAAATCTTGAAATTTCTCTGTTTCATAAACACAAAAACCATAATCATGAATTATATTTATAAATTAATGAGACTAATTTATCTATGGTTCATTAGTTAATTTTAAAGTTATTTTCTGAAACTTTTAAAAAATTATTTGATGGTTGGAAAATGTATATAATAATCAGAGTTAGTATTTATTTGGCATCCACTGTGTACAGGTGCCTTACCAAATGGTCTCATTTGATGACAATACTATTAGAAGAAAGCTATTTGATTCTGTTTTTGGAAACTGAAGACTTGAACAGCAAACCAGACCATTGCCGGGGAGCCCATCAGAATGGTTTCAGTATCAGAGAGAGCAAAACTATTAAACTATTATGGTGCTGATAGAATAAATAACACATCCAAAGTCACATGGGTAGTTAAAGCCAAAGCCTGAAATTTCCTCTCCCAGTTGCTTTCATTATAACCTTCTTTATATTCATCCATTTATTTCTCTTCCTGCTATTGCACCCTCATCTCCTCCTTATTTTTTCCTTTCTTCTGTTGCACTAATTACTCCGTAGCATTCTGTTGAGATTAAACCAAAAAATTTTTGTCTCCAAAAGCACAAGATTACAGATGATGCCATCTCTAGTAAAGGGTACACTTTCCCAGGGATTTCAGAGATGCTTTTCTTCTAATTTCAAAAAGATAAAGCAAAATGACAATCTGTACGTGAAACCTAATCCAAATGTATGTTCTCCATGGCTAACCTTCATTGGAGGCAGTTTTTCCTTCCAAAACCTCTTTTGGTCTTATGATTACTACAGGAAATAAGTAATATTTTGGGTGTGAAACCATTCTCAATATGAATTTTATAGCTTTAAGTCATTAAAGCCAATACAATTGTAATTTTTGGTATTAATTATGAAATAAGGAATTACTGTATTTTGTAAGTTTCCTTATAAAATAACAAGGTGGTTATAATGTTTTATAATACAGCAGTGAGTGTAATACTGCAGGATTTACCTGTCAACTTGTAAGATTACATAAATGTGTCTTTCATTTATGTTGCTAAAAAAATCTATCACAGTGAGGGTTTTTGGTTCTGGAAATAAATTTTAATCAACTTAGCAACATAAGTAAAGCAAGTTAGATACCACTGTAGAGTTTAGGCCAATATTTTCTCTCTTTCTTTCATATCCTTGGCTAGTATAAAAACCTCAAGGGAAATTAGACCGAGAATGGTTTCTGTAAAAACTTCTGGAGCTTCTCACAGAGAACCAAGTAATATCTTGAGTAAACCATGGGCTCTGATTTTTTTTTTTCCTGGCCAGAAACAATTCTCATGTTAGTAAACTAAACCGAAGTGACTGGCTAATGACTTCACATATGTAGTTTGTTATGTTTCTTTTTTCTTTTGCTGACCCATCTACCATGTTCAGCAAATACATGTTTCATTAGATGTGTAGATCACAAGGAATAATGATTTTGAAGTAGCATAGTGTATTTATAATTTTGTTTAATCAGTCAACAGTGTTTTTGTATTAGCTATCTTCCTGACATTTAGAATTTCCCTGTGATCGTTTGTCTGATGTATGAAATACTAGAACTATTGGAAATGTTTTGTGCAATTTGAGGGTTAACGTTATGATTCAAATTAGGTCATTTCTTATCTTTTGACTTAAAACACACAGAATAATCCCAGGAAGAATTCCTCAGAAAACCTGAAAGAGTAAGGGCCATCTAAATTTCAGGCTTCAAATTTGAGTAGAATGTTCACGAACTTCAAAAAGCAGAAGATACAACATTAAGTCATTTTAAAGCATAATTATCTATTTATTATTATTTATCTAGAAGTCATTTAAAAGGTATGTTTTATAATTTGATGTTTTCACAATACCAAATTATTTTCTCATATTATTGAGTGCATTACAAGCGGTGCATGTGTGTAGTGTGTGTGTGTGTGTGTGTGTGTTCTTGGATTTTTTTTACATTTAACTTGTCCTATGTGCTTGAAGAAAGCACCAATTATAGTCTTTGGAGTTGTATTATCCTGTAAAAAAGTCATATATATGTATATACATATATACATATAAATACATACGTGTGTGTGTGTGTACACACACACACACACACACAGGTGGGGCTGTATGGGAAAGTATATGGATGAAACAAGGTTGGCCAAGGTTGATAACTTTGGAAGCTAGATGACGGGTACAAGGAAGTTCATTATACTATTTGCTCTTCTTTTTATTTGTATAAAATTTTCTAACACTAAGAAATTTCACATGATATTGGCAAAAATGATCTCATATCCCTAATTCCAAGTTGTAATGATTTCAGCCTCCTAGATGCTCAAATAATTCTTACATGCTTTCATTTTATATATGCACACATACATAGAAAGAAAAAATGCTTTCTTATTTATTTTTTCTCTCCTTTAAAAACCCTATTTAACACATAGTTAACCATATTCTATGTGGTTCTATTTGCTATACCAAATCACTGCTATTTTTGTAACCATACGATTATTTCTGATTTTTCTCAAAGAGTTTATGCTCAGAATTCAGGTAATTTTCTTCTATGTTCTTTAGTAGTTCCTCAGAGTTCTCTTGGCTCTTATCTGTGCTTATCAAGTCATAAAGCCTGCTGGACAAATTTACGGTAGGTCAGGCAGTGTCACTGAAATGTTTTCCTCATGATATATAATCTTGTTCTTATTGCAGAGCAATCACATGTTTCAGAAAAAGGAATTCCTTGTTCCAGCCAGTTGCCCATTATGGTTCATTATTTAAGACTAAACTTTGTCACTTCAATCAAAATACTCAACTATAAAATTTTCTTGATAGAACATTACTGTCCTTCTGAAAAATTCAAAGGGCTCAATAATATCTCATGGTATTCATTTAATATGGTCTTTCATGTCATTACAGTATGCCAGTTACTACTTTCGTTTCAGTCCTGTTCAGGTTGGGGCAGGGCAAGTTAATATATGTAGCTGCACTCACATTTTCAAACAGAAGAATCCTAGGTTGAAAAGCTGATTAAAACTTTGCCCCCCTGGAAGAGCATCTAAAGTGAGTGAATGTCTCACAAAGATGAGTATGTTCCCACGAATGGCACACAGGCCTCAACAAGCATGAGTACCAGCTGATGCTGCAGCAAAACCAGACTTGGACTCAACAGGAATCAGGCACTGAAAACCGTGGTGTTTGAAAAGAGCCTCTGGTGGGAATTTCTAGACAAAAGGCACAAACAGCTTGTAATGTCCTCATTATCTTCAAAACAAAGCATGTTGTTAAATGTGCCAGAGGACTTACCACTTTTCCATAGACATTGTGGTGCAGAATTTCCCTCTTTAAGTCATGCAGTTAACATGCATCAACACCTTTAAAGAGAAAGAGATATAAGAGGATATTACTCACACATTTCTGGTTATGTAGTAATTTCTTAGAACATCAAATTCCCCAGATGATTTCATCATCCTAATGTAAAGATTTTTATGGAATGTTAGATGATATAACTCTAAGAAGGTCTCCCTAATAAATCTTAGAATACTTTTATAACTTGATTATTTATTTTATACATTTATCACTATATATTTGTTTTGCTTTGTGTTTTATTTTTGTTGTTGCTTTAATTTTGATCTACCCTGATTTTCAGCTTAGAACTTCACTGTAGATTTTAATGGTGCTATTTTCATTTTATAAAGCCTTTCCTTAAGATGTAAATGTTAAGTGTTTAGCCTATTCATTCTTAGAAAAGTAGTTAGTTTCTCAGACTAAGGCTTTCTGGGATATGCATTATAGGTAGATATTTGGGGGAAAACGATGTATAAATTTTCTTATTACTTTATGAGTCATTTTATGCTTGTTAAATGCATAACCTACTAATTCTATATTTTAGGAATTCATTATCTTTATTTATAGTAGACACTTATCCAGTACAGACTATAGCATAATTAAATAATGTGTTTTCCAATATTGTCTCTATTTTAGGTTAATGAAATATTTCACTGTGAATTAGACATTAAAATTGTATTTTAGTGCTTCCCAACTCACAAAATTTATCTTATTTTTAATAACCTTAAAAACCATAGTGTACAATGACTAAAAGCTAATAGGACACCTAAACCATTGTCTACAGCACAGGCATTACATGCAATATATTTTATTTAATTTCAGTTTCTAATAGCTTTAAAATTATTGATGTATATATTTATTAATTTTTAGGTATAAAATTTATTAAATTTTAGGCATGAACATTGAAGATAAATTATAAATACATATACTCATTTTGATATCTTTAATAATATTTATCAACCAGTTATATTTTCTCTGAATCTGGCTTTATTTATTGTTATAAGAAATATTTATTTAATTTGCGTGATAATCAGTTGATCTATAGAAAGTGGGCATACCAAATTCATTTTGATAGAAAATTTTCAGAATATTATTTTCCTGAACTGCCTACATGCTTATTCTGTCAAGAAAGTAAAATAATTTGCTTCCATATATTTGAAGTAAACTGTGCTAATGTAAACCGTAAACAGGCTGCTTTGTAGGTATCAGTAAGAGAATACTGACTTTCTATTTAGAAATAAATCTTACAAATTGACATTGTTTAAAGAAAAAAAGATCTGTTGTGTTATTAGTTGCCTCAAAAAGATACTGACTGCTGCATATAGACTTTGCCATTATCATAATGACAGTATTCTAGTAATTATTCAATAGAATTATGATTTTGTTATACAAGAAATTTTATCACTTTATACTAAATACATTTGTTTCAGTACTACATGCTAAATGGTTTCATATTTTAGAAACTATACTTTCAGCAAGTTAAGCAAGAAAAATAGTCAACACTTTTTATTTATTCACTCATTCAACCAGTATCACCATTAAGCCACAATCCGCTAGACACTGTGCTAGTTAGTCCCTGAGTGCTCAGTGCTGAGAAGAATAGATACTACTATTGAGAAAAGACAACATCAATGTTCTGTGATACAGGAAAAAATCAATCAAGTATAATTTTTTAAAAAGAGGTAGGGAAATAGAGGGAAGGAGGTGAGATAATGTTAAGGAGGTGAGCTAATGTTTCGATGAGGAAATGCGGCAACTAAGCAAAGGGTCAGAAAAAGAGCAATTCTGGACAGAGTGAACAGCCTGTGCAAAGCTCTAAGTTAAAATATATCTTTGCATATTTCCGGAACTGAGAGAAGACCAAGATAGAGAAGAGTAAGTGAGGTAAAAAGAAGCACAAAATCAGGTTGGAGAAGTGGGTGTATTGAAAATCTTAAATTCAATCATTGCTATTGTTGCTGCTGTTGTAATTTTTATACCTGTGTACCTACTTCTATCATCATTTTATAATTTTTCTTAAAAAAGAAATTAAGAATATCCTTTCTTATTCTAGTTTCCTGGAGTAGAACATCAAGATTCAGAAAGACGTTGTGAGCAATGTGTTTTTTTCTGAAGAAAGACATAGGTTACTTTGATGGCTCGACTCGGGGATCTCTCAGCAAGAATCAAACTGATCACCTAAAACTTTAGCAGCTGATGCTTAGCACCATGGTCTACAAAACTTGTGTCTTTTACAAAAAACTTTCAATATAAGTTCTTAGACACATGTTTATTTGGTGATTGCTTTCTCCTTCAGCTTCTGGAATTCTGATTGCTTTTTCATTACTCTTCTCATATCGAAAGACCACTGCACATTGGTTACTTGTTTATATGTTTTTATGTTTGTTTAGAACAACTTAGAAAGGACTTATTAGATACTGTTTTCCTTCTGGGAATTAACTTAATATGACTATAATGAAGTCAATTATATAAGTTGGCTTTGGAGGGTCACTGTCCCTTCTAATGTCAAGGAAAAGAAACCTATCAAAAATGTCACTAAGGACACTATAGCTGCCTCCTCATTTGCTTTCCACATGTTCACATCTTTCCTGTTTGACAATATCCGCATTTAATTAATTAAAAAATCTGTTTTGCTTACAAATATACTAATTTCTGTTTACTCTAAACCTTTAACTAGAATGCATAGCACCTCACAATTTGATCTGAAACGATGTCTCTCAGCTTTAAAGATCACCAGTCCTTTCTTACACACCATATATCCATATCACATTGAATGAAGAGGCAGTCTTTATGGAATTTTGTAGAATGGCTTTGAAAATCCTATCAACTCAGACATCTAAGGAAGACAGCAGGGAATCATTTTGTGTGGTGTCAAAGACTGGCCTCTTGTGAGCAATTCAGTTTATCAAAGGTCTCATTCTGAAAGGCTTAGGTTCACTATGTCTTATATTAGGTCCTGGTAAATGCATTATTAATTAACCATCAGCACAGGACCCAATACAAGGCTCTACATCACACAAGAGTGTGGGCTCTAGAAATGGACAGGCTGAATAATTGTATTTCCCGCCCCCTCCCAACCTTTTCCACTAGAATATAAGCTGTATGAAGACATGAAGTGTTTCTGTCTGCTTCACAACATCAAGCAAGGTGACCTTTAACAGTGCCAAGAGAAAATTCAGCATATTTAAAATTATAGTATATTTTTCCATTCATGTTACAGGATAGTTTCATGGTATAAGTAAGTGACTGATAAGGTAGCTGCACAAATTTTGCAGGGACCAAGTTGTTCTGCCATGTTCAATACACAAAATATACTTAATGATCCAAGATGGCTGCTTGAGCTCCAGCTACTATGTTTACATTTCAGTCAACAGAAGGAGCAAGAGAGGAAGAAAGGTTATCGCCCTCTTTTGAAACAAGGTACCTGAAAGCAGTACACAACACTTTTGCTAATATCAGTCAAAATTTAACCACATGGCCACATTTGGCTATAAAGAGAAGCTAGGAAATGTCTTTCCTCCTGGAGGTTATAAGCGCAGCTAAAGCCCAGAAAATACATTACTAAGAGGAGACAAATATTTAACACCGTTTCCCCTCATTTGTCACAGTATATAGCATATACATATATCAATTGAGTTAATATCCTGTTGAATTTATGTCTCTGGTCAATCAAGCATGTTATCTTATTAAAACTTCACACCAATCCTCTAAATGATGCATTATTCTAACCATTTTAGGGGAAACAAAACAGAAGCCCAGAACATGTAAGAGACTTGCCCATAATCATGCACTGAAGTAGTATTACAGGTCCTAGCACTGAACCTTAAAGACATTCCTTGTGTCTCAAGGGTAATGACAGTCTTTTATAGCCTTCCATAGACTCTGGCAGGGAAACTGATGTTTTTCGGCTGTCCCTATTGCACATGGATGGACACTGCTTCCAAGAAACCTATGTTTATGTTTGCTTTGTCCTGCCCTCTTTGGCCTGCCGGTTTGCCAACTTGGTGCTATCAACTGCTTCTGCACCTGTGCAGGTTTACAAAAATTTTTGCCGAATTGAATGGAAGATTTGAAACACATAGATAGAGGTGGTTGAAGGATAATGATGATGATGCTGGCTGCTTAGGTGCAGATCTGTGATTCATGCTAACTCTCTTATCAGAATATAGGTTGGACACAAATTTATAATATCCATAATACTTATTAAATAACTACAATTATGTTAAAGAGAAATACTGAACTTAGAAGAGTTACCTAACGAGAGCTGCTAAAACCAAGATCATCTTCCTAAGACGTAAGGTTATACAGAGGAGAAGTTGTAACTCTGAGATTCCATTATGTCACTTAGTTTATTGAGCCATCTGGCTGCCTTAGTTTCCACCCAGTACTTGAAATATGTGTTTATAGAAATAAATATGAAACTGTAACTAAAGTAATATGAAAGCTGCAAATGTAAAAACATGGTTCTGACAAATAAAAAAGTCTACATTCTAAAAGTAATTAGTTACTCTGTTAGCATTAGCCTCTGATGTTATAGCTCATAACCTTTTTGCAAACATGTACATTTTTATGTATCTATCATTGTTGAAAGAAGTTCGTTAATTTTTAAGTGTCTTACTAGTGAATATATTACTTGTCTTTTCCTCTAAATCAACACTTTCCATTGTCCCTTGAGTAAATATTTTTGAAATGAAAATCAATAAAATGACTTCCTATTCAGCTATCCAAGTGTTTTAAATGAGGTTTTCTCTTCGGGCAAAAGACTCTAAGTGTGGTCATGTATTTTTTTAGAATTGAAATTTCAAATTGCTATGGTAGAGTTGTTTTTTGTTTGTTTGTTTTATCTGGTTTTAAGAAACTAAACTGAAACCTCTATTTTATTAGATAACTTCAGTTTCTAACAGGGTGCTTTGATAGGAGAGAGTTCTGTTTTCCATATTTCAGTGTACTATATTTGTAATTCAGTGCTAAACAGTAATAGTAACATTGATAATAATAGTAATGATAATAATATCAGCCAAGATTGGCCAACATGTGGAGACCCCACACCAACAACACGTAGACACACACACACACACACGTTTGTGCTATCTTCATAGCCATTTACTAATGGCTACTTTTGAATGCTGTTAGTCTTCTACTTATACAGAAAACTGTGTGCTTCAATCAACCAGTCTTCTAATCTACTGAAAAAATGAAAAGACCTTGGAAACTCTCTTTTCATAGGTGAAGTAGAGGTGCTTTTTTAGTACCATATGGCAGCTGTAGACATATTTATGGCTGAATAATGCTCTACCACATGGTAGAGTGGTATAAAAAATGTGAGTAAGTGATGACTTCTTCCCTGAAAAAGTTTATGGTCTATAAAAAGAATATAAACAGATACATTAAAATATAAAAAAGTAAATACATTTTGTAACTGCTTTCAGATATAATGGAAGAACCATTAGTAACATTTATTCAGCATTCAGTGCAGAGAAGGAGCAACACTTTTTAATGTCAAGAGACATAAGAGGAACAGTACAAATTAGATACCAAGTATATATAAAAAGAAACCTCAGTACATCAAAATCTAGATTGTGTCTAAAGAATTCAACAAACTGGGTTGAGCAAAGTTAAAGATCCTTTTATTGTAAGTCTTCTCAGAGCTGATAATATACTAATTTGCACCATGTAACTCTGAAGGGACAATTTAATTTGAAGCGGTTCTCCCCTCCCCCTCCCCAACCCTCTTTTTATATAGGAGGGTTGAGGCGATTGCTCTACAGATTAGCAAAACTCCAAAAGACTGTGAAAGAAGATTTGCTCCTTTTTCTCTTCAAAAATGTTATCAATTCAATATTTTAAAAGTATAAGTATTTATTTTGACACACTTCATAAATTCATCTTATCTTTTAAGATTTTGTAATAGTATTACATTGTAATAGTATTATGCTTTCTAAAAAAATTTACTGAGGTAAAATATA